>NW_021319486.1:1427615-1437458 GCF_001605985.2 Dendrobium catenatum
AAGAGCTCCTTTGAAGCTCTTCTATTTAAGAGCTCTTGTTTAACGTTTTGAACAATCTTTTGCTGCTGCCTTGACCTGAGAAGGCCTTGAGGAGAGAAAGAGAGAGAGGGAGAGAGAGGATCTTGTAAGGGGGAGCTTGTGAGGGGATTCACAAGGGTTGCTTCAAGGATCGCTCTGCTTCTTCTTCGTCTAGAGTTTTCTCGTCCGTGGAAGGGTCGGTAGAGGTAAGGAGTCAGCATCTGATTGTGATTCTCTGCCAACTTCAGGAGGAAGCAAAAGGAGATAGGTTCTCTGCCATGCCGGGGTGGCAAAAAGAGGTTCGTTGTAAAGGCTTCTCCGCCTAGCTTTGGGGGCTAAAGGAGAGTCACGATTGTAGTGCAATACTCTGAGGGCGCCTCCGGGGAGTGGACGTAGGTCTAGTTGACTGAACCACTATAAATCTCTGTGTTCTTGTCTCTTGCTTCTGCACTTTAAATTTCCGCATTTATTTTTCTCGTGGTGTGATTTTGGTTTGTGATCTTTTGTTCTTTGTGAAAAGAAAATTTTTAAAATACCAATTCACCCCCCCCCCCCCTTCTTGGTTAGCTTGGACCAGTTCTATAGGGCTTAACATCCCTAACGAACTTTCAAAATGTGCCATAAAAAGAAAAGATGCGCAATGTCATTAAATTGAGATTTATTATTATATTCTTTCATTTATAATTTAATCAAATCTATCTAATTAACAATTATATTATATATTGAATTTGAAGTTAATAAATCTTGATTTCATCATTTTTGCAATAATCATCTTTATTTAAAATTGTCTAACATGAATTATGACTTTGATTACCTTTTCTTCTCTTAGTTGTTCTTTAATATTATGGAATTAATATTGTAATAGCAATTGGTTTAAAGAATATTTTCAAGGTCAATTCTTTTAGTTTATTATTTGACATCTTTCATTTCAATTTCTACTTCCCTTTTTATTGTTGTCAAAAGGGGGAGTAATAATATTATTTATGTTGATTATGAGATGTGTTTAATATTATTTGTGTTGATTGGGAGATGTGTGTATATTTGATGAATACAATACATGTGTTATGTTTGATTGATTGTATGTATATTGTTCATTGTGTCATCGTGTTCGTCATTGTATCCATGTGTTTTATTGTATTTATTTGTTTTCGTCGTTTTTTTTATTTTCATGGAATCCCTAAGTTTTACATTTGGTATTCATTTAGCGAGAGCTAAGGAGAATTTTTTTTATATTTTAACTCAAATAATAATTATTTTTCCATTATCAAAAAGGGGGAGATTGTTATAATTTAGTTTTTATAACCATATTTTCATCTTAGATGTATTTTTAATGATTCCAAATATTATTGTTTGCTTGATTCTCCTAACATATATTGAAAATATTGCTTTTTCTATTTATGTGTACTAATATTTCAGGGAAATCGTACTCCGGACTGTTGAAGACTTCAAGACATATTATATTAGGATTTATTATAAATGAAGTCTGTATTTTTTTACTTTTATTGAGTCTGAGAGAGTGTGAATGTAATTGAGTAATAGTGCACACACACACACCGAGGAGTATAAAATTTTAAATTTTTTAAACTAATCATACTGTACGGTTTCTCATCGTACGGGACAATTTGGCCAGGTAATCCCTCCAAAAAGCAAGTAGTCGAACCATGGGAGGAAAATTTTTCTAAGTTTAGTTTGTACTATACGAAGTTTCTTTTTGTACAGACGATGTCTAGAGTACAAAATTGATACATACAAGTTCGTCCTAATAAATATTAAAAGTTTCTAAAATGTTCGTAATGTACGATATCCTCTTTGTACATATGACGTCTAAAGTACGAAAAGATTGAGTCTCTTTTCATCCCGACAAACATAAAAAAATTATGTTATGTTTGTACCGTATCATCGCATATTAGTACAGATGACATCCATAGTACAAAATTTTGGAGTATCTTTTTGTCCTGACGATTAGAAAAGGTTTGTATTGGACAAAATAAATTCATACTGTACAATATGTACATACAAAAATATTTCATACAAGTTCGTACGAGCAAACTTTAAACTATTAGTACGTACGAAAGTCGATCGTACTGTACTATTGTACACACAAAATTGATTTTTTTAGTTTTCTGGACGATTTTTCGTGTCTTTCATATTTAAAGTCCTTAGAAACTATTTTGTAAAAAATCCTTCTTCATGATTTCTTAGAGAGCAAGTGAAAGGGTGTTTGGGAGAGTGTTTAAGAGAGAGTTCTAGCAAGTGGAGTGTGAAGGTTTCACGTTATTACTCAAAGGTAAGAATCTCTTTTGTTTTTCTGTCAATCCTCCTTCTTCCTTCTTTCTAGTTGCTCGAGAGAAGATATTTGAAGAAGATTTGGTACTCTGCAAATATTTGGAGAATGTGAAAGGATGATGATACACTGTCAATACTTAGATTGTGTGAAAGAATAACGGTACTCTGCCGACACTTGGAGAGTGTGAAAGGACGATGATACTATGTCGACACTTGGAGGGTGTGAAAAGATGATGGTACTCTGCCGCACTGGGAATTGGTAGAAGAGAGAAAAATTATAAAGTATTCTCCACCTTGCTATGGGCGCAAAAGGAGAGTTAATTTGGTAATAGTGCAATACTTGAAGAGGGAGTTTTTAGGAAGTGGACGTAGGTCTTGTTGGACAGAAGCACTATAAATCTTTGTGTTCTTTTTTTTCCACATTTTTATTTCTCAGCACTTTATTTTTTGTGGTTGAAAATTTTTCTTTGCAAAACATATTAAACAATTTTTATTCAAGAGGGATATTTTTTAAATTACCAATTCACCCCCCTCTTGGTTAGCTTTCAGACAATTGCAAATGTCTAACAACCTATACAGACTTTTCACCCTTGTCAACTCTAAGTCAAATTACCTCCAGAAAAATGCAATTTACTGATCAACATCTCATATTAAAGGTCATGGGAAGGGTCAAATGTATCAAGGAAGGCCTTAAGTTCAAATTTTACAAGGTGGCAAGCCCAGTGGCATAGGCTATAAATATTTGAAGGTTTTTATAGCCTTTAAAAATCAATTTTGTTTTGGAGTTAGGGATGTTAGATTTAGCTAAAATTTGGATGGTTGATAGGGACATGCCTAAACAATATGTAATTGATATATCAAGAATCAAATGTTGTTTGACTGGATTTTAAGGTGTTTGAAAAATCACCTAGAAAAGGTTTCAGGAACTGGGTCCTTAACCTTGGGATATAGCTTGGAATTTGGGATTTGGGCAGGATTTAGAGTTTTATTGAAAGTAGAATGGGCCTTGATGACCTCATACATAGAAGAGGTCAACATATACTAGAAAACTATTGATTATTCAATGAATTGGAATGTTCTTGGTGTATTCTTCTTATATATCTTATAACCTATAAATTGTGAATTTAAGTATCTATTTAACTCAAAAGACATGCCATCCTTAGGATACCAAATACCTAAGTTAGGTGTCCCTATGAGACATCAAAAAAGTCTTTTCACTACAAATAAGTGTGACTCTTTGGGTTCGATTTGAAACCTTGCACACAAATAAATACTAAATAATTGTTAGGTCTATTAACAGTTAGATATAGTAATGATCATATCATTCTTCTATTATTTTTCTAACCTATAGGTTTTCCACTTATACCCTTATCTAATTTTGTGGTAGGGTTCATGAGGGCATTTACACTTTTGCAACCTTTCATATTAAACATTTTGATAAGTTTTTTAACTATATTTATTCTCATTAAGCAAGATGTAATTTTTCCTTTGTTTTACATTAAACCATAAAAAATATCTTACTTTACCATCATACTTATCTCAAATTCATTCCTTAGAATAGATGAAAATTATTCACATAATATATCATTTATAGATCTAAATAGAGTACCATCTACATAAATCTGAATTATCAAAACATCTGACCATATTCTTTTGATAAATAGTGTGGTGTATATGGTCCCCTTAATAAAGGATTTGTCAAATAGGAAATGCTAAGCTGATCATACAAAATTGTGGGTGTTTGTTTTAAATCATAAAATGCTTTTTTTGGTTTATAAAATTAATCAGAGAATGAAGCACTCTCGAAACTTGATGGTTGTTCAATATACACATCTTCTTTTATGATATGCCATTCAAGAAAGCATTCTTTACATACATGTGATGTAACTTGAAGCCTCTAAAACATGTAGATGCTAATAGAACTCCAATGACATATAATCTAGCAAATTGTATAAACCTTGTTTACCAATCTTGCTTTATTCTAAGTATTGATTGCATGTCATTTAACTTATTTTTAAATGCCCATTTTATTTTAATGCCATTCTTATCTGATGGTCTATATACTAGCTCCCATAAATCATTTATATTGAATTGATTTAACCCATCTTGTTTAGCCATAATCTACAATTCATCTTTTAAAGCTTCATATATACAAATTGCTTCAACCATAAACATAAATGCTATAATGCTATTTCTAGTTTGAATTCTTGAAAAGGATCTCCTTTGGTTAAGTCTCTTGGCTGACTTGATGCATACCTCCAATCCTTAGGTCGTGACTCATGGTTTTCAACTCTATCATCTAAGCTTATGCTTTCAACTCTAGTGATAATATCCCTCACTTCTTCTACTTCTCTAGGATGGATAATTCTATCAGTCTAATCAAAGGTAACATAGCAACTCTTCTACTATAAGTAACCTTTATTGAATACCTAGTAAACTTTTTATATAGCAAAGTATCCTAGCAAAATAACCTCATTAAACTTTGCATCAAACTTCCCCAAATATGATTTTCCATTATTCAATACATAGTATTTACAATTGAAGACATGAAGACAAGAGATATTTGGTGTTCTACCTAAGGAGTTCATATGGGATGTTATTCAGTTTCGCTCTAATGTTCACCTTATTTAACACAAAACATGATGTGTTTATTGCGTTAGCCTAAAAATACTTGTAATTTTTTAATAAGTAAAATAATCATTTATTATTATAAATATTATAATTTTTAGTTATTATATTATCAAAATAATATATTTAATATATTTAACATTTTAAAAACAACTCTTATAATGAATATGAATATTATTTACATAATTTAATATTTAAAATAATTAAAATGAAAGTAATTTTTTATCTCCCTTACAATCTCCTATGGAGATTTTTTCTCATTTTTTCTTAATTAAAACACACATGTATTCTACTATTCTCTCACACACATTCCTAAAGTTAGCGGTGTCAAAATAGGTTGACGGGAAGGTAAGGTCAAGTCTAAAATTGATTTGACCCGAATAAAATAAATTTGAATCCGACTGTCTAATAAATAGGTAAAAAACACTAACTCGAACCTTGCAAGCTAACAAGTTTGAGTGACTCGAACCCGATCAATTAACTTAATTTGGCTAATTTTTTTTATAACATATTAACTATAAATTTTAAAATATTTGATAAAAAATATACTCATAAATTAAAAAAGTTAAGGAAAAAAAACTAAATGAATTATTTTTAAATAAAAAATGAGTTTATGGGTCAATCCAAATCAGACTAATTTAACAACAACAACAACAACAACAACAAGATGAAGCCTTCATCCACTACGTGGTGTTCAGTATATGAATCTTTTTTTTCCTATTGTATCATATTAAAAATCAAATTTTTATTTAAATCTGATTGTTTAAAAAAACAAGTTAAAAAATCTCATTTAAATCTAATTCTTTTATTAAAAGGTTGATCTCAAAATCCAATGTTTTTTAAGTCATATTTAGATTGAAATGAAGGTTGAGTGATTTATTTACGCTCCCCAATTTCTCAAAAAATTATTAGGTCCGGTTACCGGACCTATCTCTGCATTCGGACACCAATAGAAAGTGGACATCTAACAGAAAATGAGTGTAATTTTTTTAATATAATCTTTTTTGCTTTATGTCTTTTCAGCCCAATCTACCCGACCGAATAACCCGCAGATCATTTGAATTCAGGATTACAAGAATGGAAACGAAGCATTTTTACTTTTCACATGACATTTTCACTTTTCTCTCACTCTCGGCTCTCAGCCCTTGGACTTCTGCAATACATTCTGTTATGCAATACCTTCTTCCCAGCGGTAGACAATGACGTTGCGTTTATATTATATTTTAAATTTTAGTGTTTAATATTAATTTTATGCATAGTAGTGTTTGTTCAATGTGATCTTAAAATGTTTATTTTCGGTATTTCAATCTTCTTTGCAAATGAAAGATACAAATGATGCGAAAGCTTTAGGTGAGCTTTACCTCAGCTTTAGTTGCATTTTAGTTGAGCTTTAGTTGTGCTTTAGTTGCACTTTAGTTGCATTTTACTTGCGCTTTAGTTGTGCTTTATAATTCTTGTATAATTCTTTTTTTTAGATGTCGTATCAAAGGCCAGTTACTTCTCGATACTATGTCAACTTTCAGAAAAATTTATGATGCTTTAGTCGAGATAATTGATGAAAAACTTAAGCAGACTTTGAGGAATTTGAACATTTATCAATTTTTGAAGTTTCCAGTATTCCAACGGTATATACCACATCTTTTTGAGATTCTGAAATTTTGGAATTCTGCTGATGAATGATTCATTGTGAATGGTTATTTACTTAAATTCACTTCTAACGAGGTTTCTTTGCTTACAAATCAAATTTTGAATAAGGAATTATTGATATGTTTTTTTCTTACTTTAAATGCATTATGAATAAAAAATTTTCTCATAGGTATGCATAATAGAGGTGATGATATCAAATGGAGGATTGATCCCCTCAATGGACATCTATCAACTGAAATAAAAATTGAAATGATAAAATTTGATATATTTATTGATAATGCTACTAAGTTAAAGACCTTTATAATATTTTTATTATCTAATCTTTTTTTCCACTAAATAACCATAAAACTCCTAGAAGGCTCACATCTATAGCAAATAATGTAACTGAGTTCACTTCTATCAATTGGGCTTCATGTATAAGGAATTTTATGGTCGAAGAATTCGATAAAATTTCTAACAGTTTCAAATGGAAAGACAATTGGGTTACATCAATAGTTGTTTCCCTCTCATACTGATAAGTTTCCTGTCTTACTGATTTTTTTCCTCTCATAAAACTTTTTAATATTAATTTATAATATTTTATATTTGGTATTATACATATTTAGTTTTTGGAACTCTTTTCCTTGAATAAACCATATGATCCAGAATTAAGACCATATTTTTTAAGATGGGAGGGCAACACTGAAATATTATATACCCAAGAAAGTATTATCTCCTTATTTAAATTTTTGAGAAAAAATGAGATACTTTTTAAGTCCAAATTTAAATTATTTATTTTAATAGTTACACATTAAGTGCGCTTTAAGTGCACTATTGTTACGTTATAGTTACGCTTTAAGTGCACTATTATTATGCTATTAATCAAGAATTAAGTCTAAATTTATAAAGCACAACTATAGTGCACGTAAAGCGAAACTATAATGTACATAAAGCGCAACTATAACGCAACAATAGCACACTTAAAGTGTAATTATAGTGCAACTAAAGCTCACTTAAAGCTTAAACATATATTTGCTTATAATATATTTAAATTGTTTACATATTTATCTTGTTCTACATCATGTTACAAACGAAGAAGCAGAAAAATTTAGGCTTAACTTAAATGCTATACGAAACTTAAAAATCTAGCCTCATTAACAACCACATAAAATTCATTCATCATAAAGAAAAAAATTCACACCACCCCACCTCTCTCTCCTCATTATCCTCATAAAAACCACTTGAAAGTTCTCCTCAGCTGCCTACTCAACCTTCTACTGAATAACCTATTGTAAAAGCTGAAGATTGGTCGACTGTTCAGAATAAACTTATGAAAGCAATTCAAAATATATGTAATAAAATTAAAAAAAATTTGGGCAGTAGAGGATCGACTTGAAGACAGTTTGGAAAAATCTCAAGCAACTGTAGATTCTCTGCATTATAAATTCATTTACTTTCAAATGAAATGTGATTATAATACTTATAAACCTTCTATATCTACATCTTTCTCAAGTATCGAAACAGTAAAAAAACCCAGAACTACAGCTTTTCCTCCAAAATCTCCAAGTAAAGATCTTCCTCCACAGTCACCTATTAAAGATTTTACTTCATCATCACCAACTAAAGATATTCCTCCACCACCACCCACAACAGATATTCCTCCACCACCACCTACAACAAATGTTCCTCCACCACCACTCGCAATAGTTGTTCTTCCACCACCACCAGCCAATACAGATATTTTCAACCACCAAGCACATCAAACGTTTAGCCATTATAGAGTACTTCAAAGCAGGTCATCTAATACCAACCACATAAATAAAAAGAAAAAGAGATGACCATAGAAGAACTGAAAGATCGGATGTATTAATAAAGACCAAAGAGGTTATTTCTATTGAGAATGTAAAATATTTTCATCGACCTGCACTGCATTCAATGGAATATCCAGGAAAGGATTTCCTAATAGCTTTTTTTTTTTTTTTTTGAAAAGGTGCAACATTGCATTAAAAGAGCCAAGAAGAAAACTACAAACAAGTGTTCAAAGTATCACATTTCATCTTGATCAAAGACATCAATATGGAAGGGATACTATCAAAAGAAAAACTATCAAATGAAAAACTATTTTCCAAAGCCAAAGTAGCACAACAATTAGCTACTTTATTACATGATCTATGGGCATGATGGAAAATTACCTTATTAAAATCATTAAGGAACAATACCTCATCCGTATCTCCACAATTCAGAGGCCAATTGTTCTTCTTCAAAGAATTTTGAATGAAATTGATAATGTTGACATTATCACTCTCAATGATCACCCCTTTGCATTCCATCATCCAGCTTCTAAGAAATTGCTTCACCGTGTAGATAGCTGCCATTTCCAGTTGAGCCACATCCCAATGAATCTTCTTCTCGCCAAATGCACAAATGAATCGTCCTTTATGGTCTCGAAAAATCCCACCAATACCTCCAAGATTCGAAGTTAGTAGAGAAGCATCAAGGTTGATCTTAATCCATTCTTTCGGTGGAGGGCACCAATTGTTTGAAGACTCCCTAAGGAGGTTAGTGCCCCAGCTAGAAAGATAAGGAGTAGACTTTGAAACAGCCAAAAACAATGCATTTGAAGCACTCACAGATGCAAGCAATGCCTCCTTACCATGCTTCAAATAATTTCTGTTCTTCCAAGATAGGTAAATAACCGAGCAATAAACTTTTGCAATTCCAGAATTGGACGTAGAAATCCTTTTAAGTTTCTGAAGACAATCCTCCAAAGAATTGAAAACAGGGATCATAATACCCCATTCTCGAATCTTCTTTATAATCTCCACCATATACTTACAATGAACCATAATATGTTCATAAGACTCCACCGCTTGGCATCCTCTCTCACAGCTATCCAGCAAGGAGATTCTATGGTTCTTAAGAAATAGGTTAGTTGGGATTGCAGCCTTGCCTAACCTCCACCAAAAAATTTCAACCTTTTTTACCGAGTTTGAGCATCCGCATCCATTTGAAGTATTCTACATCAACCAAATTATATCTGTCATTCAGCATTTCCTCATAAACTAGTGTAGAAACTGTTTTCCCTGAACACCACTTCAGCAATTCAATATTGTCCTCCTCCATCATCTTGGTTTGGACTTGAACAATCAGTAGAATTAGCTCTGAGTGAAATGCCTTACGAAGCAAATCTAAGTTCCAATCCCCATCAGACGTTAAAAGCTGCTGAACTGACATACCTTCCACCATATTACAGTCCACGTAAGTTGGCCACCGATTGATGCTTTT
>NW_021319486.1:1439918-1493544 GCF_001605985.2 Dendrobium catenatum
ATTGTAGCTTAGGTGAGTGAAGGATAGAATTTTTGGTGAGAATAAAGTATTTTAGTTGAAGACACATGGAGATCGTACCCAGCTGCAAAGAATATTGTTTACAACTCATGGATGAAGATGAGTTATGGTGATGAATACAGTATACTCCAAAGGAAGCTCAAACGTACGATGAGGCTTTGTTTTTTCTGGAAAGGGAATAATGCAGGAACTTGAATGTACTGAAGGAAACCTTGGAAAAGGAAATCCTTGATCTTTCAAAATAGAGGAAGCTTTGTGATGTGAGCTGTGTTGAGTCTAGTAATTAGGCTGTTTAAGCCTAAGGAGAGTGTCCCAAGGCCTACCAAGAGGGGGGGGTGAATTGGAAGTTTAAAAAACAAAGTAAAATTTAAGACCCCTTTTATAATTATTGAACCGAAATAAAATCTCTTTTAAATTTTGTGAAAAAGGTTTTTCAACCACAGAGTTGTTAAACTGAGAATAGAAAGTGCGGAAATGTAAAAACAGTAAAGTAAATGACACCAATTTATAGTGGTTCGTTTATAACCAGACCTACATCCACTCCTCCAGAGGCACCCTCTGAGTATTGCACTAATACCAATAGTGACTCTCCTTTTGCACCCACAGCAAGGCGAAGAAGCCTTTACAACACACTCTTTTTCACCTCCCCCGGTGCCGGCAGAGAACCGTCCGTCCTTTTACACAATTTACCCAGTGTTGGCAGAGAACCCGTCCATCCTTTCACACTATCCCCAGTGTGGCAGAGACCCTTCCGTCCTTTCACAACTCTTCCTAGTGTGGGCAGAGAACCCTTCGTCCTTTTACACAATACCCACGTGTTGGCAGATGAACCGTCCCGTCCTTTCACACATCCCAAGTGTGGGCAGAGAACCTTCCTGGACTATGATCCGATGCTACTCTAGCAAGATGCTGAATAGTAGCCATAGGAAGCATTTGAATAGCAACTGAGTTCAAAATGCATCTATCCAATCTTTCCCAGATCCGAGAGGTTCCCTCTTTGTTATTACACCAAGTGAACCTTGGGCCCATACTACCAATGTCATGGATATCAGAATTTACCATAAAACTTTTCATCTCCCTTGGTCCTTTAGAGAACAAGAACCTCTTGCCTCCTCTTTTCTCCTCCTTGTCAATAATGCAATTAAAATCCCCTCCAATAATAGAGGGAATTTTAACCTCCATACAATCATTGAGTTGTTTCCATAAACTTTCCCTTTCTTTACAATTTCTGCTCCCATACACCGTGGCAATTCTCCAAATTCCCAAGTTAGGAACCGAGAGACTACCAACAATAGCTTGTGAAGATGTCTCCCTTATATCAAAAGACACCATATTCCTCTTCCATAGAACCATAATGCCTCCTGAAGTACCTTCAGCAGGATGATGAAAGTACTCCCAATCTTTCCCAATCAAGTAATCAATATGCTTTCTATCAATGCTAGCCAACTTCGTTTCCATAAGCCCAATGAAAAAAATACTATGATCTCTAACAATTTCCTTCAAGTATAAGGAGGCTTCTTTTTTCCTTGCCCCCCTACAATTCCAAAAAAGAATTGAGGACATTAAAAAGGTGTAATTGATCTCTCCCCACTCTTGGGGTTAGACCTATCAAACCTCTTTTTCTTCTTATTTTCCATATTCACATGTCCAAGTGATTTCAACTCTTTAGCCAACTTCACCTTGACAGCAGCACAAGAAACAACCAATTCACTGTGATTGATATCATCCTCAATACATTCCCTGTCATTTTCTGTATTTTTGAAATCACTAACCTTCTCTACCAGACCTGCTTCTTCAGGATCCTCACTGAGAACAGCGAATCTGTTAGTAACAGCAGTCTCCGATTTCTCCTTTCCGATGGACTTTCTAACATCTCTACTGTCTGAAGCCAGGACATCATTAGTATCCACAATATCCTTCTTATTTACCATACTTTCTTTATCAACCTTTGCATTATTATTTCGACTGTTATCTTCCCTGAAATCTTTGTCGAGTTTAGCCTCATTCAGCCCCTTCCTAACAACATTTTCCCTGTTATATCTTCTGTCTTTGAAATGAACATGGATCCAGGGTCCATATTCAGAATTAATCACTGAAGATTTGTTTTCCTGCACATTCTTCTCACCAATTTCCTTACCAACTTCCTTCTCCTTCAAAGATTGATTTTGTATTCCAATGGATACATTTTCTGAGCATATCTCTCTGTTGTGGCCGACTCTACCACATTGATAACAGAGCAAATCAATTTTCTCGTATTCAACCCATTGAAAAAACCTTCCAGCGGAGCCATTTACCCACACACCATTCAACAGCTTTTTCTCCAGATCAATCCTAACACAAACTCGAGCAAATTCTCGTTTGCTCCAACGAAATGTATTGCCATCGATATACATCGGCGTTCCCAGGCAAGATGCAATCCTTGCGATATTGTCCTCATCCCAGCAGTACAACGGTAAATATGGAAATCTAACCCAAACTGGTGCCGAGATTCCTTTAAACGTGTTTGGATCAAATGCAGCCGACCATTTATCCATTCCAACAATAAAACCGTTTACATACCAGGGTCCTCCATTCAGGACTTCATCAACCACTTCACTCGATTGAAATGAACATAAGATCCAGTCCATACCAATCGAGGTTAAATGGAAACCTCTAAACCTGCTCCATTGTTTTCTCAGTTCGGTGCTACAAACCGAAAAGGCACATTGTTACCCAGCACAAGGATTTCCTAATAGCTGAGCAACAAAGTTTTAAGAATAAATGTTTCAGAAAGTTTGATAAAAAATAAGTTTAGTCATTTACGCTTTTCTATGCACTTTGGATATGCTTTAGTTGCGCTCTAAGTGTACTTTGTTTGCTTTATAATTTTTATCTTTTTTGTATGGACGACTTAATATTTGCATATGGTAATATAACAATAAACAAAGCAGATATTGATGATCTACTCACAAATTAATGGTTTGGCGATAACCATGTAGATGCTTTTGCTTGTTTATTATTAGAGAAGAGTAGGCTAATGATAGAGAAATTTCAATGCTACTTGTACATTTGTCCATTGTACAGGATAAGTATAATAATTATTTATAATCTATTTATCACATTACTTTTCTTATATTGTTGACTTATTGCAGGTATACAAGGGGTACAATCAAGATTTTGAAATGTTTATCCAACACATTAATCCAGATTCTGTGAAAATAAAAAATAGTCTTATTATTCAACCCATAATTTTTAATAAGCATTGGGTACTTATTATAGGAAGGTTAAAAGAGAAAGTCTAAAAACTGTATAATTCCTTACCAAATTCAGAATACAAGGATAAATGTTATAATGTTGTAAGTTAAATTCAGATTTTAAGTATCATATTTTCTTTTCTCAATATGAACACAAAATAAAATAATAATTTTATTTGTTTCAATAAAATACTTGTATAAAGGCACTAAAGGATGTTTTACTAGCGATATAACAAAATGAAATTTATAAACTGTTCGTGGAATTCCAACTCAGTCAAATAATGTTGATTATGGAATGTTCATGTGTAAATATATAGAGAAAGCCATTCTACAAAGAAAAATGGACTGCGCTTCATATAAAGATTGTCAAAAGTATATGCCAAAATTTAGAGCAGAGTTAACATATTTTCTTTTTCTTACTACGAAAAAGTAAATGTAAAAAATATTGTAAATATTTGTGTTTTGTAAATGTGAATATTAAGTATTTAAATATTAATATATAGTATTTATTTGTTTTGTAATATTTATACATTTCAAATTTTGAAGATTTTTAAATAGTAATTTATGAAGATAAAATAAAGCACAATCAAAGCGCAACCAAAATGCAACAAAAACACAATTAAAGCGCAACCAAAACACAACAAAAATGCAACAAAAGTGTAACAAAAGTGCAACCAAAATGCAATAAAAGCACAACCAAAATGCACCAAAGCACATTTTATATTCACTGAAACATTCTTACAATTAATATGAGTAAGTCCCAATAAATATTCTTTATTGAAATTCAATACCTATTACAATAAATATTCATGAGTTCCTAATAAATATTATTAGAATGAAAATTCATTACATTCTAACTCCGAAGTATGAAATCTATCATCATTTTGGTGTATTCAGCACTAGGTTGGCTAGTTGGTTGTTCGATTATATATTCATCACTGAAACATTCAGATATGCTTGAGAAGTTCATTTGTGTTGAAGAAGGATCATCCATTATTTTTCCCCCAGCCAAAGATTCCTTATATGTTAAAAACTACAACTTTAGTCTTAGTTAAGGAATAATATAATTGACATGTTATTAAAACTTACTCTTAGGTCGCTTCTTCTTTTCCCACTAGTTTTTTAGTCTAACATTATATATGCCTTTAGGCCTACGCTTTAGAAGATTTTTCAAATTTGCACTGCCTCCTTGGAATCTTGCAGCATACTTCTATTTTTTTTTTCTTGCCACCAAGAATAAACTATAAGTTTTCAATCATGTCTTTCATTATGTCAAGAATATATTCCTCTGACTCCTCATTCTCATGAGCTTATGTGTTCATTTGATATGTAAATATGCTCACTTAATTTTTGAATATAAATCCCCTATCACATTCAAAGTTATTATTTCTTTGAAATTGCCCAAGTTACATAAATAAATATCTTTTCGAGCCCATGTTGACCATCGCAATAGTAGGTACTTCTCAGGAATTTTAGCCATATCCAACTGTTTGAAAACCCTCACACAGTGAGAATACAACAATCCCATTGTATCATACTTTCTACAGCTGCATTGAATGTTACCTTTTGTTGCATCAAAGTCAACCACCCAAGGATGATGTTGGTCCTTATTCTCTATGTAATTGACTAAAAACTTTGAAGAATCAGTTGAGACAAAGTCTATACTCATTTCTCCCACAACCTGTATAAATTCTTTCTAAAAAATGAATATAGCCTTCTTGAGTAAAATCGAGCAGCTTGCTTTAATATTGAGCTGTTCTTTATCACAAGAACAATTTCAGACTAATTGCATTTGAACTCCTCATCCTGCTCATTTCACCGCCAATTCAACAAAACTTTTTCTAACCCAAGAAAATAATAAGTTAATAAACTTGTTGGCTTCAAAATGCCATGACACACACTATTAGTACACTCATTACACTGTGTTGATAAAATGCTCATGCTAAAACAATCATTGTTGAAAGCTGTTGACCACTTTTTTTTTATCTTATAAAGATCATGCAACCATTCATGATTATGAAGGTTCTCTTCCTTGATCATTTCAACTCATGCCTCCTCAAAAATTTCCTCAGAATCACACCTCCTCATACACTTATAGAAGAGTCATTTGGCTTTATTGTTGCTATTGAAGATATATACTTATGATGAAACCTTTTTAAAGATGTGTCATTGACATAATTTATGATGAGTGTGAGGTAATACATCTTCTATGGCCTTGATCATAGCTTGGTCCTGATCAGTGAATATTATTGTTGGATGTTTATTACCCATTAGTCATACAAATGTTTTAAACGACCATGTAAAACTTTCAATTGTTTCTTTTGACAAAAAAAAAAAAAAACAACCCTTAATAAAATGTTCTTCCAATGATTGTTAACACCAATAAATGGTGCACGTACAAAATTGTACTTGTTGGACCTATAGCTAGTATAAAAAAATCAACACATCTCCAAAATATTCATAATCTATCCTGCCTCAGCCATTAATCCAGAAAAATTTAACAATATATCATACTCATCAATTTGAACATCCCATGCGAACATGTGGTCATAATCTTGTCGATATTTAAATAATTGAATCAAATAATTAGTATCACCAAATTCAATCCTTGCTCTTCTGAATAAAATTTTAGGCATCCCTTTTAGATAATCCAACATTCTCACATCCTCCAACTTCCTCTACAAGGTAGGCATATGCATCAACAGTTCTAATCCCTGCATTTGTCATTGATTTTAGGACTAAAGCTTTTTCCTCAATAACATTCCTACATGATCTCAAAAGGTGTCGGTCGGCTAGGCTAGCATATTCATGGTTGTGGGTTTCAATAAATCTTTTGACATGTCAGTAATCATCTTCATCAACTGCAAACCTCATTATGGATAGACAACCGTTTCTAACATCTTGTTTAGTAAATCTTTTTCTTGAATTCAGATCAATATTTTTCTTGAAACTAGCTTTTGAAAAGACAAAGTCTTTGGATTTTATATTTCTAGAATTTGATCAGAAACTGTGATGATCATTCCGGACGCTAAAGCCATTATCATGTGCATACGTATAATAACATTAATATGCTTCTCTCTCATCTTTATAAACAGTCTGAAATGATAAAAAAGATTAAAAAGCGTAGGTAAAGCACAGGTAAAAAACATGTAAAGTGCATGTAAAACGCATTCAAAGCTCACATAAAGCTTACCTTAAAGCAAAATAAGTGCTCATCATCTTTTTCATTATCAACCCTAAAAACAATGATGTTCTTCTTCTTAAAAACACTAATGAAAGCTAAACAACAATATCGAAGAGTTTTCTTACTTTTCCGCCTAATCCCTAAACGCGCTTCTAAGAGCCCGAGCCTTTAATGAGCTGAAATATATGCCCTTTTTTACACAGCTTTGTTTACAACTTTTTACCTCATTTTTCATAATACAACTTGCGATGAGATTGAAACTTACCGATATGTTAAAACCTGATAAAGTTCCAGCTAAGTTTGTTTCCGATTCATGCATCTCTTCCGATTCATGCACCCCTTCCCCCTTTGTCTTCCGAGAGCATTCTATATCTTTTTTTGCAGTTTTCTATATCATTTTTTTTCAAAAATAATAAACATTTAGATCTTTTACGGGTTTCTAAAATAGCGTCAACGTTTAAAATGAAAAAAACAGTTGGCCAAATTGAATCGGATCGGATCAATCGGACTGACAAGACATAAAACAAAAAGATTATATTAAAAAAATTGAACCAGTCAGATGTCCGATTTCTTCGAATGCAAAGATAGATACCATGACCTGTGACGGGACCTAATAATTTTCCGAATTTCTCCGCGCGTTGGCCCATTAGCTTCTTTTCCGTGTCCCATAAATCAGCGGAGGACGAGTTCGGTCGCGTCCTCCATTACAGATTAGTGTAACTTGCGGCGCCGCCGCTGTTTCTTTCTTTTTTTCCGCCTCGCATCTCATTCGTCAAGTGGAAAACGCGACGTTATGCCGTCTCCCGAGGAGACCAACGGCGAGCATCCGTCGGCGGCGATTGAAGCCGATGCTACTGGAGGAGCGGACGAGGCCACGCGTCAGCCCATCTCAACCGTCGTCATCATCATCGGTAAGAGAACCCCACCTAGATTCCTTTTCTCCAAATTGACGTGGTACTTTTGATTCCGCAATGACGCTTCCTTATATTCCTTTTATTTCTTATGCGTCTATCAGCGATGCAGACGGAGGCTCTTCCCCTGGTCAGCAAATTTCAGCTCTCAGAGGACACTGATGGAATTTTGTGAGTACCCTAGAGTTTTGTCCCTTCTCATTGATTTACTCGTTTCTTAGTTCGTTATAGGATAGGTGACATTCAGGAGGCCTAGTTTGCCCGACCGATCATTATTTAAAAGATATTGTGATCATAATTTATGTAGAATTTGTTAGAAGATAGTTAGGCTTTAAATGTGCAATTAATTTGTAGGAGTGGCCAAGAATGGGAAATGCAAAGATACATTACCTTCTCTGTTGCGGATCTATTTTTATGGACGATGATTTTGATGATAGCAAATACTTTTATTTCTCTACGACTGCCTTATCTTCTGACATTTCAGATCTATACAATCAGACTGCAATTTGGAACCAGCTCAAGATTAGGTCTAAGTCAGTTTGTACTCTTTTTCCTTTCTTGAGTCTATTGTATTTTTCGTGTGGCTCATGATGTTTTGTAATTTGGAAGATTTTCTATTGTTCCCTAAAGATCTCTGTTTTTTGTAACATCGTCCGGGATGATATTTATATCGGTCTGGACGATCTGTCCAAAAGAAAAAACCCTAATTAGGTCATCTTCATTAAAGCAGCCGTCATAAGCTGATCGGCCTGGACGATACTTGTATCGGCCAGGATGATAGGCTCAATTCAGAAAGAATCAGCCGCCATGATCAGATTAGGTATTCTTTATTTTAGGCAATCGGCCAAGACGATATACACATCGTCCAGGACGATCTAACTCAATTATGCCTAAATTGATCTGGTATATTTGGAAAGCATTAATGACTGATTGATACGATCACATCGTCTGGGGTGATCGTAGGATCGTCCGGAACGATTGCTTGGACGATTTACATCGGTCAGCATCTATTCCGGGCGATGATCAGGACGATTGAAATCGGTTTTAAACTAATCGTCCTGGACGATGTAACCAATTTTCTTTTGATCGTCTCAAATCGTCCCGGGCTGATGAACTTAATTTAAATTGATTGGCCAGGACTATATGTCTATCGTCCTGGATGATAATGTCGGCAACTTGCATTATTGAGCTCATTTTGAGATCTTCTATTTAAGCTTTAGCAAGACACTTTGTAAGTGTCTTTGGCAGTCATTGTAGCTTCGTTCTTTTGGGGGAAATTTGAAGAGAGAGCTTGAAAGGGAGTGAGGAACGGGTGAAGTCTAAGAGAGGGAGAAGATCCTATGAGGGGGGACTCAAGGGAGTGTAGAGGGGGATTTCACACGGTTGCTCCTGCAGGCTTGCACCTTAATACCGTCGGATTCAAGGCTTGTCTTGAGGGAAGTTCACCAAAGAAGAAGATCTCTTTGGTGTCAAAGGACCCGGCGACTCCGCCGCACCGGGGAAGGTGAAAGTGATTTTGTAAGGGCTTCTCTGCCTAGCTATGGGGGCTAAAGGAGAGACACTTTTGTAGTGCAATACTCAGAGGGTGCCTCCGAGGAGTGGACGTAGGTCAAGATTTGACCGAACCACTATAAATCCGATGTATTCTTTCTTTATTACTTCCACATTTAATTTTCGCACTTATTTTATTATGGTGATATTTGTTTTGGTTTGTGTTTTGATTTAAAGATTCTTCTTTTTCAATTCACCTCTCTTTATTAGCCTTGGGCCAGTTCATAAGGGGCCTAACATCCCTAATGAACTTTCAAGTGGCATCAGAACAGTATTCATAAAATCTAGTTTTTAAAAGCTTTTGAATTTCGATACATGGCTAATTTTTCAAATCATAATATTGCGGAAGGCTATTCAATCACCAGACCACCTTTATTTGAAAATATTATTTTTGATTTTTGGAAAATTCGCATGACTAATTTTTTACAATCAATTGATTTTCGCATGTGGCATATGATTTTAACTGGTTATTCATTACCGTCACGCATTTTAGATGGAATTAAAACTGACATTCCTTTTAGTCAATGGATCAGAGATGAACAAATCGATGCTCAATTGAATGCAAAATCTTTAAATTGCTTTTGCTGTACTTTAAATTTTGAAGATTTTATGTTAGTATCCACGTGCACTACTGGTAAGAAAATTTGGCATAAACTACACACCATATACGAAGGCACTAGTGAAATCAAGCAATCCAAGTTGAATATGTTAATGCATGATTATGAAATATTTTCCATGAAATCTTATGAAACAATCTTAGACATGTATACTAGGTTTATTCAAATTGTGATATCATTGCATGCTTTAGGTAAATAATTTTCAAATTTTGAAAAAGTTAATAAAATTCTTCGTTGTATATTAGATAAATTTGATGCTAAAGTTGTTGCTTTTTGTGAATAAAAAAATTTGAATGAATATTCTATTGATATTTTGATTGGCTCACTCATTGCCTACGAGCAAAGTTTGGGTCAAAAGACTTTTGGATGCAGGTAAAACGATATTGCTAAAAGCTGAAGATACGGAAAGAGGTAGCTTAGTTGGTGATGAAAGCAATAACTGGTCAAGCAAATTAAAAAGCTCATCAAAGCATAATCATCAACAAAAATAAAATAAAGATAAAAATGGTAAGAATGTCAAAAGTTCTTTTGACATTGTTTGCTTTGGATGTAGGAAGCCTGGACATATGAAAAATCAGTGTCTTAATTTGAGAACTCTTTCTACAAAAGAAAAAGCTAAAGCAAAGCAAATTATAAACTGGTCAAATAATGAAAAACAAAAAATTTCTTAGGCAGACATGGTCTCTGAAGCATTGGACCAGGAGCAAGATGATGCTTAAACCTTTGTTTGTATTTTTTTTGTTTGCATGTTTTATTTGATCTTTTGTTTTTGTGATTGTCTTTTTTTTATCTTTTTCTTTCTTTTCCTTTTTCGTTAAATTTTTTTTGGGTTTCTCTCTGATTAACACACACGATCATTTTTCTAAAAAAAAAGAAAAATCTACCTCCTGTATTTTTCTTGAAAGTTGTGGTTGATTTATCTAAAAACACTCAGAGGAAGGGAACTCATGATTTTGTTTCTCTTTCTCTCTTCTTAAAGAGGGTATTTTACTTTTGATTCAAATTATTCATCATATTTTAAATTGGATTTTGAAACTGATTTTTTTTCATCTCCCTACATTTTTTCTATTGCATAGGAATGTTTTGCAAGATTGTTGAATCCACCTTAAAATTTTCTTAATCAAGCGTGTTGTCAATAATTTGGGTTTACTTTTGGTTTTTAAAATTTCAGAAAGGTAGCATACAAAAAATTGGCCAATGATACAAAAAATAAAAGATGCGCAAAGACGCCAAATTGAAAAAAATAGAATACACAAAGTGTATCAAAAGATGCGCAGTGCGTCAATCAATTGTCAAGAGGCATAAAATGAGCCCACAAAGTTTAATGCTTACAGTTCTTGTACTTCTTAAAGCTTAAGAAAATCTTTGATACTTTCGATACTTGAGTTTAAAAAATTTGATTCATGATTTAACAATTCGTGCATTGATCTTCTATTAGATATATTTTATGGAAGGAGTTTTTGAAAAATGACTGTTTCTTTCTCTAATTTATTCCTTGATTTATATATTGAATTAAAAAGTTTTTTAGTCTTTTTAAAGAACTTGAGTTTTGGATTATCAAATTTTGAATTTCTAACCTTTTTTAGATTATGCGTTGTCAATCCATTTCTCACTAAGGGGCTGTTTGGTTGCCTGAAAAAGAAATGCAGTGTAAAGTAAATACAGTGTAAAGTAAATGCAATGTATTCTGAATACTTTGAGACTGTTTGGTTGTTTGCAAAATAAACACAGGAGAATTGTTTCCCTTGTTTGGTTAGGTAGAACCAGAGTAAAGTAAAAACAGTTTTTTTATAATAATTTATTTGTACACCTCTAATTTGAGCTTGAGCTTAATTAATTAATTATGATGACAAGTACTTCATTTGGGACGACTTTCTTATTGCTTCTTAAAACAACTTTTTAATTTAAAATTTTTTATTTTTACATTTACACTGAAAAATGGCTTTAAGAAGCAATAAAAAAATCATCCCAAACAAAATTTAAGTCTTCATTTGGGATAACTTTTTTATTGCTTTTTAAAACAGCTTCTTACTACATAAAATTTTGTTCAAAAAAATTTTGTATCAATTACTTTAAAAAACAGTAAGAAAGCCGTCGATAACAAAAGCTAAGGCTTTATTTCGTACAACTTTTTAACTATTTCATTAAGCAAATTTTTTTAGTACAAATTTTTTAAACGAAAATTCAAAATATCATCGACATAAGTGATAATTTTACTAAAAAAGTTGCCAAAATTTTAAAATTTCTTCAGACAAATTAATGCTATAAACTCTCTAACATCGAATATTATCATCTTTAGCTTTAAATTTGAGTCAGGTTAATTTTTTTTTAATTTTACATCAAATAATTATGATTTAACTTGTTGATAATGTTTTCCCTAATATATAGAGAGCAAATATGTTTCAATATATAGCTCCAAATGTCAATCATGTTTGACTTTTTTAGCTCATAAACTGCATAAATATGGTTCAATAGTATAGTAAATGTACCAAATGACTTATTATTATTTAACATTGAACTTAAATTAGAAAACCTCAGGATTTACAAAATCCATTTTTACAAGAGTTACTTGAGCAGGATTATTAAATCCTCTGTTGCATAGTTGCATGCAAGTATGAAGTACCCCCCTTTTCCAAAAAATATACCTCAATACCGCCAGAGTTAAAAGCAAAAGCAGTTGGGAAGCTATAGCATACATGATTATTATGTAAATAATCAACTACGAAAAACAACTGGCAATTATTTTTTAAAATAAACAGTCAAAATTAAATCCCAGTATGGCCAAAGAAATGATAAACATCAGCCGCTGCATTCCCAACTATCAACTATGTTCTTCAAACTTAGCAGCAGACCTCATTTAACCTTTCTGAAAACCAAATCACGAATTTGCATGACAAGGATGTAAAAGAAAGAAAATATAAAGGCCCCAGTAAGTACTTCAAACCAAATGCGACGGGCGATAACTCAATAAGGCACATTTACAAGAAAATTTCCTAGCTCATCCAAAATCTCAAATCCAAAACCCTAATGATCGGCTTAAAAATAACCCTTGAGACCATCGCTAAAGCCAAAGCCGAGAATCTGCATATCCCACCACATTGTGAAATTTCTCACGGGAACTCAGGGGAAAGCAGTGGGTATCAAAGACGAACAGATTGTTCTTTACCTGGCTTTGTCGCTATTGATTTCTTGAGCGTCTTTCCTTTGGGTTGAGAATACCCCTTTCCCCCTTTCTCCACCATGAGTAAGTGCTCAACACTCCAGTAAAGAGAGTTCTGCTATGTGAAATTTGACTTTATACCGAAGCCGAACAGCAACGACGATGATGCGAACTCGAGCTCCCGTCCTTACCTCCGATGAAAATGGCGCAACTTCCGATCAGACAGGCAAAGGGAACGTCGTTGTCGCGCGAAGTCTTAGAAGAACGAAGGAGCCGAAGAACCCTCTCGTGCAATCTTACACCACCTGCGAAGCAATGAAGCCGAACAGCAACGACGCCAACTAAATCTTCGTCGAGCGAATTTATAACCCGCTCGATACGAGCGGGTTTCTAATTCCCGCAAAACAACCTCCTTATTACACGCCTAATGCATCGGATGAGTTCCTTTTATTTCGCTCAAAATTAACCAAACAACCTAATTTAGTAAATACATGTATTTCTTTTACTTTACACTCCTAATTCAGGCAACCAAACAGCCCCTAAGTTTTTGAATAAAATCAAGAGGTAACTTTCTCTTTTTAAGAATATTTGTTTTGTTCACTAGATCAGGGATCGTTCTTATCTTTTAATCGTTTATGCCCCTTCTCTTTTTGATAATGTCAAAGGGGGAGAAAGTACTGTTGATGAATTTTGTACTGTTTGTATCTTTTTTCTCAAAAAATTAAAAACAACAAAAATACAAAAATATTTTTATCTCCCCTATTTTTTAAAAATTTTATTCTAGTGAGGGAGAGATTAGGAGAAAATGTTTCTTGTTTGCAAATTCAAATTAATATTTGCCATCATAAAAAAGGGGGAGATTGTTGCGGATCTATTTTTATGGATGATGATTTTGATGATATCAAACACTTTTATTTCTCTACGACTGTCTTATTTTCTGACATTTCAGGTCTATACGATCTGACTGCAATTTGGAACCAGCTCAAGATTGGGTAGACTAGGTCTGAGTTAGTTTGTACACTTTTTTCTTTCTTGAGTCTATTGTATTTTTGGTGTGGCTCCTGATGTTTTGTAACTTGGAAGATTTTCTATTGTTTCCTAAAGATCTCTGTTTTTGGTAACATCGTCCTGAACGATATTTATATCGGCCTGGACGATCTGTCCAAAAATAGAAACCCTAATTAGGGCATCCTCATTAAAGCAGCCGTCATAAGATGATCGGCCTGGATGATATGCTCAATTCAGAAAGAATCAGCCGCCATGATCAGATTAGGTATCCTTTATTTTAGGCAATCGGCCAGGGCGATCTAACTCAATTATGCCTAAATTGATCTGGTATATTTTGATAGCATTAATGGCTGATTGATACGATCACATCGTCTGGGACGATTGCCTGGATGATTTACATCGGCCAGCATCTATTTCGGGCGATGATCAGGACGATTGAAATCAGTTTTAAACTAATCGTCTGGGACGATCGTTATATCGTCCAGGACGATGTAACCAATTTTCTTCTGATCGTCCCAAATCGTCCCGGACTGATGAGCTTAATTTGTACTGATCGGTCAGGACAATATGTCTATCGTCCTGGACGATAATATCGACAACTTGCATTATTGAGTTCGGTTTGAGATCTTCTATTTAAGCTTTAGCAAGGCACTTTGTAAATATCTTTTGCAGCCATTGTAGCTTCGTTCTTTTGGTGGAAACTTGAAGAGAGAGATTGAAAGGGAGTGAGGAACGGGTGAAGTCTGAGAGAGGGAGAAGATCCTGTGAGGGGAGACTCAAGGGAGTGTGGAGAGGGATTCCACACGGTTGCTCCGGCAGGCTTGCACCTTAATACCGTCGGATTCAAGGCTTGTCTTGAGGGAAGTTCACCAAAGAAGAAGATCTCTTTGGTGTCAAAGGACCCGACGACTCAGCCGCACTAGAGAAGGTGGAAGTGATTTTGTAAAGGCTTCTCCGCCTAACTGTGGGGGCTAAAGGAGAGACACTTTTGTAGTGCAATACTCGGAGGGTGCCTCCGAGGAGTGGATGTAGGTCAAGGTTTGACCGAACCACTATAAATTCGGTGTGTTCTTTCTTTATTACTTCCGCATTTAATTTCCGCACTTATTTTATTGTGGTGATATTAGTTTTGGTTTGTATTTTGATTTAAAGATTCTTTTTTTCCAATTCACCTCTCTCTTTATTAGCCTTGGACCAGTTTATAAGGGGCCTAACATCCCTAACGAACTTTCATTCTCAACATCGGGAATTGCGGCTTTTGTTCGAAAATCTTGTTGATAGTCTAAATGGTGCTCATTAAGTTCCGAATATGGGATTTTGTTGGACGTGTGATGTCATTTGATTTGTCAAATTCAGGTAATGTTCTTATGCGCTGAATGGTGGGGATCACATTGGGCAAGCATCGAATATGACCTTGTTAATTGTTTGGTAGACAGCAGGACATTTTGTATGAAGCTTGAATTTTAGGTGATTAGCTCTTTATGTGATCATGTCTCTCAATTCTCCATATATAGACGAACTTTGAACTCATGATATTTGCGACAATTTAAGGTGGATGAGGTTTAAATCCATGATCTTTGCAGCAACTTTCAAGATTTTTATCAACTAAGCTAATTGAGAAAAAATTGTTAGTATTTATATGCTAAAGGTAGTCATCTTTGAAGTTTCAATGATGAGATGAGTTGGTTTAGCCATAATGAAACATATTGCAGTTTTAGGCGGCTAGAGACTGATGAAACTAATAACAATAGTGATAGTATGCCAAACATAAAAAATCATGGTTTTAAAGTACTACTGCATTTGTCTGTCATTAAGGGTGATGTTGGTTTGGATTTATGTTAGACCGGTCCATTGAATTGGTCTAGCCGGTCCTACGGAACTATCCCGTGTGAAACAAAGGCAGAACTCTTCCGCCTCTACTGTATGTTGATTCAATCGCAGGAGCCAACATAGCATTTTTGGAAGCTTTTTTGAGAAAGTTTAGGAGGGAAATTAAATGTAGGGACTGTTTAGAGATTTCCTTTTGATTTGTGCATATTAAATAGTTTGTTTTCCTAGGGTTAGGACATCTTGAATTTGGCTGAAATTGAGATCTCTTAGTTTCTTTGGGCTCTAGCGGCATCTAGAGATTTCAGAGAGAAAGATCCTCCTCTCGAATAGAGGATTAATTGTATCTTACTTTATTTCATCTGTTAGTTTGATTTCTTTAATAAAAATTATTATTTTGTTAATTTTTTTCCATTGGATTTGCGGAGCACATTGCAATTTTTGCCTCTATTGATAGGATTTACTTGAAATCTTCAAGCGTTTCCTATCAATTTCATGATGATGTGGACACTTGTTTTGTAATGGTGAACTATATTATGATTTCTTAAGGAGTCGTTTTGGATCTCTTTTGCTTTATATTTTTATTATATTTTGATTTGAAATAAAACATATTTGATATGTTACAAATATGCTATTTTTTGTTTTGATTGAATATCAAATAAATTGATTTGTGTGGTGCTAGCAGCAGTCGCTTGTGGAGTAACGGAGGCGTTTGTTTGAGTGTCGGCTAATCGGTGTTGGAAGCTAGTGGCAATAACGATGGTGGCCAAAAGTTGGGAAATAAAAGATATTTTCATTAATTTATTTAATTAAACTATTCTTATTGTTGCTTGTCAAATTTGTGACCAAATGAATATTTGAGCAATAAGACCAATCCTGCCACATTCTTGAACATACATAGATATCTCATCACGTGTTTACATCTAATCTCTGCGAGTTCCTTTTAAAAACACTCAAAACGCCTAATATAAAAGCATGTAAAAAATACACCAAAAAATATGCTTTTAAAAACCACATGCAAAAACAAAAACAAAAACACAAAACAGAAGCAATCCCAAACAGCTCCTAGTGCTAGTATTTATTGTGTTTTTTATTCTATTTGTTTTATTGATGATTTTCAAACTATTTTTATTACCAGTACGAAAATGCAGACTTGAGTTTATAAGTCATATTTTCGGTAAGCTATCGGCTAGCATAATATTTACATAGTTGTACTGTTGCAAAAATTGTTCTCATGAAATGGAGATCTGGCAGAACTGAACTTGTGGTACAATTCGTGATGCTTGAGCTTGTGATCGGAACATGGGTATGGGTTCAATGTCATTATGTTATAAAAAAAAAGTCATTATGCTTCGCCTTGTTAATGTTTTATAATTGAAGCATTTTAATTGTTGATGCTCTTTCCACCGATGCTTGTTAGGATGATATGGTCACTTAATTATATAGTTTTTAATCATAGATTGTTAAAATGTGTATCTTTGTTATTTTTTAAGTTTTAACCCCTGTTTCACCTGTTATATTATTATTATTTTTCTTACATGATTGTTGAGTAGGTTTCCGAAAGGAGTTCCATGGGTTAGGTATCATGGAAAGTACAAGGACTTGAACATTAATTTGGTTTGGCCAGGAAAAGATTTGCTTCTTGGTAAGCTGCCATCTTTATTGATCTTAAATTGTCTAAAAATCCACTTGTATGCTTTCTTTCTTTCATTGTGAAATAGGGGCAATCATTGTTCATGATGTTGCAATAAATCCGTGGCGCTATAAACTTAAAATTTTATTAAAGTTTGCTGTTGTTTGGTCTGTGACTGTTGTTAATATATGCGACAATTCTCTGCAATGTCGTCATGGTAGGTATACGGAGAATGTGATGGTAGTGAGTGGCCTCTTTTGCTAGAGATGTGATTGAGTGTTATGCTGGAGCATAATATATATACAAATTATATAACATTTTTTGGAACTTGAGTTCAAATCCATGAAGTATTCAATGACTTGTTATTTGAATTACGAGATTTTTTAGCTTAGTTTTGCCATGAATTGTCTATATTTTCCTTATTGATTCTAAGGTTGTAAAAAAAGCTTGAAACCTGAAACTTGCTTGAAAATCAGTCTAAATTTGACTTGACTTGATTTTACTCTCTGCTCTCAATTCAAAATTGATTTGGATTTTGATTTGTCTCAGTCGAACATAGTTAGGGTCAACACTAAATTTAGCTCGAATTAAGCATTTATATTAAATATATAATGTATATAATATAATTAATAAATGCCCAATTTAGACAGAAATAGGTAAATTATATCTCTAGCAACAACTTAATTGTGGTGTGGTTCAAAAATATATTCCTATATTTGATGGGGGCATCATCTTTGAAAATTTGTAGGATCGACCTATAATTTGTAAGACTTATTTGAAAGTTATTATTTTCATTGCCAAAAAAGTTATAGTTGCTGAAATAAATTAGTGGAACTTGCTCAATTTTTTTTGCAAAGTTTTTTAAATTGAATAAAATCAATATGGACCAACATGAAACATAAGCTTAATGTTATAATTGGAATTGGACCGGTTCAATTGAATCGGTCCCATAGTAGAGAAAGAGCGGGTGGGCTCGATCTTGTGAGCGTGCGAGCATGGGCGAAGCATAGGGTGTGTGGGCTAGTGTGGGAGAGCAAACCGAGGTAAGAATTGCATTTGGAAGTGAAAAGCCGCAACTCCTCATGAGGAATAACTCCATTTGATTCCATCCAGTAAATCCAATTGACATAAAACACTAATTGGGAGCAGCAGGGATGAGCATAAGAGAAGATTTTGGGTGAGAAGGGAAAGAATTTTGTGGAAAAGAAGAGGAAAATTTGTCTATTGTTAAGGCTATTGAAAGATTAGGACTTTTTGGGAGGAAGAAAAAGTGAGCTTTCATTTTTGATGATAGGAAGGAAGTAAGTTGCTTAAATTTTCATTTTTCCTCTTTAATTTTAGTAAAGAAATAAATACATAAATTTTAGTTTTGATTGAAACTATTTGCTCAACAGGAAGAAATCAAAAGTGTTGGAACTCTTGATTTGACAAGGAAGGAAAGAAGAATTTATTAAGGTAATTAATATAATTTAAGGAATATTTAATTTCAGAATGTGTTAGGGTTTAAAAGTAGATAGTGTAATAATAATGATTGTGTGATAATTTATAAACAGTCGATGTTATTGTAGGGACATTTAATACTTTGAAAGACATCTTTGGTAATAATTGGAGAAATCTATGTTATCTTAAGGGATATAAGAAATATTTAATGTTCTTTGATGGTATTTGGATCATCGAAGTTAAATCTTAGTATTAATTAAAATATTATTGATGTTATTTTGGAACAGTGTAGAATTTATATAGTTGAACTGAAATAAAGTACTAAAGCAACAAGAAATCTAAAGGAGAGTTTATGTAAGGTTACATATATGTTCATGAAAAATTTATATGGGTGATTATAATTAATTTTTTATAGCAGTTATATTGTTCCATTTTGTTTTAATGAAATAATTTGATACAATATCATATCTTTATACTAATTAAATTATGAAGTATTTACTTCGCATCATATAGATGAATGTTGGCAAATCAATGTTATAAAATGATATATATAAATATAAAAACTAATTATACTACATGATATGCATTATTGAAAGAAAAAATGAAAGTAATAAGATGATTTATAATAAGGAAACAAAAAAATTAGGAAAGGGAAAGGAAAAATACGTGCAAATACAAGAGTTTACCCTCTTATGGTACTAGCTGGGGATGAACGTACTCGTGCACGTAAAATAAAAATGATTGTATCTTAATTGGTACAAAATTTGATGGTGTTCTTGTAATAAATGAAATGGGAAAACAACAAATGAAATAAAAAAGGAATAAATAATATTTAAAGGATGAAACTTAAATCTTCATTATATTAAATTTCCATATATATATGAAACTAATGAAAAGTTTGATAAGTGAACATGACTACTTGTATACACTTCTATTTATTATGATATGAATAGTAATTATCCACAAAGTTTTATTATGAAAACACATTGCTAAATTTAAAATGTCAGGTAAATCTTCTATGAATTAAATGACTGAAAGAAAAGAATTCTTTTATAGAAGAAGAGAATCAAATAATAATAGGTAAATTGGCTTATTATATATTCAAAGTGAAAATATTAGCTTAGTGTCTCTTCAGTTATATGTTGGATATTAGTCTATTGAGTATTTTATGTCATTAAAATAATTATACTAACCATCCAATCATCTGCTTCCGCCTTATTAATTTGAGTATCTGGGTCATATCATGACATAAGTGGTATTAGAGTCTAAATAAAGTATGAATCGTATCGAAAGAGTCATTAGGCTTATTAAGTCTAATAAGAAACTTGATCTAATATAAGTATGAATTTTAATTTGATGTTTTACTTTATTTCAGGACTCAGAATGATCCCAAAAAGGATATGAAAATGGCTGTGTTGGGTGTTACTGTTAATACTGATGCACTGACCCAAAAGTTGTGTTAACCTCTAATAAACAAAAAACCAAGAAAAATCAAATAAAAATTTATATAAAATACACCTATGTAGCTACCCATGTCGAAACTCTGCTATAGTCACGTCCCACGGCCTGCTACAGTACCCAGCTCTGCAAATGGCGCTGAATTTGCACCCTGTCTCCCACGTGTGAAGGTCTTTCTGTATATGAGGAGAGAGAGAAAGGGAGAAAATTTAAAAAAAAGAAATAAAAAAGGAGAAATAAAAAGGAAAAAAATACAAAAATGAGGAAAAAAGAAATATTAAAAAAAAGGAGAAGTCCAACAAAAAAAAGAAAGAAAAATGAAGAATAAAAAAAAGGACGAGGGATTTGGCACGTTTTTGCCGTCATTTCAACATAACCATGATCGTCGTCATCACCAATCGTCACGCAGGTATAATTTTCAAACTCAAACCCCATTTTAGGCATTTGCAACGAGCCGAAAAACCCTTATACGTTCTCTCGTAGCATTGTGGGAGGGAGTCGGTGTGATGCTTATGGTGAGGCAGGTAGACCCTATACACGCTCTCGTAGCGTGACAGTGACACTTCTAAGTACCCTTATGTGCTCACGTAGCGTGGCGGGGGAAAGAAAATTGCGGATTCTTCAAACAGGTACCCCCGAAGACCCTTAAGTGTTCACGTAGCGTGAAGGGGATAGAAGAAATGCCGCCACGGTGTCATCTGACACCTACCTGAAGCGCTCACGTAGCATGGAGGGGAAGGCTATATCTCTTGGATTTCCTCTAAACGGGGGAGATGCCAGGAGACTGCCAGATTTTTCAGTTAAACAGGGGACTTGAATTTGAACATAATGCAAGAGAACACATAACTTAAACGATTAATATAGACTTGAACTTAAATCAAATGCGATGGATTGGACTTGAACTTAATTTGGACCACTTGGAACATAAATGAAAATAATGAACCGGGCTTGCGTGAAGGCATAAAAGGAATCTACAATTCATCAAGTAATGAATAATGAATCACAAATGGGCAAATATTTAGCTTGTGCTGAACAAGGAGCCTCAAATGCAGCCTACTTACATGTTATAATGCAAAATCTTTAATGAATATTATGATAGATTCATAAAAGTTATGTCAAGTTAAATGCATATCGCCAATTAGCAATAATGCTAGTGTTATCACTCATATTATAAACCAACTGATGATGTGATGAGAGAGCTCTATTACACATATAATTATTTAGAGGTGGGAATAAGAGATCCAACCAATACATACATGAAGAATGCAACATATCCATAAGCTAAGGAAAAAGGCTATCATGAAAGATATTATGCCTACTATCAACAACAGTCGATCGATAGACATGCACACTAATTCAATACCACTCGCTCACAAATGTAATGAAAGATTAGGGAATTGATTGATTTGAGATAATTACAATGTACAAGTGAGCATTAATGAACTACTGATGAAGAACTCATGACACAATTTGCTTGCAAGAAACAATAAGAGGCAAGATGATGGCAGTGAATATTCTAAAAGAGGACATAAAAGCTAGTGCACAGTCAATGCTACTTGACTATGAAACAAATGCACTGAACCTCCGCGAGCTGTATTGATCAAATATGCAACGAACATATTACTTGATTACATAAGATGTCCATGGGTAGAACATGAAGAGCACATAATGAATGCATCAACATCTACATCATTGACGACAATTCAACTTTGAACAATTTACTACAAGCGAAAGCGGTCAATGCATACTAAATATGATGATCCAACGCATACATTATGCATGCAATACATTGTCTGCAAGTCAAGGCAATAAATCATAATGAATGTAGATACTTGCAAGCAACGACAAAAGATTGGGAGAACATACTGAGTATATTGATCCTTTGCAAGTAGGGACAAACAATAAGCAGTAAATGTCAGGGTGCTTTTATTGTCAACAACATTAAAACACAAACAAGTACATTCAATTCCGTAAGCAACAAAAGAAATCCAAAGCATACACGACGATGTCATTCACAACAAATACTAGAAGATGCTATGCCAGATGTGAAGGTCATATGTGAACACAGAAGCACACATAATGCATCATTTGCGAGAAAAGGCAGCACAACTGCAATACATACAAAATTTCTATAAGCTATCATAGCAAGAGGCAAAGAGTGTTGCAGCACCCTTGCAATCCATAATCAATCAATGGTTGGGAAATACACCGATCCGTTATAATGACATGAATCAAGTGTGAGCTCCCACGAGCTGCTGTAGAAGACCCGTTGTATACCCGTACACCCAACATGTTGTCCACAAGCAAAGTGCAAAGTGACTACATCAAATGCAAATGCAAATAAGTTGTTGTAGGAAGCTCGTTGTGCATATAACAGAATATTTGTTAGTGAATACAAAAGAATTGCAATAAATGCATGCGTCTACGAATAATAACAAGAGATTCATTAGTGCACAACAATCTACATGCATAAAGCAGATAAGTAGTGTAGAACATTCTACCTGTATGAAGCAATGTGCAATCTGTAATACGATGCCACACCACCAGATTTACAACATTCATACAAGCAGACATAAGGCGTGTATAAGCTCCCAAATGGAATGCTTCGCACACTCAAACGATAGTTACCCGAGCAACTAAAATTTTTCAAAAATGCCCCTCACACATGCACTACAATATGTATACACAAAAACATAAAGAAATGTATATACGATCATACACTTGTAAGAGCCTCGACGAGCGTGTTACGGGTATACACGTGATTTCTAGGAATACCGCGCAGGTAAAAAAAAAGAAGTTCAAGTCCCATCCTTCTCCTTGATAGGACATGAGTCGACAAGACTTGAATCAATGAACAAATATACGGTCGCAGTATCGACTGAGATATTGAGTTTTATACGTTCATATTAGACCTTCAAGGCCTATAATCATGAAATTTCACCGACAAACACATAAAACCTACTATGAACTCGATCATCTATCAACAATTCGACAGAGGCCTAAAATCATGAAAATTCACCGACAAAGGCATAAAACTTGCTATGAACCCTATCCTCTATCAACAATTCGATAGAGTCAACAAGATTTAACAGATAATGATAAAAATACCCCCAAATACCTATATGGGCCCCTGCGAGCGTGATGTATTCACACACATGACGTCTGAGGATGCTGCGTGAGTCAATAATTCAACTTAAGTTCGAGCCTGATCCTATAAATACGCGATCACGATGTCGACCGAGATATTTGTCTCTATACGTTCATATTAGGCCTTTAAGGCCTATAAACAAAGAAAATTCATTAACAAAGGCATAAAGCCTACAATGAACCCAATCCTCTGTCGACTGGTAGATAGAGTCGACAAGGTTCAACCCATAAATGAAATTCCCTATAAATACCCTAATGATGGTCACATTAACATAGATTTCAATCGAAGGGGTTTACAAACACTTAAAATGGGTTTATAGGGAATACGACCATCACTAGGGGATAACCCAAATGCTCACAAAATTCAAAACTAAAAAAATATCGAAACATGAAATATTTAAAATTGAAATCAATCATCAAATGCTTAAAACAAAATTCATCCATCCTTCGCAACAATTTATCAAGGTGAACATATTCAAATATCACGTCAGCTCACAAAGAGCTAATGTTTGGTTGAGAATATCACTAGGATTCATTCTCAAATAGTCTCTTGTCAGTAAGGACATGACATGTCTCCTCCAACTGGCAATTTTACCGTCAAATGGTGCTGCAGGTATGATCGGGGCCCTTTGAACCGGGTGGTTTGCTGCCAAATGACACCACCAAATTACGTTCATGAATAGAGCTTGTATGCTCTCGAATGATATTAAATCCCTTGGATATGAATCAATATGATATAATCGATAGGACACTAAGCCCTATGTCAGCTAAGGTGGATTTAAATTTGTCTCCTTAGACAAATACTCACCCCATGTCTATAAGATTCTCTTGGACGACACAAATCATGGCTGCCAACAAGGATCCTTTTGTCAGGTTGGGTCAACTACCTCCTCTGACAAAGTAGATCAGGGACCATGATGGCCCGGGACAACGGAACCATAGGATCTAGATCAGAATCATCATTACTTCCCCCACCACCCTCTTTAAGTACGAGGTGGTAAATTTCTAATTTTAAATATCAAATTTCCAAACCCTAAACCCATACTGCTAATATATTCACAGATACACGTATCTCTATGTATCTGATCAACGACTAACCTTAATCAAGGTGATGGAGAGAGCAACATCAGGATAAATTTAGAGGGATACCTAGTTCCAAATTAAATGGAAGGAAATTACATAGGTGTTCAGAGATTAGTTTTTGCCTCTTTCTGCGATGAGGCAAATGCATGATAAATTCTTGAAGTTGGTGCAAGGAGATAGATCAGTAATGCAATATGAAGTTGAATTGACTATTTTATGAAGATATGCTCCTTAGTTAGGCTTCGTTTGGTTATCCCATACCTTTTGTAAAAGGTGGTTTTAGAAATATTGGTTGAGGAAATGGAGTTTTGTCATGGAGAAGCCAATATCAAAAAGCTTCTTAAAACAATAAAAAAATGAAGTTTCATAAAAAGCCCTTTTAGAGAAGCGTCACATACAAACAATGACAAAAAATAATTACACCATTTCGAAACTGAAAAGGCAAAAAAAAGCTGAATTAAACGAGGCCTTAATATATACTACAAAAAAATGCCATAGATTTTTATCTAGATTGAATGATGCCATCAGATAGCCTCTTGTTTCTCTAGTGGTGGAGAGAACTAGGAGAATTGAGATGGATATTCAAACCACCCAGAGGAGGCTTAAAATTAATAAAATTAAAAATATAGAAGGTATATGAGCTTTTATAAAATTCTCAAGCTAGATCATTCTCACAATCTGGAAAGTCTTATTGGAAGAAAGTAAAATCTAGTAGTAGTATTAGTCAAATGAGCCTAAATAACTTTAACAAATATGGAAAACAACATAAGGATGAATGTCTATATGGAACCAATACCTACTTCTAGTGTCATCAACCTGGGCATATAACTAAGAGTTGTCCTACTCTTGGACAAAGACCATTTGGAGAAACAATGATAAATTTTGGATCATCTTAGAGAAATTTTGGCAGACAATGGATGATAGAATCAGCTACATTAACTCCATGGCCAAATCAAAGTCGACTTAACACTCAGCCTAGAGTGTATGCTTTATTTCAGCATGATGCTAAGGATACACCTGAAATAATTACATGTATGTTTTTCATTTAATTTATGAGAAATTTTATTTATTTGTTATGAGTAGTCAAATAATGTAGGAATAATTAAATAAATAAAAAATATTTATTAATTACTATAAAATTCTTATAGGTATGATAACAATTCACATAGGCCTGCATAAATACTCTTTGATACGAGAGCCTTACATTCCTTCATTTCAGAGGAATTTATAAAAACAGTTGGATTGAAAAATTTCAAAGCATCCACAGTTTTAGAAGTTTTGATGCCAAATGAGTTTAAAATGAATGTTAGCAATTTATATCAGATTGATTTCAAAATAAATAATATGAGATTTGAGGCAATTTTGAATAAGTTTCCATTGAAAGAATTTGATTTGATCATGCAAATGGATTGGCTATCAAATCATTTTGTTGTTGTCATAGAATGCAATAAGAAGATTGTTAAATTTAAACTTTCGGTTGAAAAAGAGTGTAAATTTTATGGAGATGGAGGGCTTACTTCAATGATGATAACTTACTTGAAAGCTTGCAAATTACTGAGGGATATTAGAGTTTTCTTGCTCAGTTAAGAGTTTGAGAATGTGTATTGATTACCGAGAATTAAATAAGCTTACTGTTAAACATAAGTACCTATTGCCTAGAATTGATAATTTATTTGATCAGCTTGAGGGAGCTCCAGTTTTCTTTAAAATTGATCTGCATTGTGGATATCATTAGTTGTGCATTAAAGAAGAAGATATTGCTAAAATTGTTTTCAGAACAAGATGTCATTAATGTATGATTTGTTTGCTTGTAATTTCATTAGCATGCCATTTTTAGGGTTAGTTGTGGGCTATGTTGCACCAATACGGATACGGCAACACGGATACGACACGATACGGATACGAGACACGTCAATTCTTAAAAATACAGGATATGGGTACGGCGCGGATACGACATCATAGTTTATAAATCATACATAAAAATTAAGAAAGCAATCAAAGCATAATATTTGAAATTACAAAAAAAAATAACAACAACATCATTTGTAGCCTTGTAGCTTATAATATCAAAATATAAGTAAGCATTAAATGTCTAGTACAACAAAAGCATAAACATAAATTGTCTAGCACATAACGTTTCAACTGTTCAATAGAAGGAATGATATGATTAGCTTCTTTAGTGGTTTGTCTTTGAACTTCTATATCATCTTCAATAAATATCATAGCTTTTAATTTAGGCTTATCAAGTGAAAGATTAGTAATTTCTAATATTCTCATATTATCAAGAGACTCAAATTCACTCGGAAATGAGAGAACTTTGCTCGCAGCCGCGGAAGTAAATACGACGAATCTTTTTTTTTTTTTGGATTTATTTTTGTTTTTCAACGGACACGTGTATCGGATACGCGTGTCCTTTTGAAATTAAATAGTATTTTAATTGGATACGTCTTTGGCGTATCTGACACATATCGGTGGAGTATCGGAGGCGTATCCGTGTATCGGTGTATCGAATACAGCACGCCTTCATAAATAGGTGTATCGGTGCAACATAGGTTGTGGGCCATTGTTAGAATTTTTTGGTATGCTTCTTAATTTGGTTTTACATTCATTACTTGCCTCATAACAATTATTCATTTGCATTATTTGCATTGATTACGTAATGATATTTACAAAACTCAGCTACAATTATGATAATTATAAATTTTATGCTAATGTGAAGACGATGCATGTGGTGATAAGGTAATGGTGTATTTAAAATAATAAAGATTAATGTTATGAACCTTTATGAAATTGAATGCAAAGAAAGATTAATGTTATGAACCCTTATGAAATTGAATGCAAAGAAAAGATTATCATGTAAAATTTTGCAATGAATTGGAACTTATGCCTGCAATTTAAAATTCCAAGAAATTATGGTATACATTCAAATTTGAATGTGTTTTATTTGATCTTTTTTTACTGGCATACTTCCACTTCATTGGATTTTACTCCATTTTATCTCTTCCTTGTGAGTTCACAACCAGTCTACGGATTAAAAAAAAAGAGTCTTCTACGGATAGTTTTATGTAGCTTGTCCTCAAAGTTGTGCTTGATGATGAGTTTTTGTCCGCTATTGTTGAGCGATTCCAATGATAGATAGTTCAGTAGTGTGAGATTACTTTGACAGGAAGCACATGATTTTTTTGAACGAGCAATAACGATGTTTGGACTTATCCTTGTCTTGATTAATTGAGGCGTTGTTTCTATTACCTGATACTTGCAAGCATGGTTGAGTCATCCCATTTCATGCAGATTTGGTTTGATGATGGTGTGATTGATTTTCAAAATTAGCTGGAAATAATTAGAAATTCCTTGCCTTAGCTTCTTTCTTTTTTCTTCTTTTTCCTTTCTTCTTCTTCCTCTTTTTTGCTCTCTATTTTTTTTCTCTTCCAGTAATTATAGCTGCCTCCTCTATTCAGTTGTTGCTACAGTAGCTAAACTCCCCCTCCCACTCTAAGCTCTCGATTAGTGCAGGGAGTATGATAACTCTTTCTCAAGGAAGTTCACATACTTATTAGTTTTAATAGTTCCCTGAAAGTCCATCACCCAAGCCACTCATCGCCTTGGAAGAATCGGGAGAAATGGTGAAGCGGCCCTATGCTGCAATAGAATAGTTTTAGCTACAGTGGATATAATAAAAACTTTTGGAAAATTTTAATTAGCTTAGGTAATTATTTAATCTAATATTGGTATGTTATTTATGTATCTGTATATCAAAATGAAATCTATAATTTAATAAATATGATTTTGACGAATTTCGTGAAAAGTAGGATATAATTTTTAGGATAAATATTTATCTTACCTATTTGAGAATTCCGATTGGGGTGGTGGAAATAGGATCTTGTCGAAGTTGGAGCGGGGAGATTGGCGACTGTGCTTGCAGTTCTTGATGACAGTGATTCCTCTTGGGACGAACAAGGAATCTGTTGTGCTAGCAAAGATGTTGGTGCTTTTTGGTTGTGCAGGAGACATAGCACAATCAAGAGAGATATAGATAAAGTGGGGATTGAGGTGGAGATTGAACAACGATGTATCTCAGCGAGAGCACCATTGTTATGACACTTTTAATGAGATTGCGATAAACGACGAATTCTAGCTCGCAGACAACTTCGGAAATTTGGTGGGGGAGGGAAAGAGAATAGAACATAGTCTGTGAATGTTTACCTCATTTCGTCTCGTCATGCCCCAATGCCTCCAAATTGGGAATATTCATAGAAATACAAGCTTTGTAAAGAATTATAAGCTTCCTATTATTCATGATACACATTGATTAACTATAAACTACAATAACTCACAAAAGACTACTTACTCAAGTCCTAGTTTAATCATTATATCATTGACCCTAAGATTTTGGTGTACTTGAACTAACTTATTTTTAAAGATTAGAATGTTTCTTTGTAAGTGTGTGGGGATGGGATTCAATTGACTTAATAATGAGAGTACTCTGGATGGAGGAGCCATGCTTTGAGATTATGTGGCCAAGTGCATGGGCCCATCATCAAGAATGGAGAACTTGGATGTTAAAGGTATTGTATGGGTGCATGTGCCCCTCATCAAGAATTGAGAACTTGGATTTTAAAGGTATTGTATGGTTTGTGTTAGATGCCCCAGTTTTTAAGATGCATTGCCATTCTTTTATTTTTTCCTTTCAGTTGATCGTCTTCTTCGTTCTTATAATCATATGAAGCATGCAATTTTTTTAAAGTGCTCTTTATTGATGCCATGTTGTACCTCCCTTTTACTGCTACTTAATTTTTTATTGACCCTGTTCTTTATATTTCATTTCAGGAGTTGATAGCGTAGGTACAGTTTCAGCATCTTTGGTGACTTATGCTTCTATCCAGGCATTGAAACCAGATCTTGTCATCAATGCAGGCACTGCTGGAGGCTTCAAAGTATGCTTTTTTCCAAATCCTAGGAATATTTCCCCCATTACATTGTTTTAACAAATTCAATTAATTCCCCTGCTAATGTGAGGCACTATTTATCAACATCATCATTAATTTATTCCCAATTATTTGGGGTTTGCAACCTCCCTCTTTTTAACCATGTGAAAATGTTCTGTTAATTTCACCCTTGATCCTGCTAATCTTCACAGACTTCTGTTCTATCTGTTATTCATATTATTCTATTGAACTATTAACTTATATGGGTGTGATGGAGGGATGGAAGTTGGTTGGGAGGGCGAGATCAGATCTAGGGTTGAGCCACTATTCTTCAGTAGTCAATAATCAAAGTTTTACATAGAAGCGTTGACACAACCGTTTATGTCAAATAGGTTTGCCGATATAATTACTAATTCACCAAAACAAATAACGTCCATTTCCTAATGACTACATAACCGTGAATAAATAAATGACACTCATGGCCTAGCACATGACGATAAATAATCATGTTGGAATAATTGATACTGATTGTGCTACTGTTGGGGATAATTTTGCATTATTCCCTCGAGCTTCATAGGCCTATGTACGCTTCAAGTGTGGCAGATTAGAAGACACTACGGTTGCAATACCTCACAACATTGATCATGCCTGCTTTTTTAAGCGTGATAAGAAGGTTTAAATTCCCACGAATATGCCCCCTATGCGAGATAGGCATCAAGTGGACGCCAAAATTTGAATTGAACGCAGTTTTATAGCAGAACATAAGAGAACTTTCAAATATGAATGCATTATTGAAATGAATTAAACTAAAAAAAAAATTGCTGAGTAATAAAAATAAGATTAAAACTGCAAGAGATGGGACATGATTGAACATTAAATTGATTGCACTGAATTTATAGGGGATTTGTAATGAACCTTGCAGCTTGTTAACAAACATGAATAGAATTTCCCTACCACTCTCATAATTATCTTGAACACCCACAACCAAATGAAAATTCAAATTAACTTGGATGGGATGAAGTAAGCCAAGCTACACCCCTCCTATTTAAAGGAGAAAATTTGATTCATCACAAGTCTGCCTCGCTTAAATATTAAGACAAAAAGACAAAAATCTCATTTTATGACATACCCAAAACATTTTAACTTTTCTTCATTGTCGCTGGATCCGTAATATGTACACTCATACATATAAAATGCATAAGAGAATATTTTAAAATTCAAAATGAAATTTTGTGCGCATTTTAATAATTTTTTTTACACAAATAGTAAAAAATTAGAATATTTTAAAATCTTTCACACATCAAAACACAACTGTCAAATTTAAATGTGATGTATTAAAATGCATCAAACCTTGAGAATTGTGCAACTATCTTGAGAAGCATGTTGTTGACTCGAGAAGCGTGCCACTTCCTTGAGAATTATATAGCTGCCTAAGAAAAGTGCACCTAATTTGAGAAGCATGCTATCATTCCAAGAGCACACAAATGTATTATGTGAAGGCATTAAAGAGTGTATAACTGCATATTATATATGCCCTGAAAGCTTGTAAATGCATTAGAAATTTTAAAGCACATTCAAAAGTGCGCGAGTACAGTGCAAATGCATTGTTTAGGCACATTGAAAAGCATGCAGGTACATTAACATGCATGGAGTATACTGTGCAAATGCATAAAAAGAGTGTAAGTGCATTCTGTAAATGAAATGTTGAATGCACCAAAAATACATAAAAAATTGTGCACAATATATCAAATTGTCGAAATTAGTTTTGCTCTAATGTGTTATGACAAATTTGTTGGATGTTAAAGTATAAAGATTGAGAATGATGATTGGGCTAAAACAAAAGTGAACTCAACTTTGCCTTGCTCCGAGAATCACCCATCCCTTTGAAAATAGAAAATATTTTTCAAAATTCACAAACTATTTTTCAAGCGCAAATTTAAAGCCTCATTTTTATGCGGTGTTCTCAAGCTGGTTGCCTTGCCTATAGGGCAAGGTTTCAAGTCTCACTTTTCAAGTATGATCCTCTTCCTTGCAAGAATTAAAGTTGACAAGACTTGAAATATTGTATCAGTTGTATATGACAAATCTAAAATGACAATATATATATATATATAAGTTGAGGTGCAAGCCTCATAAAAAAAACTCGAGGCGTAAGCATCGAGGCGTTTTTTACTGGAATTGCGCAAAGGCAGGCCTCAAGGCGAGCCTCATATTGCGCAATTTTAAACCATGATATATATATATTGCATTAGACCTTCAATATTTCTTATGAAGGAAATTCACTTTAAAATGTCAACTCTCAAATTCACCCCACCTATATGGTAACCCATAAAGTTAAATTGGGGATCCTCTATTAGGAAGTGTGGATAATATTCAAAGCAACAAAAAATAGAAGTGTTAAAAGCTTTGATGATGGCTACTTTAACAAAAAATCTTAACTATAACCTAGTATCCTAGACTTCCTATTATGATATTGAGGCAAGCCCGGTACCCCTTGTTGTGTTATTGACTGTCAAAGTCGCCCCACTTATATGGCAACCCATAAAGTTAAATTGGGGATCCTCTACTAGCAAGTGTGGATAATATTCAACGCAACAAAATATAAGTGTTAAAAGCTTTGATGATGGTTACATTAACAAAAAGTCTTAACTAGAACCTAGTGTCCTAGACCTCCTATTCTGATATTGAGGCAAGTCCAATACCCTTGATTGTATTATTGATTCTATTTTAAACAAACATCCATCTTAGCTCGACAAGATTTCTTGCACGAAACAACCTATGGTTGCCGATAAGGGTCATTCAATTAGGTTGAGTTGACTATTTACTTTGACTAAGTAGATCATGGATCATGACAACTCGAGAGGATGAAATTATGAGATTTGATCAGGTATGTGATCGTATCCATTCCCCCCACCAACAATCAACTTTAAGTTCATGATTATTAATTTCAATTCTAAATTAAATTACCGGTACTATATGCTAAACATTTAGTTTTTAACAGTTAGCCATAATTGAAAGCTATCTCTTGTCACGCGGAAGTTTAGTTAACCTTAGGAGCTTATGCATATGGGTAGATATTATAAAATTCTAACGAAATGAGAGCGAAATTTCGCTTGATAGTGTCTTCTTTACAACCTAATATGCCTTCTAAAAATTTGACATGAAACACCAAAGCTCTCTTAGTAAAGTCGGAGTGCAAATTTTTAGAGCTCACACAAGGATCAATAGGAAAATATATAAAATGATAAATTTCAGAAGTAATTCTTTTTCTAAAGGTTGGCTTATTAGTGCTAATAGTCCAATCAAGGCTTATGTTTAATGTCGTAGGCATGCTAATTAGATAGGTTTTTTTTTTGCTTTATTTATTAATTTATAGTTAGGGTTTGTTTGGTTTGTTTTATTTTTTATTTATTAGGACTTATTTTTTCCTTTTTTTTTGTGAAATGTATTAAGGATGAAGATTAAAAAATACTTTTCCTAAAAGATGATATTCAATAAAGGTGGATGAGATATTTTGCTAAACTTTTTAATGAAAAATGTGAAAATATGATTAACTTTACTGACTTTAGTACCATAAATGAAAATAAAGATTTTTGTTTTTATCGGCGTATTAGTAAAACCGAAGTTAGAGAGGTTTTAAAGAAAATGAAGTGTGGAAAAGCTGTTGGACCTGATGATATTCCAATGGAGATGTGGAAATGTTTAGGAGATGAAGGAATTTCTTGGCTTACTAAACTTTTTAATGTGTTGTCATGAAATTTAGTAAGCCAAGAAATTCCTTCATCTCCTAATCATTTCCACACTTCTATTGGAATATCATCAGGTTTAATAGCTTTTCCACACTTCATTTTCTTTAAATCCTAATTAACTTCGATTTTGCTAATATGTCGATAAAAACAAAAAATTTTATTTTTATTTATGGTGCTAAGGTCATTAAAGTCAATCGCATTTTCAAAATCTTCATTGAAAAGTTTAACAAAATATCTCATCTTCTAATAAAAGTAATTTTTTATCTTCATCCTTAATACACTTCATTTGAACTAAATCCTTACTACTCTGATAGGAAATACTTGAAGATCTCAAGTAGAGCTTAGCAATCTTGGCAAAAATAGCGAGAAAAATCCACAACTCCAATGGAAAAAAAAGTTTTTATATTGCAATAAACAAATATAATGGAAGTAAAAATGCCAAGATATAGTCGATCCTCAATTTGAGAGGAGGATCTTTCTATCCCAATCCCTAAACACTGCTAGAGCCCAAGATACCAAACTCTAAGACAGAAAACAACCATAATAATTATGCATAACTCTAATCCTATTATTTTTCTCCTACTTAAAGCATATACCAATCCCCTAACCCTAGCCGCCCGCCCTCCTTAATTTCACTTCCTAGTGGATCCCACCCATAGCTAGCTTGGTGGCAAACTCAAGAGGGAGGACTAGCTTTGGTCTGCCTCTTGTAAAACTGAATCGGCCACTTGCCAAGGGCCGGTTGGACCGGTCCCTAACCATGCCCCCCTCTCAAAGAGTCACCTTGTCCTCAAAATGAAATGAGGAAAATTGATGCTTCACCCTCTCATCATGCTCCCATATGGCATCGTAGTCCGGTAGGCTCTTTCGTTTGATCAGGACTTGCATGATTCTCTCATCACCCTAACAAATCCTTATCAGCTCTAATGAGTCTAATAGCACCTCTAAGTTCTCAGTCAGCGTCACTGGTAACTCAAAACTCTCTATGTGATCTCTAGTTGCCCTCCTTAGTTGTGATACATGGAAAACAGGATGTATGGTCATTGTTGATGGTAGTTTCAGTCGATTTGCCACCGCTCCAATCCTCTCTAATACTTCAATTGACCCAAAATATCTTGGGGCCAGCTTCTCATTCATCCTGTTGGTGATGGTCTTCTGCCTGTAAGGTTGGAGCTTTAAGAACACCCTCTCCCCTACCTCAAATCGAATGTCCTTCCTATGCCCATCTGTCAGTCTCTTTATAATTTGTTGAGCCCTCAATAGAAGTCTCTTCAGTTCCCACACCCCGTCCCTCTCTAAATATTCCTCTAATGAAGAAATTGGGGTGCTTTTATGCCCAAAGTACACCTAGTGAGGTGGATCCTGCTCGTACAACACTTTGAATAGGGTCATCTAAGAAGCAAAATAATATAAAATGTTGTACCAGTACTCTGCCCAGGCTAACCACTTTGCCCACAGGCTAGGTGTATCTGACACAAAACGTCGTAAGTTTGTATCTATGTTCATATTGACTACCTCTGTTTGCTCATCTGTCTACGGGTGGTAGGCGGTGCTCTTTTTTAGTATTGCCCTCTATAGTCTGAAGAATTCCCTCCAAAAATGACTGAGGAACACCTTATCCTTGTTAGATATTATAGATTGTGGTACTCCGTGCAGTCTGACCACCTCTCTGATGAAACTTGATGTCACTATTACTGCTATTTATGGATGTCGTAGGGGAATGAAATGGGCATACTTGCTCAATATGTCTACTACCACCAAAATCACAGTGAACCCTTCTGATCGGGGTAATCCATCTATGAAATCCATGGATACCTCCTCTCACACCCGACCAAGTAAAACTAATGGCTATAGTAATCCACTTGAAGATATGGTCATGTACTTATTCCTCTGACGTATCTCATATCTGGCTATCATCTCCTCCATATCCTTGTGCATCCTCTTCCAATACAACTCTGAGGTAAGCCTCTTGTATGTCTTTTGCACCCTTGAATGACCCTTAACAATGCTCCCATAGAACTCTTGGAGCAGGTGTGGAATATGGATTGATGTCCTAGGCATCACGAATCTCCCCTAGTATAGAAGCCTCTCACCTTCTAGAAAATACCCTGGGTGGCTACTCCCCTCCTTCAATTAATCAGCTCTAATCATTCCTAACTCCTCATCCCTTGCACTCTTTTTCTTAATGGCCTCCCAATCCAACATCAGTGGTATTCAATGTTTAAAATTGCGTATTCGGGTATTGAGGCGTTTTTCATTCGTGAGGCGAGGCGCAAGCCTCAAGGTGTTTTGAGGCGTAAGCCTCAAAATCAAAAGATTGCGTAAACATGAAATGATAAATTTTTTATATACTAATGAGTGAATAATATAAAACATAAAAAAACATAAGCTATGAAGTGAAATCAAAATATCCCAATAATAAGACAACATGAAATATAATTCAACTCAAAATTCTATCTTTCCCAAATCTCAATATTCTTTTCATTAAAATATAATTACAATCTTCAAAAATAAATATCAATGACATATCACATAAGAACTCATAAGTCATCAGCACTGTCATCACTAAGGGGTTCTTCATTTGAATCATCATTATGGTGAACTGCTCTCCCCCCTTCCTTCTCTCCTAGAGAGTCCAATGTCGGGCATTTACTTCAAGATTTATGTAAGTTTTAATATATATAGCGTGAGACGTAAGCCTCATGCCAGTGAGGCGAAGCAGGACTCAAGGCGGGCCTCAACCAAGTTGAGGCGCAAGCCTCATAAAAAAAACTCGAGGCGTAAGCATCGAGGCGTTTTTTACTGGAATTGCGCAAAGGCGGGCCTCAAGGCGAGCCTCATATTGCGCAATTTTAAACCATGATGGTATTGATACTACTATCGCCTCTAACTCCCCTATACATCTGGACAAGGCATCTGTTGCTTTGTTCTTCATCCCCGGCCTATACTGTATTTCAAAATCATAGCCCAACAACTTTGACAGCCATCTCTGATGCTCCTTTGTCACCATCCTTTGCTCCAACAAATATTTCAGGCCCCGCTTGTCCGTCATGACAACAAAATGTCGGCCTAATAAGTAGGGTCGCCACTTTTGGATGGCTAACAAGATGGCCATCAATTCCCTCTCATAAATTGATTTCAGCTTGGCCCTAGCTGTTAACACCTAGCTGAAATAGGCGATGGGTCGATTGCTCTGCATGAGTACTGTTCCCAATCCATACCCTAAGGCATCTGTTTCTATTATGAAGGCCTGGGTGAAATTTGGTAGGGCCAAGATCCACATAGTGGTCATGACCTTCTTCAAGATCACAAAAGCTGTTGTGGACGCCTCCCCCCATAAGAAATTTAGGGTAGCGGTAGGGCCTAACACTGATAGGTGACACCCCTTCCCTCAAGGTGATAACATGTTCCTGCTCCCTTAGTGGTGGCAATCCATATGATGGATGAAAAATCTCATTGAATTGCTAAATAAATGGTTGTGCTGAAAGGGAATGTCTCCACCCTCTTCTAATATAATCCTCTCCAGCCTATATAACTCCACCAGATAACCTTCCCCCACCTTCTGTATGCTCCTCACCTTAGTTTTAAATGATATCATGGCTTTGGAGAGCCCTGCATAACCCTTGGTCCCTACCCTTCTACCTCCCACCACCAGCTCCATCGTCAATGCCCCCAGTTGATCTTAATGTCCTCCAAGGTCTGCAGCCACTACATCTCCATAATAACATCAGTGCTCCCCAACTCCAATTGGAGGAATCCTCCCTCACCTGTACACTTTTATGGTCAACACCACTCCCCTACATATCCCCTAGCCCGTCTCCACCTTTTATGAACCCATCATCACTCCATAGCACCCTTTATACATCAATGTCACCCCGAATGGTCAACGATCTGGTTGAAGATGAAATTATGGGTAGCCCCACTGTCAATCAACACCCTCATCTCCATGTTTGTATTTCTCCCTTCACCTTCATGGTATGATTCGAAGTGAATCCCAACATTGAGTTCAGGGAGACCTCTTCAACATCTAGATGCAGCTTGCCCTCCACCTCTCTCTCTACTTCACTCTCACCTCCCTCAGTTTCGTCGTCATTACAGATGGTAAGAATCTGAAGAGTTTGGTCCCTACACCTATGTCATGGGGTATACTTCTCATCACATATGAAGCATAGTTCATTTGTCCTCTTCTACTGCATCTCTCTCCCAGTCAGTCTTTTGAAGTTTTGCTTACTTCCTCCTACTAGCTTCTCCTTGAGAGTCTCACAAAAAGTGCCCGTTGTAGGCCCCTTGGTGCTAGAAGGATGGTAGTCATCCTGTAAGATCCACCTTAACTACTGCTCCTGGCTTCCCTTTCTTGGTATATATGATCCTCCACTAGTTGTGCCAGCTCCATAGCCTCTCCCATGTCACGAGGCCTCATGACCATCACTGCTGCCTGGATCTCTGATTTGAGTCCCTTCATAAAATTTCCCTACAGAACAGTCTCTGATAGTCGATCCAATCGACTTGCTAGATACTCAAATCTCTCGTGATACTCTACCACTGAACCTTCCTGCACTAGTGCAAAAAACTACTCATAAAAGTCCCCTCCCCTAACGATCGAAAATATTCTAATAAACATTCCTTGAACTCCCTCCAACTCCATATGGATCTCCTCATATCTCTCCAATGGTATCAAGACAACGCTTTCCCTTTCAAACATAAGCCAGTTTCCGTCAATATTTCCTCCTCCGTCAGTACATTGATGGCAAAAAATCTTTCCACCTTGCATATCCATGCATGTGCATCCTCCTCTTTCAAAGATTGGCATCTTCAGCTTCCGCACATTCGGATCTCCCCCATTCCACCTGATTCCTCCATAATTTCTCATTTCCCAAGTGTTTGGTCCTCCCCAAGTGTCCCGATCTTCCCTTCCCCGCTCATACCCATACCCATTTTCACTTTCTTCTCACTTCCCTTCAAAATCAGTAGCCCTCCTACCATAATACCCCTCCTTTATTTCCCAATCAGTACCCTTTGGTTCATGCCCTCCATTACCACGCCTCTCTCCATACCTCCCAACTCTCTCCTCAATGATTTCCATATCGTTTTCCCTCCTATGAATTTCAGAATTCATATTTCTCCCTACCAACCCCTTGCCTCCGATGTCGTCTTTTGATTTTGATTTTCTAATATATTCTTCACCATCTTGTGGAGATCCAAAACTTGGCCTTCCATGGTTGAAATTCTATCATCTATCATTGCTTTTATTTGATTCATCTTCTCTTCAAGGCTTTCTTTCAACGCTTTCACTTTCTTGGCCGCCATCAATACCTGAATTTTTATAGATTCAAAAATTTGGATCTTGATCCCAAAAAAACAGCAAATATCCCCTCTTCCGGCCAAAAAACAACCGCTGATTTTCACAGGAAAACCCACAAACGGTCCCAAAATCTGCTATGATACCAATTTGATAAGAAATACTTGATGATCTCAAGTAGAACCTAGCAATCTTGACAAAAACAGCGAGAAAAATCCACAACTCCAATGGAAAACAACAAAATAGTAGTTTTTCTATTACGATAACCAAAGATAACGGAAGGAAAAACACCAAGATACAGTCGATCTTCAATTCAAGAGGAGGATCTTTCTCTCCCAATCCCTAGACGCCGATAGAGCCAAAGACACCAAACTCTAAGACGGAAAATGGCCACAATAATCATACATAATCCTAATCCTTTTATTATTCTCCTACTTAAAACATATACCAATCAACTAACCCGAGCAGCCCCCCTCCTTCCTAATTACTCTTCCTAGTGGGCCCCACCCATAGCTTTGACAGCAAACCTAGTCCGCCTCTTATAGAATTGAACCAACCCCTCCAAGAGGGACCGGTCTAACATACTCTTGTCTCTTTGTTTAACTAACTTATACGTATATCTTTCGTCCTCCTTAGTATCTAATCTATTATATAAATCATTAAAAGATAAAATCTTTATATATTTCTCAATTATTAGGATTTTTACAGCTAAACCGATTTTTATAACAAATGTTCTTATTTGTTATCTTTACCTGCACATTATTGCTACTACAATGAACTATTTTTACTATTAGTAGTTGTTTCATTTGATACTCTAAGCACACTTTTTGCAACATTTTTAATATCACTAACTAATTTTTCCTACATAACATTAGCATCCTCATGCACATACAAAATCTTAAGTTCCAGAATCTTACTCTAAAAAATATTTTTTGTTAATATTCTTTAAATGCCCCCATTTAATCCTAGAAGAATAAATTACTTTATTTTTAATATTATGCCCCTTCATCTTAAAGTCTAAAACTAATAAGCGATGTTAGATACATAAACTTTCACTCGGAATAACTTTACAATCTTTGCAATCTAAATAATTTATTTTTCTTATAAGAGAATAATCAATCTGAGTTTTACCACATTCATTCTTAAAATTGATGAGATTCTTATCTCTTTTCTTAAATAAGATATTAACAATTACAAAATCATAAGTTAAAAAAATCTAATATGGTCTTATCACCTTCATTAGTCGCTCCAAAGTTATAGCCATCATAAATGATTTTAAAATCATCTACCTATCTACCAAAATGTCCATTTAAATCTTCACCAATAAAAACTCTTTCTTCGAGAGGTATTATTTGTATTAATTCTTTTAGATCATTCCAAAATTTGAATTTTGAATATATATCCAATCCTACTTGAGAAGCATGAGCGCTTATAATATTGATAATCTTAACAACAACAACAACAAATATTTAAAACAATAATTATATCTCCAATTCTATTAATTTTAACAAGATTATCCTTCAAACTCTTATCTATAATTACACATATATCATTTTCTAGTACGACTCCTACCAGAATATCATAGATTAAATCCTAAACTATCAATCTTCTTAGCCTTCTTTCCAACTCATTTAGTTTCTTGAATGCAAAGAATATTAATATTCCTATGGATCATAATATATATTAATTTTATTAATATGTAAGAGAACCTATATTTCAAATTCCTATCCTAATTTTAGGATAATGGACTAGCTTGTTTGCTCATATTCGTCCATAATGTAAGAACCATTGCGTATTTAACACTGTACCCGGGCACTGATGCAGTGTCTCTTGCTAACTTGTCATTATATTCATGCCATACAACGTGTCGCTTCTAGGGAACATCCTAGCATTAACAAAATGTATTAAAGGATTCATGTTATGATTATTCGACAAGTTTTATGCTGGTTGTCGGCTACCTAACGCAACCCTCCACTTTTCTCATCCAGGACTTGGGACCTGACAATGACAGTGTTTTATGAAACATTTGAGAGCATATATTAAATTCTATGATGATGAAGGCTCACGCCATAAAAATATAAACTTATATATATTTCAAATTTGACAAAATCTCAATCATGCACATAAACCATACGCCAAACAATTTAGATGAAGTGCAAAAATTGAAATCACCAATTTGACAAGGAGGCCTCACAACGATACTAGAAAAAGCATCCTTCAGAAGTTATTTTCAAGACTTGCAAAGCGCTTAAAGAATCCCATACAACAATAAATATAAGTTGGAGGCCTAAAATATAGCCTCCTATGTATAGCAAACAAGGTTTAAAAATAATTTCTTAGAAACTTCCAAGATCTTTCCTAAAATTGGAAGTTCTATGTTAGACCGGTCTAGTTGGTCCACACGGGACCGACTCACGTGAAATAGAGGCGAAATGCCTCTGCAGCTCTGTACGCACCGCACGAACCGCCCAGTTCAAAGTAGTGGATTAGGAAGGTTTAAGGAAAAAATTAGGAGGGAAATTTGAATGTAGGGATTGTTTAGAGATTTCTTTTTTGGATTGTATGCATTAAATAGCTTGTTTTCCTAGGGTTATGATATCTCGAATTTGGCTAAAATTGGATATCTCTTAGGTTTAGGTTTTTGGGCTCTAGCGGCGTCTAGAGATATCCTCCTCACGAATAGATGATTAATTGTATCTTGGTATTTTTCATTTCTATTTCTTCAAATAATACAAATTACCTATTGTTTTTCTAGTTTTTGTGTGGATTTTTGTGGAGAATTCTCGCTGTTTTCAAAATATTGCTAGGAAATTCTTGAGATCTTCATGTGTTTCCTATCAAATTGTTATCAAAGCAATTTCTTGGGCTAAAATAAAAGTCTTACTCACTGATTTCTGCTGCGTTTTCATCTCTAATCTTGTTGTTTTTGCTATTTGGGAGGCCAGATTCATGTCAAACTTGTAGATCTTTGTTATTGGAGCCTAAATCCAGGTTCTCATGTCTAGAAGAAAGGTGGAAGTATTGGAAGGGGAGATTGAACAAATGAAATATAAAATTTCAGATCTCCAAACTCAAGTTTCAGATATAAAAAAATGATATTTCAGCTATCTATGATATGTTCAATTCAAAAATTTCCATTCTGAAGGTGATGAAAGTGTTCAAGGGCGGGCCATACTAAAATATCGTTGTCAGAGGTGAGGGAAGGCGCCGATAGCCAAGGAAGTGGAGAAAATCCTAAGCCGATCAAATGAAGGGAAGATCAAGAGGAGGGTGTCTTTTCCCACCTTTCGGACATGGTGGGTTTTGGGAGGGGAGTATTGTTTGACCGTTCTATTGGACCGGTCCACACGGGGCCAGCTCGTGTGAAATAAAGGCGGAACGCCTCCGCTTCCTTGTACGCACCGCGCGAACCGCCCAATTCAAAGGAGTGGATAAGGAATGCTTTAGGAAAATTTTAGGAGGGAAATTTGAATGTAGGTACTGCTTAGAGATTTCCTTTTGGATTGCATGCATTAAATAGTTTGTTTTCCTGGGTTATGGCATCTTGAATTTGACTGAAATTTATGATCTCTTATGTTTAGGTTTTTGGGCTCTAGCGGCATCTAGAGATTTGGAAGAGATAGATCCTCCTCTCGAATAGAGGATCAATTGTATCTTGATATTTTCCGTTTCTATTTCATCAAATAATACAAATTGTCTACTATTTTCCTAGTTTTCGTGGAGAATTCTCACTGTTTTCCAAAGATTGCTAAGAAATTATTGAGACCTTCAAGTGTTCCTATCATTCTAATTCAACATACTTGGCCTCTAGCAAGAACAAGAAGTTTCCAATTCCAAAATAAGGAAGAAATGTTCCCGCTAGAACTGAATATAAGGAAGCCAACAATTGATTTTGCCACAGTAGGTATGCTGAGTGAGGAAGGAAACCTCCCAACCAACTAATGCTACAATAAAAGTTTGCAAAAGGCAACTAGCAAGTACTTGAAACTCTAAAGCGCAAGTCCAACTACAATGCCCAAATCGGAATGTGCTATAGGAGGCAACAGAGATTAGTAAGACATAACAAAGCCGTCATCAATAGCAAATCAATTGCAAGAGGAAAACAAAAGCAACACTTCTACACATTTTGCATGAGAGAAAACTCACCTAACCCGCTTAACACAGTTCACAACAACAATGCAAACTGGGAAGGGATAAATCTGGTGGCAACAGTAGTCATTGGGAAAATGGTGAAGCAACAATAATCAAGCATTTTACATCTTAAAATAAAAAATCTGAGTACCAAAAAAAGAACTGAAAGTACTGTTCTAGGGACTTAGATTAGAGCTGAATCAAAAGAACTTATAACAGAAAAAAAAAAAAAAAAAAAGAGAGAGAACTGAAAGTACTGTTCTAGGGACTTAGATTAGAGCTGAATCAAAAGAACTTATAACAGTAAACTAAACCTAACGAGGAACACATCTGCTCAATTGGTTCATCTTCATACGCATGATTTATATTGAAATGAACTACAAAATAGAAACTAAGACGTGGAGACAATTAAAATAATATTAACACAGTTTGTATTTTCAATGAATAAAGATTTGTATACTTGCATCATCTTGACCCGCTTGAGGTTTTTTTTTGGTCCTACTACTTACCCCTTCTCTCTACCTCTCTGGTTCCCCTCCTATACTATATTCATCTATTTCTGCTGCAGCGGCCACTTCTGTATCTGGTGATGGAACTCATGGGATGGGGTGTGTATGGTGAAAATACAGGCCAGGTTATGCTTGGAAAGTTGGATCAGAGTTTTGAATTTTGAATGTGCAAGGGTTTGCTGTTGTTTACAGTTTTTTTGGATGGATACTTGATCATGAGGTTTCTTTGGATAGATGCTTGGTCATAGGGTTGCTTTGTTTTATTTATGGAGTCGCACCGTACAGAGAAGGATCATGCTACTGGTGGTGATAGATGAATTTACCAGCACCTGTCCCCTTATTTTCCAAAAATAAATTACTTTGTTTGTATAATTTCAACATGCCAGAGTCTTGCATTTTATTTATTTCCTTAACTTTTTTTTGAATCGTAATGAATGAAGATGGTCATTGTATAATCTGTGCTCAGTGCCTGTTGTATATGTTGATCACATTGTATAAAGTTGCTTTTTACATTATTAATTGTGATTATTTCAGGCAAAAGGAGCATCCATTGGTGATGTTTATATGGCATCTGATGTTGCATTCCACGACAGAAGAATACCAATTCCTGTAAGCTTTTGCAGTTGTTTGTTCTAAACACTTATTTTCTTGACACTTCTATTTCCTTCTGCATTCTTAAATGTTTGCATAGAATGGCTTTTCATCAATCTTGGTATTTTTGGTAGATCTATCATTAAATGATAATATCTGGAATTGTTGTAGTTGTATACTTTTCTTCTGTCGTGCGTCGTCTTCGGGTGTCAACTGCCGATTCTGATTGGTCTCTTCTGATTTGACTTTGAGCTGATCCCACTTAGATAAATTTGACGCTCTGATCGCAACGTCGCAGTCTGTTCGACGACGGTGATGTGGAAGCTAGTGCATTTCAACTTTAGCATTCGATGTGACTGGCAGTGCCATAGGGCTTTTGATCACTTTGAAGTGGGTGTAGATGAGGGACGGTCAGTGAGATAGGGAGATGTAGGGGAAGGTTAAGTTTAGGGTTAAGGATCAATGATCGTATTTTGAAGCCTGTGGCGGTGGATTTCCTGGGGTAGGTAGAGTTAAGGTTTTGGGTTTGCCAAGGAATAATGGAAGAAGAGAAAGTAATTAATGATAAGTGGGGGAGTATATCGACTTCAAGCATGGAAACACTTTTTTATTGTTGCATTTTATCACTGTAGCTAGGATATGGTGTACAAGTTGTTGGAGATTTGTGGAAAACGCAGCAATCTCCTATGAAAATTGCTCAATGTTTTCTTTTAGATAAGCGTTGCTATCCATAAAAAAGTATATAAAAATGTTAAAATCAAGGGTAGTTAAGTGTTGGGATTTCAAATTGAAGGGTTTGGGTTTTTTCTTAAGAGTTGCCATAAACCCTACATATTGTGATTCACATGATTAAAAAAAAAGGTTGAATTACTGTTTTCCATTGTGTTTCTACCTTCTATAATATGAAGTATATAATTATATATTGGCTATGGCCCTGGAGTGATTATTTGGGAGTAGGTTAATACGCAATACATAGGAAATTTCAATTGCTTAGCAACGATGGATTAAGAGAACTACTGCTATTCTTGATTGCTACCATCTTTTGATGCTTTTTGGGAAAGTACGAGGCAACATCGTCTATGTTTCATTTCTTTTTACCGAGATTGTTCTATTTATGTTATATGTGTGGTATTTAGAAATCAACAAGTGTATCTATTTCCATTTTCAAGAGTTTTATGGTTGAATAAATTGAATCCATACAGGTCTTTGATCAGTATGGTATTGGAGCTCGACGTTCTTTCTGCACACCTAATCTGTTGAAAGAAGTCGACTTGAAGGTAATTGAGAAGTACTTTTTCATACCGTTATGTTACTCTTTATTAATGAGATTCTCTTCATTATTTTTCTCAATACTTATTATAGGTCAAACTTGTGATTGTAAAATAATTACTGGCCGATTTATTGCCACAAAATTATTTTATTTGTTCAATAACATGATAATTTACTTTCCTTTTTTTTTTCAAAGAATTTATTAAAGCAAATATGATTAAGAAAACTTATTTAGTTTTCTAGCCAAATGCTATGCACATAAATTAGGCACAAATTGTTAGACGTGACGTACAAAATATTACTTGCCTTGGCTCAAATCGAAATCTGGAATGTTCACTTGTTTTCAAATGTTATATATATCTAGAGTATAAGATTGGTCCTTCTTCAAATTCATAGGTAGCATGGTTCAACCTGTAAATTTAAATTTTTTGAAGTTATTTATAACCCTTTTCTATGAGGAGGAATTAGGGGCAATACCACTACGCACTTACTCTGTGAATAGAAATGAGTAATCTATTGAAAGATTCGAAAGTTCATGAACAAGCTTATAATCTGCTTGTACCCGGTTGGTGAATGGCTGTAAATTTAAAATTTTTGAGGTTATTTGAAACACTTTTTCTAATGAGAGGAATTTAAACAATATTACTCAGCACTTTGTGATTAGAAATGAGTTACCTATTCAAAGATTCAATTCATGTAAAACTTGTAATCTGCTTATATGCGTGACAGGTGAATGCCATTTTAACTAGGGATAAGTTTAATGATGAATGGCATTATTATATTAATTTGAAAGTTCTAGCTAACTGACAAGTGTACGCCTTAGAAGGTTCTATAAAAGCAATTTATTATTGTTCAAGTTACTTTTTTATAAGTTAGGATAGAGAGGCATGACAAGACTTACTACTCACGAGTAATAAAAACTTGTTAAATGGGCATGCGAAGTGAGAGGACCAATGCAAAGAAAAGTCTACTATCTTAAAATACTAGTATAATTGCATGAACACAATTTGACATGATAAATTAAAATAAATGAATAAGAGCTTGATGAAAATAAGAAATTAATGTGTATTATAATTTTATTATATGAAAAAATTTGTTTATACATTTTCAAAAGAAAAATTGAAATTGGTTTAGTGGGCATCTACAATCTCCCACACATTCCATGTTTCCATGCCATGCCTTTCTATTTAGATGGTGCTAGTGTTTATGCACGTCCTAAAATTATTCATTTTATGTGTTAGTTGGGCAGGTTATCTACGGGTGATTCTTTGGATATGTCTCCATATGATGAGGGGGCAATTTTGGCAAATGACGCTGTTATCAAAGATATGGAAGTGAGTATTATTATTTTTTATTCTCATTATACATCATTAGTTGTAGTTTTTCATTAAATTTTTAATAATTAATGTATACGAAGGCTTATATTTTTGCATGCTTGCATGAACTTGAGTAGGTTTTTGGGCCTTAAGTGCATATGTAATATTGTGTTGCTATTGTTGACCTCTGAACAATACCCAAAGGAAAAGAAAATGAAATCATACCGTAGTTCTGCAGGATCCCCGAAATCCTGCTCTGTACCTCGTATCCGTCGAAAGACGTCCGTAAATCCTGCTGTGCTCGCGTCTCATCCCGGGATTTCTGCTTGAAACCTGCGACTCGCCTCGAACGAGCGCCCAAGTCGGCTTCAAATACCGACCCAAAGCCCCTTCATTCGGCTGCTCTCCCCGACTTCTTCCATTTGCACTCCAGCTTCCACGATATCTCTCCCTCACACTCCAAGCCGCCGACCTCACCTCAGCCAGATCCTGCCGAAGCCTCCCATCGCTGCTTCCCTCCGATCGACCCTTACCCGATCTCCTCTGCCTGTGCCGACTCCAACCCGATAGAGAGAGAGAAAAAACCTTACCCGACTCCTCCCTATGCCGACACCTTCACCATCTTCCCATCCCGTCCAACTCCAGCAAGCCGAAGCCTTGCCCGATCCCTGGATTTGCCCGATCCAACCTCCTCTCCAATCCACGGCCAAGCTCCGAGCTCCCCTTGTGTTGTTCAACCTTGCTCACCTCGACGACATTCCCTGTCTGTTGGATCGGAAGCCAGAACAGGAGATCGCTGGCTTGAAGGTAACTTCCTCCCTTTGCACGCTACTTCGGCCAAGTCCAGTAAGTCCTCTCAACAGAGGAAAAAGGGGATAAGGGTTATTTAATTAATATTAATGTTAATTAATTATAATTATTTTAGTTAATTATATTTATTATAATTAATTATATTAATATACGTATCTGATTGACGACTAGCCTTAATCGAAAGTTCTCTCTCGTGATCGGGAGGGGTAATTAACTATAGGGGCTTGCGCCTATAGGAAACTAGAACTCAGATCATAAAGTCCTCACAAAATGAGGGCGAAATCTCTGGGTAGTGTCTTATCTACAAACCCATCTGCCTTCCAAAATTTACCTCGGAACTTAGTTCGTTAAAACTCCCTCGCCGAAAAAGAAAAGCGCGACGGGGAGATCGGGGCCGAATTTTCGGAGCCCACAGCTATGTGGCTCTAATTCCATTCCTTTATCTGCATTTGGAAATAAAATTCATCAATCATGCGAGTTTTACTAACGAGATGTTTGGTTTGCTTAAAAAGGATTGCAGAGTAAAGGGAATATAGTGTAAAATAATTGCAGTGTACTTGAAAAATTTTAGAGTTATTTGGAGTGTAAAAAAAATGCAAGAAATTATTTTTTGGAGCAGAATGAATTCACTATAAAGTAGCGGAAAATGTAGTTTGCGGTAGTAGTGACAGCCAGTGACTCTCAACTGGCAGTGGTTGGCATTGGCCAATGGTTGTTGGCATGTGGCCTTGCGACGAGTGGCCACAAGCGATGTTGCAATCATAGCACGCACGATGTATTTAGAATTCACTTAAATCAGGTGAATTCTTAATACATTAATGGGTTATTTGATTGACTGCATTTCAAGTGTAAAATAAATGCAATGGTTTTGAAAATTTTGTCATTTGGATAACAATGTTTTAATGCAATGTATTTTGGGTGTGTATTTGGAAATCACTCTCTAATTCTTTTTTAGTATATTTATAATTTGCTTGTTTTGAGTGAACTCCAAATACACACCTCAGGTAATAATGATGCTGGTCGGTAGCACGCTGTCACTGCCACTGTCACCATGCTCGGCATAAGCTATTACAACTATTGTCTGTTGCTATTGCTTGCTGCCGCTCATGCCCTCCGCTCATTTCTATCTTCTGTCGTTGGCGGTGCCTATCATTGGTCACTTTTGATCAACTATTGCTCTAAATGTACTATTTTTTACTTTCATTTTCCATCAACCAAAAAAAGAAAAAAAATCTTGAATTTGTAGTGGACTCAACAAATTTACACAAGTATTTTCAATACACTATTTTTACTTGGCACTCATTCCGTTTAATTTATATATTTCTTTTGTTTGGATCAAACAACCCCTAAAATGAACTGAATGGTGAATTATGAATACATCAACTAGTTAAAAAAAATGAATACATCAACTAGTTATTTTGCTTTTTTATTCAACCACACAAAAAATTTCAAAACCCCTATTTTTCTTATAGTTTGCATTCATTTTCCAGCAAACCAAACATCCCTTGGATGAATTCAAAGTAAGCTAATTGGCGAGTTCATTTTTTCCTTTAGGTAGTCCATCGCAGACAACAACATAGTTCACTAATAATTTGTTAAATTTATCTACTTTACTCATACATTCGAACATATTTTTTTTCTATATTCTATAATATTTTTTCGTACACTAGTATATTTCAAGAATATAACGATTGCAATTAATGGAGTTCCATAATGCATATCTTAAATTAATTTTTTTGAAGTGCTTCAGGTCCACTTATAAATGCTGATTAGGAAGCTTCTTAGGATTTGGATTTATGGAGGAACTAAAGAAAAAAATGTTTGGTTCTATTTGATTCAAAAATTTTTGGATAAAATTGGAGTTTGCTTCTATCTACCAAATTGAGTGAATTTGAACAATACACTTCCAAATTGAGGTAATTCAGAGAGAATATAAGCTACAAAACTGAACCACTTAAGCTTCCCGTATCTGTATTTTTATTTCTCTTATATTTCCCTTTATAATCTTCTTCATTTTAGCCCTCTATAAGAATTAACTCCACATGATAACTCCATCTTCTCTCTCTTTTAATGTCATATGATCCATATATTTCCCATCAATATGATGACAATGTTTTACCGTTCACAAAAGAAGTGATCCTAGGAAGCTATGTGGCATGATAACAAGAAAGAATTGGCCTTGACTGCCTTAGTCTTTGTCCCGACCCATAATTATTGGAAGCGCCTTAAACCTTAAAGCAAACTGAAGCTCAATGAATGCTCAAGTTAGGTTTTTTATTAAAGAAGTGATCCTAGGAAGCTATGCGGCATGATAACAAGAAAGAATTGGCCTTGACTGCCTTAGTTTTTGTCACGACCGATAATTATTGGAAGCCGCCTTAAACCTTGAAGCAAACTGAAGCTCAATGAATGCTCAAGTTAGGGTTCTTATTATCCTGGTGGTGGCCTTTCTCTTCCACATAGATTTTGATCCTCCTTTGTTTCTCCGTGATTGCATATTTGCACCTCTTCGCCTTATTTCTTTGCTCATGTACCTCTCGGTATTCGCTTCTCGGAGAGTTGCAGAGATGAGGATGCTTAGGTGGATGAGTGGCTTGACCCTTAGAGATAGGATATGAAATAACCATATACGTGAAAAGGTTGGGGTAGCTCCAGTGGAAGATAAGATTAGAGAGAGTCACCTTAGATGGTTTGGTCACATTAAACGGAGGCATTTCGATGACCCGGTTAGGAAAGTTGAGGTACTAGATTTGACTTATGTTAAGAAAGGTAGAGATAGACCTAAAAAGACTTGGTTAGAAAATATTATAAATTATCTTTCTTTATTAGATTTAAATGAAAATTTGAATTTTAACCGAATACAATGGCGAAAAAGGAGTCATGTAGCCGACCCCACGTAGTGGGACAATGGCTTGTTGTTGTTGTTGTTGTTGTTGTGCTAAAATCACTAAAGTCAATTGTATTTTCACATTCTTCATTTAAAAATTTAGCAAAATATCTCATCTACCTTTGTTGAATATCATCTTATAAGAAAAGTACTTTTTGATCTTTATCCTTAATACACTTCATTTGAACTAAATCTTTACTACTATCTCTTTGTTTGGGTAACTTGTATATATATCTTGCTTCCTCCTTAGTATCTAATATATTATATAAATCATTAAAAGCTAAGCTCTTTGCATCATAAATAGCTTTCTTTAATTCCTTACGTGCCTCTTTATAACTTTCCTAATTATCAGAATTTTTACATCTAAACCAACTTTTATAACAAATCTTCTTATTTTTTATCTTTTCTTGCACATTAGGATTCCACCACCAAGTATTTTTACTATTAGGAGTTTTTCCCTTCAAAACTTCATGCATATTTTTTGCAATATATTCTTAATATAATTAGTCACTTTGTCCCATATAATATTAGCATTCTCATGTACAGATAAAATCTTAAGATCTAAAATCTTACTCTCAAAAATATTTTTGTTAATATTCTTTAAATGCCCCCATCTAATCCTAGAAAACCGTTTTACTTTATTTTTTATTTTCTGCTCATTTATCTTAAAATTCAAAACTAATAATCGATATTGGGTACATAAATTTTCACTCGGAATAACTTTACAATTTTTTGCAATCTAAATGATCTAATTTTTCTATAAGAAAATAATCAACCTGTATTTTATTATATCCATTTTTATAAGTTATAAGATGCTCAACTTTTTTCTTAAATAAGGTATTAGTTATTAAGAAATCATAAGCTAAAGAAAAATCTAATATGATTTTACCACCATTATTTGTCATTCCAAACTCATGGCCCCCATAAATACTTTTAAAATCATCTACCTCTCTACCAACATGTTTATTTAAATCTCCTCCAATAAAAACTCTCAAGAGGTATCTTTTGTATTGATTCTTCTAAATCATTCCAAAATTTTAATTTTGAACTCATATTCAAACCTACTTGAGGAGCATAAGTATTTATAATATTAACAATCTTAGCATCAACGATAATCTTTAAAGCTATAATTCTATCTCCAATTATGTTAATTTTTATAACATTATCCTTCAAACTCTTATCTATAATCACACATATACCATTTCTTGTACGACTCCTACCCGAATACCATAGTTTATATCCTAAACTATCAATTTTCTTAACCTTCTCTCCAACCCATTTAGTTTCCTGAATTCATAGAATATTTATCTTCCTATGAATCATAATATCTATTAATTCCATTAATTTTTCTATAAGGGAGTATATATTTCAAGTTCCTATCCTAATTTTAGTTTCATGGAGTTGTTTCTTTGCCCACATCTATCCTTGATGTGGGAACTCTTGCCTATTTAACACTACACCTGGGCGCCAATGTAGCGACCCTTGCATACTTCTCGCTGATTCAGGCCATACAGCGCGTCGCTTCCAGGGGACGCCTTAACATTAACACAATTTTTTAAAGGATTCATGTCATGATTATTCGACAAGTTTTACACTGGCAGCCGACTACCTAAAAGATTTTGTCTGTTCTAGTTGTTCTAAGATAATTTTTTAAAGCTTTTTGAGGCTATATTGATTCATCTGGTTTGATAGGTACCAAATTTGGTTCGTCTAAAGAGTTTAAACCTTTCTTCTTCTCTAAAATGATAAAATATCCTAACTAAGCCATTCTTGTGAGCTCTAGTTGGAAAGGTAACCTATGGTAAACCTAATATGGATGGCATTAGAAAATTTTTCATTAGCTTGGATTATGTGTAGATCCTGTTACATTGGTCTCCTTGACATTGATTCCATGCTCATTATATTTTAGGTAGACGAAGACTTTACATGAGTATTTTCTTGTACGTTCTATTTCGTCCTTGGGTCCCCATGGGATTGTTTCAAAGGACACCTAAATTCAACCCCATTGTCCATATCCCTATTAAATTAATTAATAATGAAGCTATCCATTTTTTGTAATTTGGTAAGCTGTTGCTTATGCATGCAGCGATGATAATTTGTCTAGGTTGTCTATTGTCGAAGTCCTTGTTGAAAAGGATTTCACTGCTTAATTTGTGAAGAAAATTTGGATTAAGGATGCTGCTTTCGAGCTAGTAGTAGTAGTTGAGCAAGTTACGTGATACTTTATGAATTATGAATTATAGTAATTACATAGTCCTTTTGGGGTTTGCAACTGAACTATGGATACCTAATCTCAATTTGGAGAAGGCAGATCCTCCATCCCTGACTAGGGGTGTAAATGAGTCTAGTCGAGTCGAGTTTTGACACTATCGAGCTCGGCTCGTCAGTCAGAAAGCGAGCTCGAACTCGAGCTCGTTCCACCGTTAACGAGTTCGAGCCGGCTCGTGAGCCTCGGCAGTCCAGACAACCTTCGAGCGAGTCGTCTTCCTTCCAGCGAGTCGTCTTCCTCGTCCGCGTCATCCGCGACCACGTCAAGCTTGCCATTGGAGAAGAAGATTTAGGCGTTGAGCATTAAAAATAAAATATATTTTTTTTTATGGGGATAAGAGATGAGCTGAGATAATTAATGATTTTTGAAAAAAAGCAAAAGAAGCAGCAGCTTTTCACCTTCCCAAAAAAATAAGAGCAGCTGCATGTCAAGCTTTTTCATTGGTTAGATTAATAAAATTAACATTATATATATTTTTTATGTCAAGAAATACCGAAATGGTATTATTTTTTTCATTTTTTTTAGGAATTGCCGGTTTGACCATTTTAATTTTTGGAAATCCCGCCCCTGGAAATCCTGCCTTCCTGGAAATCCCGCCCGCTGGAAATCACGCCTTTGGTCAATCGAGCTTGGCTCGCAAGCTTCGAGCCGAGCTCGAACTCGAGCTCGTTTAACAAACGAGCTTGAGTTTAAGCTCGAGCTCGAGCTCGCGGCTTGATAAGCTCGGCTCACGAGCTCATTATCGAGTCGAGTTCGAGCCGGCTCACGAGCCGGCTCGGCTCACTTACACCCCTATCCCTGACTATGAATGGGGTGGTCCTGCCCCCTGCCCTTAAAAACAATGCCATTATTGATGAGCGATGGGTTATGCCTCCCAATGAGTCTGTGTTGTTATGTTGCAAATCTATTTTTCATAACTTGTGTTTTGATGATTGATAAACAACATTTCTCTTAGACTACTTGTTGCTTCTAACTTTTCAAGAATCGAAGACCGGACGATCAACAAGAAGCCAAGTTCAAGATTGCGTAGGTTTAGGGTTGAGTCAGTCTGTAATTTTATTTTTCACCTTTTGAGTCTACTTGTAATGGTCAAAAAAACTGATGCTAAGTAACCCTTCACACACACCCACTTGAGAGGCTAAGAATTTCTGTTTTTGCCCACATCGGCCCGGCCGATATTTATATCGTCCGGGACGATCAGCTTAAAACAGAAAGTCTAAGTAAGGATTCTTAATTAAGGCAGCCGACATTAACATATCGGCCAGGACGATACGTGTATCGGCCAGGACGATACGTGTATCGGCCAGGATGATAAGTTTAAAATAGAAAGAAGTAGCTGCCATAGACAATTAAGGTATACTTTATTTTTAAATTATCAGCCATGACGATCCCCATATCGGCCTGGACGAAATTACCAAATTATGTCTTAATTGATCAGGAAATCAAGGGAGTAATTAAGGATGATTGATACGATCATATCGTCCAGGACGATCGTGAGATCGGCCTGGACGAGCAAGCCAAATTTCAATCGGCTAGGACTGTTCCCAGGGCTGTGCTCAGGACGATTTACCTCTGATTTGAACTAATCAGCCAGGACGATC
>NW_021319486.1:1498890-1540904 GCF_001605985.2 Dendrobium catenatum
TGGAGTTTCTCGTCCGTGGAAGGGTCAGTAGAGGTAAGGAGTTTGCTTTTGGTTGTGGTTCTCTGCCAGCTTCAGGAGGAAGCAAAAGGAGGTAGGTTCTCTGCCTTGCCGGGGTGGCAAAAAGGAGGTTCTTGTAAGGGCTTCTCCGCCTAGCCGTGGGGGCTAAAGGAGAGTCACGTTTTGTAGTACAATACTTGGAGGGTGCTTCTAAGGAGTGGACGTAGGTCGAGTCGACCGAACCACTGTAAATCTTGTGTTCCTATTTTTGCTTCCGCACTTTTTAAATTCCGCATTAATTTCTTGTGGTGTGATTTGGTTTGTGATTTTATTTCTTTTGTCTTAAAAGTTTTTTTTTAAATACCAATTCACCCCCCCCCCCCCCCCCCCCCTCTTGGTTAGCTTGGGACTAAGTTCATAGTGCTTAACATCCCGAACGAACTTTCATGTTATACACAGTAACATTAAGAATATCTGAACTGGACTTAAACTGCTAGCCAACAATTTGTAACTCATCTTGTCAGACATTTGCCTAAAGGGGTATTTGGCATCTACTATCTGAGTCTCTCCCTGCTTGTGTCTGGATTATGTTTTTGAATTAGTCCTATCCTGATATTTCTAGCATGTTAGATGAAATCATGGGGATAACCCATGTATTCTTGATGGAGTCCTTTGCCGTGTTCATATATCTTCGATGGATCTAGCCCAATCCTGTTATCTATAGTTCGTTAATTGAGATTTATCCTGATGATCTGGCTAGAAGAAGTTAGGTTGGGGTTCGTATGTTCTTTTCCGATGCATTTAGTTGTAGTGATTAATATTGTTTCGGCTAGGGTTGATTTAGATGTGGCAATTAATTCTATGTTTGATGCAGATGATAGTTCTTCTGCTATTGACGGGGACTGTGATTCTTGGATTAATTCCCATGAAAATTAGGACTTTGAAGACTTAGCTATTTGAGAAGCTAGGTTGCAAAATATAAACGTCTTGTTAAGCTACTCAAAATAACAAGGTTTTCATCCAAAATTCGTTGATGGGTATATCATGTGGTTTAGCTTTTTGTTTGACTTCAGCTTAGTAGTTAATATTATACTGGCTGGAGTTTTTACATATTTGCAGAAGTTGTTGTCTTGAATTGCTCTCAGTTATGGATTCTTGTTTTATCCTGGATGGCTGGAGCTCATATATCTTCTATTAACTTCTAATACTTTATTTCTGACGTGGTTTCTTCTTCTTCTCATCTCCACCATTTGTATGGCTTGTAATTTTGAATTGCATAGTGGTAGTTCTATTTTGCTTCTTCTTCGCAGTGGGTTCTCGTGGACTGATGGCATGCAGATTTTGCATAAGCTTCAACTCTTTCTAATGCCATCTTTAACTTTTCTTTGGGCTTCTGCTTGCTGTAAATTTCCTTTGATTTAAGATCTTTAGCTCCAGTTCATTTTAAGAAATAAAAAGATTTAAGTCTTTGTTTGTGACGGCTTTTTTACTGCTTTTAAAACAGGTATTCAGTATAACATTTTTAATTTTTGTACTAAAAAACTACTTTACTAAGTAGTAAGAAAGCCGTCCCAAACGAAGCCTAAGCCGGCCTAGAACATCCAGGTCTAAACCTCCCAGGAAAATTATGAGGTCCGGATATCCAATTAAAATTTGTCATGTAGACTACGCTTTGACTGCGCTTTACTTGCACTTTACCTATGCTTTACTTGAACCTTTTGCACGCTTGACTTAAAATTATGCGGACACGTGTACATTCCACATGTCAATATTTTATTGGACACCGAGCGTGTCTCTACGTTCGGTGTCTGGACCTAATAATGTTCCAAAACTCCCAAGCCAGCATTCTCTTCCATTCTATTAGCATTGATTGCATTCTTCTAATGCAGGGAGCGGCTGTTGCATATGTTGCCGACCTGCTTTCCGTGCCCGCCATCTTTATTAAAGCGGTGACCGACATTATCGACGGAGAGAAGCCAACTGCTGAGGAGTTCCTACAGAATCTGGTTGCAGTCACTGCAAACCTAGATCAGGCCGTCACCCAGGCCATCTATTTTATTAATGGAAGGTGTCTCTCTGATCTCTAAGCCATGGAAGCCATATTATCTTATTGCCAATATATCCTCTACAATTCATTTGCTTTTTGTGCTGCATAACTAACATTGTTATAAAGCACTCATCTGCTATGCATTTTTCAGTAAATAATTTTAAGTTTTGTGATTATATTATATTACTTATAAGCTTTGATAAATCCTGTACCGAACTTTTTGTTCTATCTTTTGCTATTTTGATGGTTTGGTCACATAAAAAGGCGGCCTTCCGACGACCCAGTTAGGAGAGTAGAGGTATTAGATTTGACTTGTGTTAAGAAAGGTAGGGGTAGACCTAAAAAGACTTGGTTAGAAAATATTAGGAATGACCTTTCTTTATTAGATTTAAACGAGAATTTGGCTTTTAATAGGACACAATGGAGAAAAAGGATTCATGTAGCCGACCCCACGTAGTGGGATAAAGGCTTGATGTTGTTGTTGTTGTTGTTTTGCTATTTTGAATTGAAATTCATTTTTGAAATATGAAAATACTTTTTTGTCAACTTTCACTATTATAATTTCTTACCTATCACGAAGAAATTAAGCAATAAAATGCATTGTCATTATTTTGTTATATATATCCATAAAATAGATATTTATAAAGATCTTTTCTTCCTCTTTTGCTTGAAGCAAAATAATTGCGTGCTTATTTTGGGAGTTCAAAATAAACATTTAACTCAATGTAGTTAATGTTTGATATTATAAATTAATTGATGATTATAATGTTTTTTTATTACTTTTTATTTTAGTATTTCTCAATGAAAAGTGGATGAATAATTTTCTTTTTGTCTTAAAACTCAAGCTCAACTAAAGATTTTTTTTTTCTTTTTTTTCATGGTCTCTGAATTAGATCGATCTGAAGGGAAGTGATGCATACGATGTATATTTTTTCTCGACTCGTTAAGTATGTTTGGGGCCATTTTTTTTTTTAAGAAATATATTTGCTTGGCGTGTTTTTAATTAATTTTTTTTAAATCAAATTAAGGTATTTTTTAAAAAAAACATAAATAATTTAAAAAATTTTAAAAAAATATTTATTATTTTCAACCGCTGCAACCATTGTTGCTACCCCAAACCTCCTCCATAGGAACAATTATTACATCCTCCGACCGGACACAGATGAACGTCCGGTCGGAGGCCAAAGTGTGCCAAAAAACGAGAAATACCGAGCAAATACCGAGTAATACCAAACAATAACAAGAAATACTGCTCTGTGAAGACCCAATACCGTTAAACGGAGCTATACCGAGCAATACTGAGTTATATAAAAGTTGTACCGAGTTTTTCTTAGAAAAAATTCGGTATTGCTCGGTATAGCTCGGTATAACTCGGTATTGGTCTTCACAGAGCGGTATTCCTCGTTATTATCAAATAATACCTAGCAATATCGAGCAAATACCGAGTTTTTTTTTGCGGGATTTTGCCTCCGACCGAACGTTCCTCTACGTCCTTACACCAGACCTAATAAAAGCTAAAGCTCCTAAGAACAATCCATTACTTTAACAATATTATATTTCTTCTAACAGAACAGTGAATCCCTCTCTGTAATGTTAAGTCCAATTGGGAATTATATGCATGTTCGAGTAGAAGGAAAAGCTTTGCTAAATCCAGCTGATAAAGTACCTCATTCAACCAAAAAGTTGAAGTTATCAGAAAACTTAGCAAGCACAAAAATGGTAAAGAACTAAGTACTAATTAATCCCAAATCAGAAATATTAATTTTATTGTGCTATAATACTATTTATTATTGTTGAATTTTTTTAGAATGCTTAAATTACAGGGAATCAATACTACCCGGTGAAATTCACAAATAATTTATATCAAAATATGAAGAATATTGTAAGCTATAACATAACAAAAGTGACGTAGCGAATGTTTACCTGTTGTTGGAATCTACCCTCTTTACATTTAAATTAAAAAAATAAACTAAAAAAAAAATCTTAAAAATTGTTAAACTATAAAAAACTGAGATAGGGTAAATGTAACTTACATCAACTTGGACAATATCTTGAACTAACTCGACAGACAAAATTGACCCGAAGTTGTTCGAAATGGACATTCTCTCTATAATACCAGTCGTTCAAAATTCATGTGTGAGATTTTGGAGGGATCCTGACCCCATTTGCTATATGCAGGTGTGGGAGGTAAAGAGAGACATAAATGAAAGTGAAGATATAAATAGGTATTGGGACATGTGCATTTTAAACATTTTATTTGATATGTTAATGTTCTAATGAATTAGTTTTAGAAATTTTCTAAAATGTGCATTTATAAACTCTGAACTTTTATATGAATCCTAATGGAAAAGTGAAAGTCAACGTGAAATATAAGCAAATATTTGAGAATAAGTATTATGTATTGCAAGTGAACTTCAAAGAAGGTGCTTATGTGGTTCTAATAGTAATAATGCTAGCACTGAGATCAAGTGTAAATACTGTAAAAGAGTCGAGATGAGCTTAAGTCATACTTAACTCAAGCTTATCTCGTCGGCTATGTTGCGAGCTTGACTCAAGCTTAAATGGCATGGTCGAGCTTGGACCGTGTAAATGGATGTAGACTCACGAGCTAGCTCACGATATGCCCTTCAACGCACGAGTCCTCCTTCCAAGTCCATGCTTCTACTTTACATCCACGCTTGAGTTAGCCTTCCTCTTCACATCATCGCTCGAGTCTGTCTTCTGCATGATTCCTCCTTCCACATTCGTGCATGATTCCTCCTTTCGTGTCCACATGATATTCCTTCTTCCATATTCACATTTTACTTCCACGCTCAAGCTGCTCGGTAAGTAAATGAGTTGAGCAGCATTTGAATTAAACTCAAGCTCAATTACCCAATGAGCCTGTATATCTATTCCATATTAAAACTCGATAAGCTTAGCTCATGAGCTTATTATCGAGGGGAGATTGAGCATGTTCATGAGTCAACTTGTATTAAAAATTGACTGGATTATGTATTTATGTTTTGATGAGACTAGAAAGGATTGTACTATTTTTATATATTTTTAAAAAATTTATAGAATTTGTGATTGTTGATGGATGAGTTAATTAATTATAGTTTTAAGTAAGTCCAATCCTTCAGTTAGATTCTAAGGCATCATAGGGTGTTATCAGAGCAATTATTTTAAATAATTGGATATTATAACTAGAGCTATATGAAATGAATAATATTAATATAAGAAAGAAGTTTGGAGTCTAGTATAGACCATTGTCTATTAGTTGTATTGTATAATTGAACTCCCCAATTTTTACTTATATCAAAGTGTTTTGTCGCATCATGAACCCCCAAGAATAAGAGGAAGCTAATGGATAGATTGTCACTCAGGTTACTACAGGTCATAGTATAGTAGGAGCGATGTCTGTTGATTCAATAATACAGTTAATTAGGTTAGTGGAATAATTGATGAGTGAGGCTCAGGGTAGAATGACTGGAGTGAATGGGGATGAGGTTGCTAAGTATTTTTACTTATTTATGAGATTTAAGAGACCACATTTATTGGGTGCCGTTAAACCTCAGGAAGATGATGATTAGTTGATGAGGGTAAAGAAGTCCTTTGATAGTATACCGTACTAAGTTCCATTGGTTGTATTTCTTTTAGATGGAGAGGTGGAGTGCAGGTGGACAAGTTAGCAGAGAGAGAGAGAGCTTTCAAGGTAGGTCAATTGCAAAGATTAGTTGGGAAGAGTTTACAGAGACTTTTAGGAGCTGGTTTGTGCTTCCATCATATGCTTAATTTTGCTAGGTACAAACAGAAAAAGCATGCATATATTTTCTTATAATGCAAAATAAAAATTAGCAAGCAATAGTGAAGCTAGTTTGGACCAAACATAAGTGTACAAGTTGATCAATTAATAGAATATAGAGAATGTAGAGTAGGTCCATCCCACAAAGAAACTAGACTATCCTATAATCACTTGTAATACTATCTAATTGAGTTGCATGATTTATCCTACAAAATCCAATTTAGAGTGGTTTTTAAAAATTTAACTATTGCTGATGCAAAAAAAAAAAAGATTTAGTAAATTTAAAATGCCTAAACTTTTGATGGTGATAAATGCAATATTTTCCTAAGTTGACTCTTTTAATATTTATTGTGAATCAGAGTATATGCACTATTAGATCTCTTTCGAGCTTGTAAGAGTTCAAAGTAAAGTTTTCACCCTACTAAAGTTGTTATATCTCTATAGATCCAAAAATCCTAACCATCCTATTTCTAAGCATTGAAGTTTTCTACTTCAATTTTTCCTAATTGTTCAATTATTCCTCCATCAAGGACGTATGTGGGCAAAGAAGTTAGTCCATGAAACTAAAATTAGGATAGGAACTTGGAATATAGGTTCCCTTACAGGAAAATTAATGGAATTAATAGATATTATGATTCATAGGAAGTTAAATATTTTGTGCATTCAGGAAACTAAATGGGTTGGAGATAAGGCTAAGGAAATTGATAGTTTAGGATTTAAACTTTGGTATTCGGGTAGGAGTCGTACTAGAAATGGTGTAGGTGTTATTATAGATAAGAGTTTAAAGGATGATGTTATAAAAATTAATAGGATTGGAGATAGAATTATAGCTTTAAAGATTGTTGTTGATGATAAGATTGTTAATATTATAAGTGCTTATGCTCCTCAAGTAGGTTTGGATATGAGTTCTAAATTAAATTTTTGGAATGACTTAGAAGAATTAATACAAAATATACCTCTTGGAGAAAGAGTTTTTATTGGAGGAGATTTAAATGGACATGTTGGTAGAGAGGTAGATGATTTTAAAAGCATTCATGGTGGCCATGAATTTGAAACGACGAATGAAGGTGGCAAGACCATATTGGATTTTTGTTTAGCTTATGATTTTTTAATTGCTAATACCTTATTTAAGAAAAGGAATGAGCATCTCATCACTTATAAAAATGGATATAATACAACCCAGATTGACTATTTTCTTATTAGAAAATTAAATCGTTTAGATTGCAAAGATTGTAAAGTTATTCCGAGTGAAAATTTATGTACCCAACATCGATTATTAGTTTTGGACTTTAAGATAAAGGGGCATAAAATAAAAAATAAAGTAAAACAATTTTCTAGAATTAAATGGGGGCATTTAAAGAATATTAACAAAAATATTTTTGGAAATAAGATTTTAGATCTTAAGATTTTGTCTGTGCATGAGGATGCTAATATTATGTGGGAAAAAGTGGCTAGTGATATTAAGAATATTGCAAAAGATGTCCTTGGAGTATCAAAGGGAAAAGCTCCCAATAGTAAAAATAGTTGGTGGTGGAATCCTAATGTGCAAGAAAAAATTAAAAATAAGAAGCTTTGTTATAAAAACTGGTTTAATTTTAAAAATTCTGATAATTGGGAAATATATAAAGTGGCTCGTAAGGATGCTAAGAAAGCAATATGCGATGCAAAGGCATTAGCTTTTAGTGATTTATATAATAGATTAGATACTAAAGAGGGAGAAAGATATATGTATAAGTTAGCCAAACAAAGAGATAGGAGTAGTAAGGATTTAGTTCAAGTGAAGTGTATTAAAGATGAAGATCAAAAAATACTTTTCTTAGAAGATGATATTCAACAAAGATGGATGAGATATTTTGCTAAACTTTTTAATGAAGATTGTGAAAATAAGATTGACTATAGTGACCTTAGCACCCTAGATGAAAATAAAGATTTATGTTTTTATCGGCATATTAGTAAAACTGAAGTTAGAGAGGCTTTAAAGAAAATGAAGGGTGGAAAAGCTGTTGGACCTGATGATATTCCAATAGAGGTGTGGAAATGCTTAGGAGATGAAGGAATTTCATGGCTTACTAAACTTTTTAATACTATTTTGAAGACTAAAAAGATGCCAGATGAGTGGAGAATGAGTGTATTAATTCCTATTTTTAAGAATAAAGGTGATGCACAAGATTGTGCGAATTATAGAGGTATTAAGTTAATGTGTCATACTTTAAAACTATGGGAGCGAGTTATGGAGCATAGGTTGCGGCGTGATACTAATGTTTCTCAAAATCAATTTGGATTCATGCCGGGTAGGTCGACTATGGAAGCCATACATTTATTAAGAGGTTTGATGGAGAAATATAGAGAAAATAAGGATGATCTACATATGATATTTATTGATTTAGAAAAAGCATATGATAAAGTTCCAAGAGAAGTGTTATGGAGAGTTCTTGAAAAGAAAGGAGTTAATAATGCTTATATTCAAATCATTAAAGATATGTATGCAGGAGCTATTACTTGTGTTCAATCACAAGGTGGATTGACCAAGTATTTTCCTATTTCGGTTGGGTTACATCAAGGATCAGCCTTAAGCCCATATCTTTTTGCTTTAGTCTTGGATGTTCTCACTAGACATTTGCAAGAGGATGTACCTTGGTGTATGTTTTTTGCTGATGATATTCTTCTTGTTGATAAGACTAGAGAGGGAGTTGAAGGTAAACTTGAAATATGGAGGTCAACTTTAGAGTCTAAAGGTTTTCGCTTGAGTAGATCTAAAATGGAATATATGGAGTGCAATTTTAGTAGTAATAGACCTAGTGAGGGGATTGTGACTTTGGGCGATCAAGTCATTAATAAGAGTACACGTTTTAGATATCTTGGATCTATTGTTCAGAGTGATGGTGAAATAGATGGGGATATTATCAGCAGAATTCAAGTTGGATGGTTGAAGTGGAGGAATGCATCGGGCTTGTTATGTGATAGAAATGTACCCCTCAAACTTAAGGGAAAATTCTATAAGATGGTAGTGAGGCCTGCAATGCTTTATGGTGCCGAATGTTGGCCTTTAAAAGAGAAGCATAATACTAAGTTAAGTGTGGCAGAGATGAGGATGCTCATGTGGATGAGTGGCTTTACCCTTAGAGATAGGATACGAAATGAGCATATACGTGAAAAGGTTGGAGTAGCTCCAGTAGAAGATAAGATTAGAGAAAGTCGCCTTAGATGGTTTGGTCACATAAAATGGCGGCCTTGCGATGACCCGGTTAGGAGAGTAGAGGTATTAGATTTGACTTATGTTAAGAAAGGTAGGGGTAGACCTAAAAAGACTTGGTTAGAAAATATTAGGAATGACCTTTCTTTATTAGATTTAAACGAGAATTTGACTTTTAATAGGACACAATGGAGAAAAAGGATTCATGTAGCCGACCCCACGTAGTGGGATAAAGGCTTGTTATTTTTGTTGTTGTTGTTGTTGTTGTTGTGGGGGAGTATATCGACTTCAAGCATGGAAACACTTTTTTATTGTTCCATTTTATCACTGTAGCTAGGATATGGTGTAGAAGTTATTGGAGATTTGTGGAAAACGCAGCAATCTCCTATGAAAATTGCTCAATGTTTTCTTTATACAAAAACTTAGTAAGGAATATATTGATAACGCATAACCTTGAAAAGATTAGTAACTTAGAAATTATTAATCTAAGCTCAAGTTCTTTTAAAGGCTTAAAATTTTTTTTAATCCAATATTTAAATCAAGGAACAAATTAGAAAAAGAAACACAAAGTTTTTTAAAACTCCATTCATAAAATATATCTAATAGATGATTAATGCAAAAATTGATGAATCAGGAATCATGATTTTCAAGCTCAAGTACCGAAAATATCAAGGGTTTTCTTAAGCTTCAAGAAGTATAAGAAAGGTAAGCTTACTTTTTATGGGTTCATTTTATGCTTCTTGGTAGTTGTTTTGGCATATTTTATGCATCTTTTAATTTTTTATGCACTTTGTACATCTTTTTTAATTTGGCATCATTGTATATCTTTTGAATTGGCATAATTGGCCACTTTTTTTAATCAAATATGCTTCTTTTTTGATATTTTAAAAACTAAAGCAAACCCATTCTATTGACAAAATGTACTAGTTGATTAAGAAAATTATGAGGTGGATTTAATAACTTGCAAAAGATTCCTATGCAATAGACAAAATATAGGGAGATGAAAAAAGTTTAATTTCAGAATTCAATTTATAATATGATAAATATTTTGAATCAAAAGTAGAATAATCTCTTTAAGAAAAGACATAGATAGTCAAAATTATGAGTTTCATTTCTTTAACTATTTTTAGAGAAGTCAACCACAACTTACATAAGAATTCAAAAAAAATAGGAAGTAGGTTTTTCATTTTTAGAAAAAATGATCTTTAAAAAAGATTTAGTTTTCTAAAATGTATACGAAATAAAAAAAAGGAGATATGTGTGTGTTGATCAGAGAGAACTTCATAAAAAGAGAAAGTAAAGACATTTAAAATTTTAACGTAACAAAAAAAAGAAAAAAGAATAAACCCAAAGAAAGATACAGAAAACAAATAAAAAAATAATGAACAAAAACATGCATACACAAACAAGGGTTTAAACATCATCTTGCTCCTAGTCTGATTATTCAGAAGCTAGGTTTGCCTAGGAGAATTTTTGCTTTTCATTACTTGCCCTTATTATAATTTACTTAGCTTTATCCTTTTATTCTATAGGAAGAGTTCTCATATTAGGGCACTGATTTTTTATATGTTCAAATTTTCTATATCCAAAGTAAATAATGTTAGAAAAAATCTTAATATTTTTTTATCATTTTTATCTTTATTCCACTTTTGTTGATGATTATGCTTTAGTGAGCTTTCCAATTTGCTTAATAAGTCATCGCTTTTGTCACCAACTAAGCCACTTTTCTCCGTGTTTTTAGCATTTAGTATTATTATTTTACCTATATCCAAAAGTATTTGGCTCAAACTTTGCTCTTAGGGAAAGAGTGAGCCAATTAAATTATCAATAGAATATTCATTCAAATTTTTTTATTCACAAATAGCAATAACTTTGGCATCGACCTTATCAAGTAGACAATGTAGAATTTTATTGACTTTTTTAGAGTTTGAAAATTCTTTATCTAAAGCATGTAATGATGTTATAATTTGAATAAACCTAATATACATATCTAAGATCGTCTCATAAGATTTCATATAAAATAGTTCATAATCATGCATTAAAGTATTCAATCTGGATTATTTGATTTCACGTGTGCCTTTATATATGATGTATAATTTATCCCAAATTTTCTTGCCAGTAGGACACGTGGATACAAGCATATAATCTTTAGAATTTAAATAATAGAAGAAAAGTTTAATAATTTAGTATTCAATTGAGCATTGATTTTTTTCCCTACTCCATTGATTAAAAGGAATAACAGTTTTAATTCCATTTATAACACGTGATGATAAAGAATAACCAATTAAAATCATTTATCACATTCGGTAATTAATTAATTGCAAGAAAGTAGACATGCAAATTTTCCAAAAATCAAAAGTAATATTTTCAAACAAAGGTGATTGGGTTATTAAATAACCTTCTATAATATTTTAATTAGAAAAATTAGCTATGGATCGAAATTTAAAAGTTTTCAAAAACTAGATTTTATGAATCCACTTGAAAGTTCGACAGGGATGTTAAGCCCTAATGAACTAGTCTCAAGGCTAACCAAGAGGGGGGTGAATTGGATTTTTAAAAATTCTTTAACTAAAAGAAAATTCTTTTTAAATCTTGTAGTGGAAATGAATTAAAATAATAATAAAAAGATTAATCAGAGATTTCACCCAAGCAGTTAATCATAGTAAAAATAAAGTACAAAAAATAATAAGAAAGAATATACCGGATTTATAGTAGTTCGGTCCAACCTGACCTATGTCCACTCCTCAGAAGCACCCTCCTAGTATATCACTAAACCTTTAGTGTCTCTCCTTTAGCCCCCAAAGCTAGGCGGAGAAGCCCTTACAAAAATCACTTCCACCTTCCGCAGTGTGCAGAGTAGCTGAGTTCTTTAACACCAAAAAGATCTTCTTCTTCCCAAAACTTCTCTCAAGACGAACCTTGAATCTGATGGTACTAAGGTGCAAGTTCACCAGAGCAACCGTGTGGAATCGCCTCCACACTCCCTTGAAGTCCCCTCCAAGGATCTTCTCCCACTCTCAAACTCCACCCTTTCCTCTCTCCCTTTTAAGTTCTCTCTTCATGTTTCCTCTAGAAGAATGAAGCTTCAATGACCGCCAAAGACACTTTCAAAGTCTTTGACAATGCTTAAATAGAAGAGCTCCAAATTTGCTCTTAATAACAACAAATCGACATTAACATCCCATACGATCAGTACAACTATAGCTTAATCAGCCAGGGCAATTTGGGATGATTAGAAGGTTTTTTGTTCATATCATCTAGGACGATAGGATATCGCCATGTATGATTAGTATAAGTTATTGAATATTATCTAGAGCATTGCCCTAAATAGAACCAGGCTGATGTTTGATAGTCCTAGAATAACTAAGATTTATGAACTGATCATCCTGGCCGATCCTGCGATCATCCAGGAAGATATGATCGGGCAATCAAACCTTAATTGCTTTCCTTGATTAGCAAATTATTTTAGCATAATTATATTACATTATCAAGTATGTTGTCCTGGATGATGTCCAAAAATAAAAGATACCTAAATAGATCTTGTGGCAGATTCATTATGATTTGAGCCTATCATCCCAACCGATACAACTATCATCCAGGATGATGAACTTAATTACAATTGCATTAATCAGGATGCTCTAATTAGGGTTTCTATTTTTAACTGATTATCTAGACTAATTTTTGGATCATCTCGGACGATGTGATCAAAAGCAAAAAACTCTAAAACAGATAAAAATTTTCCCAAATGTGTGTGTGTGTGTGTGCAAGATTACAAGTAAGTGAATACCTTTACAGGACATGACTCAAGAAATAAAAAAATACATCAATAAAAATTACAAATCAAACTTGATCAACCAAATCTTGAGTCTTGAATGGTGCACCATAATCCTTAAAAGTTAATAAACATATAAATAAAAATATATTACACATATAGGTAGACAACAGAAAGTGAGCCACAATATTTGTTATTATAAAAAATATAAACTCATAAGCTCGAGTTGCAACAATCTTTCTCTTTTTTATGATGGTAAATATTATTGGTTGAATTTGCAAAATTTAAAAATATTTTCTCCTAATCTCCCCCTCACTAGAATATAAAATTTAAAATCAAAGGAAATCAAATTTTTTTTGTTTTTATTTTTTTCAAAAAAAAAAAGTTATAAATATAACAGTACGTTCTCCCCCTTTACATTATCAAAAAGAAGAGGGGCACAAAAAATGATTAAAAAACAAAATGATCCCTAACTTAGTGAAAAAAAAATAAAATTCTTAAAATGAGAAAGTTACCTCTTAATTTTATACAAAAACTTAGTAAGGAATATATTGACAACGCATAACCCAAAAAAGGTTAGAAATTTAAAAATTATTAATCCAAGCTCAAGTTATTTTAAAGGCTCAAAAATATTTTTAATTTAATATCTAAATCAAGGAACAAATTAGAAAAAAAAATACTAATTTTTTTAAAACTCCATTCATAAAATATATCTACTAGAAGATTAATGCAAAAATTGGTGAATTAGGAATCATGATTTTCAAGCTCAAGTATCAAAAATATCAAGGGTTTTCTTAAGCTTTAAAAAGTATAAGAAAGGTAAGCTTACTTTTTATGGGCTCATTTTATGCCACTTTTTAATTGTTTGGCGCACTTTGCGCATCTTTTAATTTTTGATACACTTTGTGTATCTTTTTTAATTTGGCTTCATTGTGCATCTTTTGATTTAGTGTCAATGACCACTTTTTTTAATCAAATATGCTTCCTTTTTTATATTTTAAAAACTAAAGCAAACACATTCTATTGAAAAAATATACTACTTGATTAAAAAAGTTATGAGATAGATTCAACAACTTGTAAAAGATCCCTATGTGATAGACAAAATATAGGGAGATGAAAAAAGTTCAATTTCAGAATTCAATTTGTAATATGATAAATATTTTGAATCAAAAGTAGAATAACCTCTTTAAGAAAAGAGATAGAGAGTCAAAATTATGAGCTTCTTTCCTTTGATTATTGTCAACCACAACTTATATAAAAATTCAAGAAAAACATGAAGTAGATTTTTTATTTTAGAAAAAATAATCTTTAAACAAGATTTAGTTTTCTAAAATATATATGAAAGAAAGGTGATGTGTGTGTTGATCAGAGAGAATTTCATAAAAAGAGAAAGTAAAGACATTTAAAATTTTAACGTAACAAAAAAAAGAAACGAAAAAGAATAAACTCAAAGAAAGATACATAAAACAAACAAAAAAACAACGAATAAAAACATGCATACACAAACAAATAAACACACAAATAATGGTTTAAACATCATCTTTCTCCTAGTTTGATGATTCAAAAGTTAGGTCTGCTTAGGAGATTTTTTGCTTTTCATTACTTGCCATTTTTATAATTTACGTAGCCTTACCATTTTTCTTTTGTATGAGAAGTTCTTATATTAAGGCACTGATTTTTCATATGTCCAGGTTTCCTACATCCAAAGTAAGTAACGTTAGAAAAAATGTTAACATTCTTACCATTTTTACCTTTATTCCACTTTTGTTGATGATTATTGTTTAGTGAGCTTTCCAATTTGCTTGATATGTCATCGCGTTCATCACCAACTAAGCCACTTTTCTCCATATTTTTAGTGTTTAGCACTATTGTTTCACCTGCATCCAAAAGTCTTTAGCACAAACTTTGCTCGTAGGCAATGAGTGAGCAAATAAAATTATCAATAGAATATTCATTCAAATTTTTTGATTCACAAATAGCAATAATTTTGACATCAAACTTATCAAGTAGACAACGTAGAATTTTATTAACATTTTCATAGTTATAAATTTCTTTACCTAAAGCATATAATGATGTCACAATTTGAATAAATGTAGTAAACATGTCTAGGATCATCTCATAAGGTTTCATATAAAATAGCTCATAATCATGCATTAAAGTATTCAACCTGGATTACTTGATTTCATTAGTGCCTTCATATATGATATGTAATTTATCTCAAATTTTCTTGCCAGTAGTGCACGTGGATACAAACAAATAATCTTCAAAATTTAAAGAACAGAAAAAATAGTTTAGTAATTGTCCAGGATGATATGATTCTGTGATCGTCTAGGATGATATGATCGAGTAATTAAATCTTAATTTCTTTCATTGATTAGTAGATTAATTTAGGCATAATTGTATTGCATCATGCATGATGATGTCCTGGACGATGTCCAAAAATAAAAGATCTATATAAAGGTTGAATTTTGGAAGAATGTGAAACAAAAGAGAGATTGAGTTTAGTTTCGGGAACTCATTCCCCTTCGCTGCTTTGGGCTTTATTTAGAGTGTATTGTGGGTAGTCGAGTCAAATGTGTCAAGTGCTTTATTTGGAATGTAGGGACAGACAATGGCAGTGAAAATACCTTATTCCCCATTCGTATCACATGAAATTGGGGAGAAGGTCATTTTATAGGCATACTTGGCTTCAAAGAAGTGTGCCCAACAATAACAATGTCTACATTCCTTTTATTTTTTATTTTCATTCTTTTCTTTCTATTGTATTTAGTCGCCTTTCTCTTTACTTCTTATCTTTCTACTGCTCTTTTACTTATTATCATACTTTTATGCATAAATCCCTAAACTTATTGATACATATATGAATGTCCAAAGGGTTAGAAAAACACTTTCTTTTGTCCCATAACTTTAGTGACACTTAAGAACAAAAATTAAGGACCGAGTCTTAGATAACATAGAATTAGGGTGCATGCTCCCTATAGGATAGAGACATCAAAACATAAACTTAGTGACACTTTTCTTTTCTAGGTTTAGTATCCCTTAATCCACTTACAATCAACCAACGAATCAACCTTTAAAATGTATTAAAACATCCAATTCTTAATCAAACCTTAATTAACATAATAACTACTAAAACGTAAAACTCAAACCAAGTTTAACCAATCTCTTAATCAACTCCTAACCAACCAAAAAATTGAAAGATGCATATTAAATTAGGAGAGTGAATCTAAACTAAAACTCATTGAGCTAAAAGTCTTCTAAAACCCAAAACCTTCTAACTCACCTAAAATACAATCAAACCCTAAGCTAATCTTTTAAAACCCATCAACGAACCTCTTAATACATAACACCACTTCAAAGATGAAGTTTATTGGATGGACTACTCTGGGCTGCGGGGCTAAGTGTTTAAGGAGGTCTGATTCCTCGAGCTTGGTAGCACAACGCCACGAATGGACTTAATGGAGTGACAAAACTTTAAAATTAATTAATTATTAACGATTTGAATCAAAATCAATCGATAATAAATCACCTAATTCACCTTTTCTTTTAATTTACAACCAAAAAAATAATTCAACAAAATTGGTTGCCACTGGGTAACCTAGGCCTACGAGGCTATTAAGTTAGCCCCAAGGAGGGTGAAATAAATCTCACGGCCTCGGTGAGAAACAAAGGTGGTAATAAACTAAACACAAAAATAGAAATTTTTAAAATCAATCTCAAGACATTAATATTTAAACTCAAACTAAAATCTCTCTTTTGGCCCTTTAACAAATCAAATGCAAACAACTTTAACTAAATCATCCTACATATGACCTATCTAAAACTACACACCATTACACACACTTAGGCTTGTTTGGTTAGGACACGACTTCTAGCTTTAGGTTAGGCCGATATTTTCTTTTATTATTCAATGTTTGCTACAGGTACATATTCTATAAATATAATTATTAAATTTCTAGTTAGTTATATTTTTGTTATTTACGTGCATTTTTTTTCTAAATGGCATCTACACTCATATATATATTTCTCTTTTATCTTATCTTGCGAGGTACATTGGGTCTTGCACGGTCAAGCATCAAGCGACATCATTTGCTTAAGTGCTTTTTAGTGGCAGTGCCACAGGTCTTGTATGGTCGAGGATCAGTGGACAATTTTATTTGCTTGGAGCTATTAAGTGGCAATGCCACAGTTAGGTATAATTTCTGCAACTTATAAAGTAAACTCCTAGTTATATATCAAAACTACTACACATCACACACATCTTGTTAATAGCTATTTTAGAATGTTTAGATAGCCAGACATAGGTTAGTGCACTAACGAAACTTTGGCTCTATAGGCCAAAGCTTGCCCCCTTCTATGAGCCTTAGAGACCATTAGGGTCATTTAGGCCTATAGTATAGGCCACCTATTATGCTATATGCATCATTGTTTTCACACATGAAGTGGGCATCACTAAGATTTTGCCTTTTTCTAGTTTCGGGTATAATACCCCTCCCCCCACACACCTTCTATGAGCCCTACAGACCATTAGGGTTATTTAGGCCTATAGTGTAGGCCACATATATGTGACATTGGACATCGTTGTTTTCCCACACGAAGTGGGCACTGTTAGAATAATTTTCTATTATGATCTGATGCGGGTACCTTGCCTGGAGGGTACCTTTAGTGTGTTTATTTACTTTTTTTGTACTCTGGATGTCATGCATGTATTTTTACACACCTTGCTTCACAGTGTACTTTACTTATATGCATGCATTACATCAGTAGACCTAAAGATGTTCTTTCACTTATGTGTCTGTTTCATGTATCATATACAACACTAGGTATATTCTTTTGCATATTATAGAGTCCCTGATTGAAATATTTTGAACTATAAATCCTTGATTTCTTAGGATAGAGCCTTCCTATCTTATATACATATAGGGTGATTGATTGTGTTTAGGATGTTAGCTGGTAGCTCACTCCAGGCAAGCATAAGCTCAGGTTGTACACCCCTTAGTATGTCTTTTCACTTATTGTGTGTTTTGAGTCTGTCGTTTCTCTTAGGATAGTAATCATATCTTTGATCTTTTAAACTCAAAATTTTAATTATATCTTTATTCATTCAAAAAAAAGATCTAATCATCACTAAGGATAAAGAGAAGAGTTTATTTTTTCCGGAATAGAACTTAGAAACTTTCTCTATACACCAAATCAAGAAGAGAATAATATAACATCCTTAATCAAGAGTCTTCCTAGGTCAAGACTTAGGATTTAATTAACTACGGGGGTTTGCGCTCGTAGGAAATTGATCCCCACATCAAATAAACCTCATTCGAGCTAATGTATTGGATGGAGGAAATCTCATGACTTTGATTAAGTTATATATATTATTACCCATCGAGGTGTGTAGGTGAAACCCGCTATCCTCCATGGTTAATCATATAAATAATCCCATCTGCTCTTCAATTGGCCTACTTGTGTTGAGTGTAAAGGCCTACGATCGTTTTGTCCTACAAGATAGTACGGTCGTACTCTTTACATTCGAACCCTATGAGCAGAATCCTTTCGAAGACTCATAAAGGCCATAAAGACCATAGTCGAAGGGCTATAGTGGTCAGAAGGATTGTAGTTAGCAGGTGATGGTTGTCTAAGGGATAGTAGTCAGGGGCGGTGGTGATGGTGGTTAAAGAGACAGTAGTTGGTAGACGACGGAGGTCGAAAAGACCTTGGTCAGTGAATGATGGTAGTTAAAGGTACTGTAGTCAACAGGCAATGGTGGTCAAAAAGACTGTAGTACATGGGGAGATGGCGGGTAATGGCGGTTAGAAAGATAGTAGTCGGTGGGCGACGGTGGTTGAAAAGACTATAATTAATCGATGGTGGTATTATGAACCAAAGTCAGCAGGTGAAATTATTTGGGAGGAGATATAACATTGATATCATCAAAGAAGAGTTTCAACAATAATCAGAGAATAGGAGGAAGTCCTTCCACAGTCGTTGGTTGGGAAGAACTCTAGCGATTGCATAGTTGGCTAGAGAGTGTACGAGAGCTCTCAAGCTCTTTTCTTTTTTCCTTCTCTTCTCCTCCTATGTGAAGAATGAGGGGTTTATTTATAATTTTTTGGAGTGACATGGCTAGTAAATATAGAGAAGATTAAGGTTAAGTTTGGAGTGTTTCAATGGACGACTGATATTAACTCCCTCAACCATGGATATTTATCAAGGATTTATGTGCCTTAGTGATGTCTGAATTTGAAGATCTTAGGCTCGTTGGATTTGCCTCATTGAGCCACTCTATTTGACTATATGCATGTTATATTTGGATATCATTTGATCATCCAAATAATATTATGAATCTTTCAAGTAGGCTTTGGTCCTCTAATTAGGATTCATTCGGGCTCGAATTGGACCAATTTTGGTATCCTTGTATTCGTCTCATTGATATGTTCAACTCAACTATAAGTTTACTGAAATCGATGTTCATATAGAACTTGATTTAATTTCAAAAGTTTTTAATTTGAATATACCTCGAGATTCATGCCAGGTCAAGATAACTATTTGATGATATATCAATAATAAAAACATAAATATACTAATTTGAATGATATTTGCATAAATATATTAAAAAGAATATTATCAAGTTGACATCATGAAATATAAAAAGTTTAAAAAAATCTTATATATTTCATCTAAAAAATTATAAAATATAATTAAAAATTATGATAAATTATTTTTAACATAAAACTTATTAGAAAGCTTTTAAAAAAATATCTCGTGCCTGGAGGAAAGAATTTTTATTTAGATTTTTGAATGGTGGAAAACGTTTAAAATAATTCTCTCTAGAGGTGTAAGTGAGCCGAGCCGGCTCAAAATCGACTCTCTAACGAGCTAACAAGTTGAACTTATCGGGTTGCAAGTTCGAGCTCAAACCTATAATTGAGCTCGTTTATTAAAGGTGATCGAGTTTAAGCTCAATTCGACTCGACTAGTTAGATTGTCGAGCAATTCGATTTAAAAATATAGTATTAAAATTTTTTTATATAACCTAATCCTATCCTAAGAATTTTCTAAGATAACAAAAATTTTGAGCTTCGTAAAAGAGTTGAGTTTAAGCTTCTCAAACAAGCTAAACTTGAGCCTTTTAAATAAGCTCGAATGATCTAGCCGAGCTCCAACTTAATTTTATATGGCGAGTCAAATTCGAGCTTATTAAATAATCTCGAGATGAGCTCAAACTCAGTATATACTAAACGATGTCATCTCAATTATTCACTCATTTACGAATTTTTATTGGTTGCAGACTCCGGATGTAGCTCTACGTCTGGAGTCCTGTAATATCGCGCCACGTGAACCCCCCATTACCCCACCATTCTATTTACTTTTTTTTTTGCAGCGCGACTCGACCCTCCCTATTTGTGAAAAATTAATAGAAAAAATATGATAATTCATAGGGTTGTTTTAGATGGTACGGGCTATTTACCTCACTTAATACAGGTTTTCTTGTCACCTGGCTAATCCTCATTTCCTGCAATAACGCCATCATGAGCTAACATCTAAAGGCAAGTGTCAATGATTCCTAGGGTTGTTTTAGATGGTGCGGGCTATTTACCTCACTTAATACAGGTTTTCTCGTCACCTAGCTAATCCTCACTTCCTGCAATAACGCCATAACGAGCTAACATCTAAAGGCAAAGTGTCCTGTTTAAATTATGTAGTTAGACAACCTTGTGATCTAGAAAATGTAATTCTTTACTACCCTTGGGATCCAGTTGAAGATGCATTTTTATTAGACCTGTATAAGCAATTACTAAAGAAGCATGTGCTGTGTCGACACTACAATTGATATGTTAGAATGTGTGAATTTTCACTTATGACATCTAAAATCACGGCCCAATACGTCGGGTTAGGAAAATAATCAAAAAAAAAAATCAAGCTGATTTCTTCAAATTTTCTACTAGAAATGCACAATTGGACTTCTCCGCTACTGGCATCAGCAGGAAATCAGAAGAACTAATGAACTCTTTTTTAACATGGAAAATATATGTCCTCTATCATACTTGTATAATGTAGAACCCTGTTGAGGAATATGTTCAAGGGTATTTGTAGAACTTACATAGATTTATTAAATAATAAGTCTGTAGATTACTTAATGCAGGCTGAAAACAAAAATGAATGGTTGATAAAGGGCTGGATGTAGTTTGTTCTTCTCAACTAGCAAAATGATGAAGACATAAATGTGGTTGCTGTTGAGGTATTGGTTAATTAAAAGTTCTTCTATATGACTTCTAAAAATATGAACATTTCCTGTAGAATAAATAATGTCACCCCTACAAAATATAAAAGGTTAGCAACAGATATTTCATTATCTACCTGTCAGTACCGAGCGGTACCTAGCAATACCCTAGGGTACCCGGAAGTCCCAAGTGCTAGAAATATTCAAAATAGAATTATATCCAATGATACCTAGTAGTACTCATAAGTAGACTGAATATTACCAAAAAATACTGAGCGGTATCGAGCGATACCGAGCGGTACCCAGCATTTCAAAATTTCAGGAGACTTGTATCAAGTCATTAAATTAAACGCAAATAATGTGCAACATAATTTAAACTTACTTATTAGTATACTTTCAAATATAGTTGTCGATGAACACCCTCATTTCTTCATTTATCTTTGCCCTCCTAGGATAGTCTAATTCTACAGCTACTGGTCTAGGTGCGGGTGATTTTATGGTATCAACGTCAATTACAGTAGTTGTGGGAGTAGACCTTGCAACTGCTTTCTTTGTAGGAGTAGGCCTTGCAACTATTTTCTTTGTTAGCATCTTTCTTTTATTTTGACCGGTTGTGAATAAGGTCTTAACCTCTTTGGGCTTTTGATCTAACCTTCATCGCACCCTTCTTACTATGCTGGTGCTACATAATGAAGCTAGGCCAACATCATCCACATCATCCAGTAGATTAGTTAATTTGGTGTCCTTTGGTACATCTTGTTTAAATGGGCTTTCAAGGATAATAACATTCATAGCAAGGCGATCATCCTCCACATTCTTCTTCTCAAATGTTATAGTCCTAGAAGAAGATTTAACTTGTTGTCATGAGGTCAAAGGTTTAAAAGTTGGAAAGTTCTCAGATAGAAACATCTCCATAGCCTCAAATCTCCCATCCTTCTCTCCTACTCGAATACATGATGTTCTACTGCATCCATTCATCACTCAATAAGAGAAGTTGTGGATTCAATTGAACTAAACATTTCTGAAGAATTTTATTTTGATCCAATATCTTATAGATAGCTTTCTCAATCATATCATGGTGTTATTTAATAGGGGAAGTAGGTTGTTATTTTCTATGTGACCTAAGGGGCTGTGGGTGCTTGGTGGGCTAGGAGGTCTGAATGGGATTGGGGGTTTTGAGGGTGTAAGTGATCTGGAAGGTGAAGAAACAACATAGCAAGGTTTGCGCAAGGTGAGCTGTAAGAGAGGAAATGTTTCAGGTGATGTGGATTTTTGATCTACGGATGCATGTGGCGGTTGATAAGGAGGTGTTTTTAATAATATCCTCTCCTCACTTATTATTCCATAAAAGAAAGTAATATATATACATCTTTGAGTCCTTCAAATAAACTAGAGGCCTTTACTTCACTATAAATTATATCATAACCCCAGCAAATAAAATGTAGTCTTGATTTAGAATCTACTAGTGCGTGTACTGTTGTATGCTTTAGAAACCATAACTACAAGCAAAACAGAAGGACGTCAGCATAAAAAGGAAAATCGATGATTCTAAATCATTCATATATAAATAAAACGTTGAATGTACTTATAATTATAGTTTGAACCGGACCATTCATGTATCCAAGTGGTTGCCCTTTTGTAAACTTCTTTGTAATTGCATTAAACTCAACAACAAAGAAATCTCTAATTGATTATGACTAGTTGTAAGATAAAAAAGTATATGCATTAAGAGTTACGTTAAGGATAGTAGCTGGTGTTTAGTAGTTATATAGAGGAAAGAAAAGGTTTGACAATAAGTAAATGATGAATTTATTCACCACATCGTGAAGTGGAGTTGAGTTATCTAAACTAATTATCTCCATCTTAATGTCATTTATTGATTTCCCTATGATTCGGATGCTTCCCAAGTTAAAATGATTCCCTCTGATCGGTAGGCCTAAGATCAAAGATACTTCATCAATGATAAATGCTAACTTCCGGTCCTTAATTATAAAGCATTGCTTCTTAATATCTCAGAATGACAGCAACTTGTAAACAAATGGAACATTTTGAATGTAGCGAGGCATCAAAAGAAACTGATGTAGATGAATTTGCATGAGTCTATCGACAAAGTCTTGCCCAAATGTTTTAGCTAAATGATCACATACTTCTCTAAATTTTGATGTTCTACAATGGTAACTAATCTTTGGAACATATCCTTGCAAAGTTAGATGTAGTTGATCAGAAAAAAATGCATTCCATCCCAGGTACCTAGTGGTACTGAGTGGTACTCAGCAGTACGGAGCGGTTCCCAGACAGTACCCAGCGGTTCCTAGACGGTACCTAGTTATTCCTAGATGGTACCCAGCTGTACACATATATACAAATTGGTATCCTCTATAGAAAATACAAAAAAACCCTAACCCTAAACATAGTATTTACAAAACTAATAGAAATTACAATGCATTTCGGTTTCAGAAACGAACAGAGGTACCTAGATGGGGTACCGCTGGGTACCCAGATGAGGTATCGCTGGGTACCTAGACAGGGTTCTCAGCGGTACCTAGACGGGGTACCCAGTGGTACCCAAACGGCGTACCCAGCGGTACCCAGATGGCGTACACAACAAAATGGAGAGATATAAACCAATACCCACTACAAAATATAAAAAAACCCTATCCAATCCAACCCTAAACCATAAAAGTGACAAATACAAATGAGTAGGTTATCTTACTATGTAAAAACTCACCTTAGCCATGTCTTATATTTCTGCAACGAAAAAAGTGGAGTAAACTAAGTGGCTTCGTGTAGAAGATGTTGACAGAAGATGAAGATCTCCTGCAAGTCTTCCTTGTGGAGTAAATTGAAACTCTAAAACCCCGATTGTGCAAAACAGAGATGCTTCGAGTCTTTTTGAAAAAATTGAAATGACTAATACAAATTAATTTCTGGTCAGGTCATCAGGCTGCACTGTAATTGGGAAAAACTAATTAAATAGAATTACCATGTTTTTTTTTTTCAATTTTTCGCGAATAGGACGGGTCGGGTCATCAAGTCGCGCTGTAAAAAAAGTGGTAAATAGAATGAGAACAAATTTTTAAAAAGGAACGAGCTGTTTAATTCTTTTTGCAATAGGAGCATGGCAGCAAAAAAAATTAAAACGAAGCAAATATACTAAACAAAATGGCGTGTTCAATGTAACGCGCTAATCAAAATGGCGCATTTAGAATGCGCCAAATCATTCATTGCATTCTATAGAATGCGCCAAATGATTCGGCACATTCTATATGCGCCTCGACCAGATCCGCGAAATGCAGAGGAGAAAGGAAAAAAATAGGGTTTTTTAGCGAAATCAGTGCGGGAATAAAGGTATGTGCTGGTGCTTTATAACTTTATTATTTTCTTTTGAATTGCCTATATATGTTTCATTTCGTGGGGAGATTACAACCGATGAGCATGCTTGAGGAGCTTGAGGACTGAAATTTCTGAGGTGAGTAAGATTTTAGTTTGGGTTTTATTTAAAGCCGTAATTAGTTAATTAATAAGCATGTGAGGCTTTCTCAGTTTATCTAAATTTATTTTATATTGAGTTTTATTTGGAGATGTAACTAGTTGCTTATTTCAGTTAAATTTTTTTTTTATCTGAAGCTATAAATATTTACTTACTATTTGAGGCTCGTTCTATTTGAAGCTGTAAGTAGTTGCTATGAAAAAAAATATTTTTTAATGCATTAATTTGCCTAAAAATAGTAGCTAATAGATACCTTAAGGCTTTGATGTTTGAAGTTGAGTCTAAGGGCTGCATCAATTAAGGTTAGTATTTACAGTTATTCATATTAGTATTTTTTGAACTTTTTCACCCTTATGAATTTTTATCAAAATAGTACAATTAATTTGTGGAAATTGTTGCTCCATTAGGCTTTAAAAATGAGGTTGTAATATTCTGCCAACCCTTTATGACATGTATTGTTTGAAAAAATATATATATTATTGTAGAAAGTGTTTGTGCCTTCTCTCTTTTTGATAATGTCAAAGGATGAGAACGTACTGTTGAATTTGTATCCTTTTTTCTTTTCAAAAAAATTTAAAATAACAAAAATATTTTTATCTCCCATATTTTTTAAAGTGTTATTCTAGTGAGGGGGAGATTATGAGAAAATGTTCATTTTTGCAAATTCAAATTGAAAAGTTTGCCATCATCAAAAAGGGGGAGATTGTTGCAGATCTATGGCTTATGATTTTAATGATAGCAAACATTATTTTTCTCTACGACTGCCTTATCTACTGACATTTCAGGTTCACACGATCGGACGGCAATTTGGAACCAGCTCAAGATTGGGTAGACTAGGTCTAAGTCAGTTTATACATTTTTTTCTTTCTTGAGTCCATTGTATTTGGTGTGGATCCTGATGCTTTGTAACTTGGAATATTTCTGACTGTTCACTAGAGTTTATGTTTTTGGTAACATCGTTCAGGACAATATTTATATCGGCATGGACGATCTGTCCAAAAGTAGAAACACTAATTAGGGCATCCTCATTAAAGTAGCCGTCATTATGCAAAACACATCGTCCTGGACGATTTTGTATCGGCCAGGATGATAGGCTCAATTCAGAAAGAATCTACCGCCATATCTACTTAGGAAATATTTATTTTTGGACATCGGCCTGGTGGATCGGCCTGGACTATAAAATATCGGCTAGGACGATTCAGGACAATTTTTCCAAAATTTCTCTGGCAATTTTGGAAAGCAATTAATAGTGATTTCGTCTGGGCCGATCGCCAGATCGTCCGGGCCGATTGGACATCGTCCAGCTTCATTTCAGGGCGATGTTCAGGATGATTTTCCTCATATTTGAACTAATCGGCCAGGACAATATGCCTATCGTCCTGGACGATAATGTCGGCAACTTGCATTAATGAGCTCATTTTTAGCTCTTATATTTAAGCTATGACAAGGCACTTTGTAAGTGTCTTTGGCAGCCATAGTAGCTTCGTTCTTATGTGGAAAACTTGAAGAGAAAGCTTGAAAGGGAGTGAGGAACGGGTGAAGTCTGAGAGAGGGAGAAGATCCTATGAGGGGGGACTCAAGGGAGTGTGGAGAGGGATTCCACATGGTTGCTCCGGCAGGCTTGCATCTTAATACCCTTGAATTCAAGACTTGTCTCGAGGGAGGTTCACCAAAGAAGAAGTTCACTTTGGTGTCAAATGACCCGGCGACTCCTCCGCACCGGGGAAGTTGGAAGTGATTTTGTAAGGGCTTCTCCGCCTAGCTGTGGGGGCTAAAAAAGAGACACTTGTTTTAGTGCAATACTTGGAGGGTGCCTCCAAGGAGTGGACGTAAGTCAAGATTTGACCGAACCACTATAAATCTCGTGTGTTCTTTCTTATTATTTGCTTCCGCATTTCCGCATTTGTTTTATTTGTGGTAATTTTGGTTTGTACTTTGCTTAAAGTTTATTTTTTACCAATTAACCACTCTCTTTTTTTAGCCTTGGGCCAGTTCAATAGGGCTTAATATCCCTAACAAACTTTCAAGTGGTATTAGAGCACTTTCTAGTTTCATCTGAGCAGCTTCACTCTCTTTTTCACTCTCCCTCTAGTTGACACAAAGATCAATAGGCAAAAAGATTAAGAGCCAGTTTTAGTTGGACTTTATATAGGAAAGATAGAAAAAACTATCCAAAAACTACTGATTTTCAAGTCTGTACATAGTGGATCGTCCCGTACAAATGTCAGATCATCTTATACGAATATACTTAAATTAGTTGCATATGAACCCAATATATATTAGTACAAACTGACTTCATACCCGATCATCGTCCCGTACGAACTAAGTTCGTCCAGTATGAACAATTATCTCATGGGTTGGTTTCGACAAACTGCAGGACATTCACAAAATTTTAAGAGACAGAGCACTTCATTCTGGGACGAATAGTAGTTCATGTTGACAAATATTTTCCCAAGTATTTTGTCTTGGGACGAACATAGGATTTTATCTGGATGAAAATTTTTCCGAGCGTTTCATCCTGGGATGAATATAGGATTTCGTCTGGACGAAAATTTTCCCGAGAGTTTTGTCCTGGGACGAATATAGGATTTCGTATGGATGAAAATTTTCTTGAGAGTTTCATCCTGGGATGAATATAGGATTTCGTCTGGATGAAAATTTTCCCGAGAGTTTTGTACTGGGACAAATATAGGATTTTGTCTGGACGAAAATTTTCCTGAGAGTTTCGTCTTGGCATGAACAGGATGAATCGTCTGGACTATCAGCACAAAGTGAGAATCCAGAGCAGATCATCCCGGGACGAATTGAGAAATTCGTCTGGACGATCACGACCTAGAAAAATTTTCTCACTTCCTATTCGTTCCATTGCTCTTTCGAGGGGATTAACTGATTTGATCGTCCCGTATGAACATGATTCGTCCCGTACAATTAGTGTGATTTTTTTTAAAAAACTCCCCAATTGTGTGTGTGCTAAGCTATTCAATTATAATCATATTTTCTCAAACTCAATTACAATAAAAATTACAAACTTCAATTTACAAACTATCTCATGCTGGATTTGATTTGAAATCTTCATTAGTCTGGAGTTTGATTATCCTGAAATGTTAGTCCACGCAAGACCAAAAATAATTCTTTGAAAAAGTGTTAGGAGAAAATAAAACTTAAAATAATAATATTTGGAATTATCAAAACTATACAAGTTGCAAGAAAGTAAAACATGTAAATATCAGCTCTCTTAATAGTCCACATTGTGATCTCATACATAGTATACAACATTCAGCTGGTTGGTAACTCAAGATTTAAGAGAATTTTATGGGCCTTTGTTGCATCAATCATAGGATGGAAATGCTGTCGACTTGTTCTTAGCTTAGATGAAACTTTCTTGTTGGGAATGTACCGCGGAACCCTACTGGCTACTAATGGGTTTGATGGAAATGGTGGTCTATTCCCACTTGCATTTGCAGTTGTTGAAGCAGAGACTTATGAGTCGTAGACTTGGTTTTTACAAATGCTTCATGATCTTCTTCCAATTGTTAGAGAACGATCAAAGTTATGTATAATATAAAATTAGCATCCCGGGCTAGTTAGGGGATGTTGAGAAGTATTTCCAAATGCCGCACACAGATATTGCCTTTGTCACCTATGTGAAAACTTCCAGAAGGCTGTACGTCAACTTGCAGTTCAAGATAGTGAGGGTCTGGCTATAAAGATGTATAATGCTAGAAATATAGATGATACAAATTATCGGATGATGAATGATATAAAGATGACGAAGCAAGAGGCTTTCGATTAGCTTGTTCAACGTGATGTGGCTAAGTGGACTCTACTCTTTTATGAAGGGTTTAGATACGGTGTCATGACTACAAATGCCTCAAAATGCTTTAATGTAGTACTTAAATGTGCTCGTGGTCTCCCAATTCAAGGCTTAATAATGACTATGTATTATAATATTATTGCGGTTGCTGAGGAGTTAAATTTGATAGATCACAGTGAATCAAACTTTGTTTCACGCACTAAGCTCAACATTCAACGAACTAAGAGGGAAGCCCGACGTTGCCCTGACCCGATAATGATTAATAATAGAGAATTCCAGGTATTTGACATGTCCAATTGTGCGCACAAGGTAGAGATTATCAGGATAGATACATGCAAATATACTTATTATGAGCCACAAATCTATCACATTCAAGTGTACATGTAATAACAACATCCACAGTTAGGCGTTGGGATTATAATACTTTTGTGTAATCGTATTACTCCCTAATATTCTACAGAGATACATATGCATCACTTTTTCATGTCATTCTAGAGAGGGACGTTTGGCCCGCATTTAGCACTGATCATGGCATTATTCCTTTGATTCCACCAGCATTTAGGCATCGTGTTGGTCGACCATGGTCTAAAAGAATAAGGGATATAATGGATGAGCCTTCCAATACATCAGTCAAGGCTTGTGGCTTCTATAAGACTCTTAGGCACAATAGGGCTACCTGTCCAAATAATCCTAGCTCTTCCAGGTTCTCATAACTTCCCTGACCTTTTCAAGTTTTCATTTTTCATTTTATTCGAAAATTGATAAAATACTTATTTAATGTTCCTTAAAACATGAACATATATGAAAGGCAAAATCGCTAGTTGCTTCCACTACTTTTGAAGACTACAACTACATTGTCAAACATGTTATTGTAGCATTTAATATTTTCTAGCTTGTTATTTTCTTCCATATATATATATATATATGTGTGTGTGTGTGTGTGTGTGTGTGTTATGACCATAATTTAAACTCTCATTTGTATTATGAATTTAAGTTGTCGCAACTGATGTATTAAATATATGTTATGGTGGGATAGATAACTGTTAAATGGCAGGAAGAACATGTGGATCAGTACAGCGTCGTACTCGCAGGGGTAGTTCCCCTTAGGTTAATGATGAATACGTTACGAATGTTCAATTGAGCATAACATCATTGGGAGCTTCAAATAGAGCTCACGATCCAAATCAAGTATGCAAAATTTTTTTTACACATTTATCATATATTTTATATAATTTATGTTGAAGAACTTTTAATGTTTTGTAGACATCTCCATTAGTGACATCAGTGCACTTACACATGGTTCGTGAATGGCCTGTACATTGCTCACGATTACTATATGTTCTTAAGGTTGTTGGGTTGGATATTGTGCAGCACCTCCATTTCATTAGAATAGATAATAATCTTATCAACGCATTGGTTGAGAGATGGTGTCCTATGACAAACATTTTCCACTTTGCCATTGGCGAAATAACCGCACATTGCAGGATGTTCATGTTCTTCTTAGCCTCCGAGTTGCAAGTCCTCCGATTGTTGGCCCAATTGTTATCGGTGAAGGTTTACGTTGGCAGAGATGTACTGATTGTTGTGATGAGCTTCTTGGAACTCATCCTGGACATGACATTATGTATCATGATCCTGAATATGCTGATGTGCAAGCCATCTTCACAATGGGTACTGCACAAGTGAAGGCTATGGTACCTCTTAGATGGTTGAGATGGACCTTTTACAGAGATTCTTATGATGATTTGCTTCCTGCTATATTCTTGTAGCATGTTCGAGCATACATACTATTTATGATTGGTTGTTTCCTGATACCAGACACATCTCGATCACATGTATCCTTGCAGTGGGTGCCTCTACTTTCATACTTGGATATGTTTGACATGATGTCCATTGGTGGTGCAGTTTTAGCACATCTATATAGAGAGTTGTGTCATGCCACTCGACCCACACGCACTTGTATTGCTGGTTGTGTTGCTTTGCTACAAGTTTGGTCGTGGGAGCGATTATATGTAGGCAAGCTAACACTTTAAGTGCCTCATATAGCTGACTTAGATGGATGACCACTAGGTTCCAGGTATGTATGAACTTTAACAAAAAAATGAAATTAATTATTCTTACTAATTAACATCCAAATAAATATGTTTAATTATGTCTACTTTCAGGTGGCGTGAAGATCGGCTTAGGGAGATTCCTTCGGGAAACACAATGATGTATAGAGATGAACTTGGTGGTTTACAGCTAAGCCAGGTAAGCACAACAACATTTAAATTAATACGACCATTTTGAAGCTCTCATATCAAATTTGTTACAGGTTAAGATGGTGCCATACATAGAAGCAATTCTCGCATCATTATCAGAGCGTTGTCATGTGTCTAGGGAGTTATGGACAGCAAGGGTCCCGATGATAAATTGGAAATGTGCAGAGTGGCACCTGTTGAGTCTAGTGAATAGGTTGCTAAACCTAAGTTAATGTCCCAAGGCTACCAAGAGGGGGGTGAATTGGTATTTTAAAAATTATCCCTCTTTTAGACGAGTTGAACCGAAAATAAACTTTAATGAATTTTTATAAAAAGTTTTTCAACCATAACTTTTTAAACAAAAAAGAAATGCAAAAAAATAAATAAATAAACGACTCAAGATTTATAGTGGTTCGGTCTAAACCAGACCTACATCCACTCCCAGAGGCACCCTCTGAGTATAGCACTAATACCAATAGTGTCTCTCCTTTTGCACCCACAGCAAGGTGGAGAAGCCTTTACAAATATTCTTTCCACTACTACCTGGTGCAGTAGAGAACCATCATCCTTTTACACTATCCCCAGTGTTGGCAGAGAACTGTCCGTCCTTTCACACTCTTCTAGTGTGGGCAGAGAACCCTTCGTCCTTTCACACTCCTAGTGTGGGCAGAGAACCCTTCATCCTTTCACACTCTCCTAGTGTGGGTAGATAACCCTTCATCCTTTCACACTCTCCTAGTGTGGGGAGAGAACCCTTCGTCCTTTCACACTCTCCTAATGTGGGGTCTTTTCACACTCTCCTAGTGTGGGCAGAGAACCCTTCATCTTTTCACACTCTCATAGTGTGGGAAGAGAACCTGATCTCCTTGACAGATCTCCTCACAAGAAATCTAGAAGGAAGAAATAAAAGAGTAAAGTAATCTCAAATCACAAGTAGGAAATATTACCTTTGAACATCAAGCGAAGCCTTAACAAGTGGTAGGAATCCTCCTTTGAATGCTCTCTCACACTCTCTCCTTGACTCTTCTTCCAATAAGTACGAAGATCAATGAGCAAAAAGATTGGGTGGCAGTAAAAATTGGACCTTAATAGGAGAGACAAGAAAAACCGTCCAAAACTGCAGAATTTTCAAGTTAACATGAATGGATCGTCCCGTACGATCGTGAATCGTCCTGGACGATTTTACTTAAAGTGTCGGAAATGATCCTTATGAATATTGGTACGAATTGTGTTCATACACGATTATCGTCTCGTATAAACTATGTTCGTTTGGATGATCAGTTATTCCATAGGTCGGTTCCAAAAAGTGCATAATGCCACCAGATACTGAAGTGTTGATTCAATTCGTCTCGAAACGATCAAGATTTTGTCTAGACAAAATTTTTACAAAGAAGAAATCGTCCTAGGACGATTTTTGAGTTCGTCTGGACGAAATTCTTACAGAGGCCAAGTCGTCCTGGAATGATTATAGATTTCATCTAAATGAAATTCTTACAGAGCCTAAATCGTCCTTAGATGAAAATAATTTCGTGCTGGACGATCAGGACTTAGAAAAATTTTCTCGATTCCTGATCGTTCCATTGCTCGTAAGAGGAGACAACTGACCTGATCGTCCTGTACGAACTAGGTTGTCCTGTACGATTAGTACAACTTATGTAAAATCTGCTTATGTGTGTGTGTGTATTTTTATTCACTCAATTACAATCACTCCCTCTCAATTTAAAGAACAATTTAAAACTTTAATTTATAAAGGATTGTATGCTGAATTTTGATTTGAAGTCTTTATGGTTTGAAGTTTAATTTTCCTGAAATGTTAGTACACACAAGAGCAAAAACAATTCTTCTAAAATGTGTTAGGAGGTATCTACACATAAAACAATATTTGAAATCATCAAAAATAATATAAGTTGCAAGAATGTAAAACATGCTAATAGCAACTTTATTAACAATCTCCCCCTTTTTTATGATGGCAAAATAATTATTATTTGTAGAATTTCAAATTCTTAGAAACTCCTAAACTCCCCCCGAATTGATGAATACATGAAAAATAAGGAGGCATTAATTTAAATTTTTGTTTTTCAAAAATTTTATACAAAAATACAAAATACACAATTACAAAACAATGAAAATAATTACAAAACAATGACAAACACACAATTACAAAACAAACAAATAATATAATTTCTCCCCCTTTTTTACAACAACAAAAAGTGAAGAAGAAAAGAAGTTTTGAAATGTAGGCAGAAGAATAAAATTCATTTGATAATTTAATCTTGAAAGTTATTGGAATAAGGTATGCAAATAAAATTAAAACATTAGAGAAAGCATAAAATTTCATATAATTTAAGAAGTGTTATAATATAGATAATATAAGGAATTTATCAAAGGCATGATTCAATTTAGACATTAAGATAAAAAAAATCATTGCATTAAGGATGAATAAAAATTTTATATTTCAAATTTCAATGTCAATTGTAAATGAACATAAGATCAATTTGAATTAAGAGATTAAAAGAGTTTGGAAAGAAGTAACTACCACATGTGGCGCTTTGCGCATCTTTTTCAATTATATGGCACATTTTTGTGCATCTTTTTGAATTATATGGCACATTTTTGTGCATCCTTTTTTATTTTGGGCTTATTTTGTGCCTCTTTTTCTCAATGCAAACTTTTGCTCATTTCTTTTGATTTTTGTACATTTATACAATTTTTTAAGAGTAATTGAATTTTTTTCAAAATCAATAATCTAAAATTTCAAGTTTTTCTAAGTGCATAAATACTATTTGAAAAGAGAAATACAAAATAAGAAAACATCTAAATTGTAATAATAATATGAAAGATAATGTAGTCTAAATAAGAGACATGAAATTGAAAATTCTAATAATATCAAGTTATAAGCATCACTTAAATTTAGAATAATTTGATTTTCTAATGAAATTTAATTTTAATTTTAGAAATTAGGTTAAAGCACTATTAAGATTAAAAAATCTAATTATATTCATAATTACTCACACATATTTCAAAGAAAAATTTCAAAGCTAAAGCAAAATATATTGATATCAAGTAAGGATTTTACAAATCATATCAAGATATCAATATAAAAACATCTAAGAGAAAGAAACAATCAACACAAATAAACTACATAAAAACATAAAAGACAACTACAACAATTACTGAGGACCCTGATCAGGAGGAAGAGGAACACTACCAAAGAAGTTATAATATGAACTTAATAATATCACATTGGTGTTAATTTCATTCCTCTGCTCTTTCATGAAACCAATGTCATTTTGCTGCTGCTGAAATTGAGCCTCAATATGATCAAAGCGTTGATCAAAATGAGTCTCTAGACGATCAAACCTTTCAACCAAATTCTGATTTTGGTTCATTAGCAGGAGCAGGTACATCTTCAGCCTCTTCTTCTGAATCACTAGCATGTGATTTTCCTTTATCTTCCTTGAAGATCATTCTAAAGATGCATCGTTGTAGTAGAGTGGCTCTTCATACTCTTGATCAAGATGCACTAATTTATATTTATTCTCCAAGACATAGGTAAATAAGTGACCTAAAGCAATATTACTATTTCTTTTTTATTCAGCATGGCCAATTTCGGAAAGCCCAAAAAGATAGTCAAGAATTAATGGGGCTTCATCTATAAGTTTTTTAGTCATGATCATAAAAGTGACCATAGAAAGAAGTGGAGTTATGTTCACTCTATCACCAGCCTTAGGGATAATGGAAGTTCTAATGATATGCTGGATGATTCGTGCAGTTTTCACAAGATCGGATACTCTAACCACATATTCATTCAAATTATTCCCTCTAATCACTTGATTGATTTCAGACCATGAATATTTATTGGTAGTAATCAGATAATTTGCTCTTTCCCCTTCAGTTCTTAAGTTTAAAAATGCTCCTAAGTCATGCTTAGTAATTTTTATTTTTTCTTTAAAGACAAAAGAGTGGGCTATAGACTGAAAAGGGCCAAAGGACATATTGGCCAGGAAATAGTGAAAAGTCTCTTTGTTGTAAGGGTAGACCAGAGTAAGAATGAAACCAAATTGGATCAAGGCGAACAAGTTCATTACCTGGAAAGTAAGATTTTCTAGTAGTAGGATCCTAGAGGGTGTGATTTCGGCAGAGGCAAATTGAGGAAAGGAATCCTCATTTGCCTTGGACAAAAAAATTTCGGAGGAGTTCCTATGTGGTTTCTTTGCCAATCCCTTTTGCGCTTGCTAGAGGAGGCCAATTGAGAATGATCTTATACTAAGGAAGGGTTTGAAAGTGATGTTTAGCGTGTGACTATTGAGTTAAAAAGTTTGCCTATTTATTGAAAATGACTTGGTCGTACCAAACGAAAACATTTTCATCCCGGACGAAAATTGTTCGTCCTGTACGGTCCTATCCAACTGAACTGAGGAACTCATTGTTGTAATTATAGGTTTAGCATTGTCCATTTCATACTTTTTTGAGGATGTCCTTAACATACTTTGATTGACTTAGAAATGTTCCTTCCTCAATTTGCTTAATGCTAAAACCTAGAAAATAACTTAAATCTCCCATTAGACTCATCTCAAATTTACTACTCATTATTTTAGAGAAATCATCACAAAGATTTTTATTTGAAGATCCAAAAATGATATCATCCACATATATTTGAACAATGAGAATATCCTTTCCGAATTTCTTCAAAAAGAGAGTTGTATCCACACTTCCTTTTTCAAAAGATCTTTCAAGTAGGAAGGCGCTCAACCTCTCATACCAAGCCCTGGGTGCCTGTTTTAATCCATATAATGCCTTTTCAATTTAAAAATATGATTTGGATATTTTGAATTTTCAAAACCTGATGGTTGTTCTACAAAAACATCTTCTTCAATTACCCCATTTAAGAAGGCACTTTTCACATCCATTTGGTATAATTTGAATACTTTAAAACAGGCAAAGGCTAACAAAACCCTAATTGCTTCAAGTTTAGTTACATGGGCAAAAGTCTCTTCAAAGTCAATCCCTTCAATCTGATTATACCCCTTAGCAACTAATCTAGTCTTATTTCTAATGACTACTCCTGAGTCATTCATTTTATTTTTGAATACCCACTTAGTTCCAATAACACTTTGATTTTTTGGCCTTGAAGTTAATTCCCAAACTTTATTTCTTACAAATTGATTCAACTCTTCTTGCATGACCAATATCTATCCAAATTCATCAGAAAGTGCTTGATCAATATAGTAGGTTCTATAGTTGAAATAAAGGCAGAATGATTGACTTCTTTGTTTAATCACGCCTAGTTCTTACACCTCACTTGGTTCACCAATATGTTGCAAACCTATTTTCATGACCTGTGTTTTGATGATTGACAACACTATTGATTCTCTTGGACTATTGTTTTCTTCTAACTTTTCAGGAATCAAAGATCGGACTAACAGACGACGCAGTTCAGGATTTCGTAGGTTTAGGGTTGAGTCAGTCTATACTTTTGTTTTTTCAATTCTTGAGTCTACTTGTAATGGTCAAGAGACTGATGCTAAGTAACCTTACACACACACACTTGAGAGACTTAGAATTCTGTTTTTACTCATATCGGCCAGGATGATTTTTACATCGGCCTGGACGATCAGGCTTAAAATAGAAAGTCTAAATAATGATTCTTAATTAAGGCAGTCATCATTAACAGTATCGGCCTGGATGATACGTGTATCGGCCAGTACGATAAGCTCAAAAAGAAAGAAGTTGCCGCCATAGACAATTAAGGTATACTGTATTTTTAAATTATTAGCCAGGACGATCTTGATCGGCCTGGACGAAGTTCTCAAATTGCCTTAATTGATCAGGAATCAAGGGATAATTAAGGATGATTGATACGATCATATCGTCCTGGATGATCGCAGAGATCGGCAGGACGATCCAGTCAAAAACCTTAAGTTACTTCAGAACGATAAATATCGGCAGCTCGTATCCAAGGCTATTCTCAGGACGATTATCCATGATTTGAACTGATCGGCCCAGGACGATTGTGAGATCGCCTGGACGATCAAGCCAATTTTCAATCGCCAGTTTTTGCATCCAGGGCGATACTCTGGCGACTTTTGAGTTTTGTACTGATCGGCCAGGCCGATGTCTATATTGGCCTGGATGATAAAGTCAGCTTGCAATTAATGAGCTCCTTTGAAGCTCTTCTATTTAAGAGCTCTTGTTCATTTTTAAAAACATTTGGCTGCTGCCTTGACCTGAGAAGGCCTTGAGGAGAGAAAGAGAGAGTGGGAGAGAGAGAGAGATCTTGTGAGGGGAGCTTGTGAGGGGATTCAACAAGGGTTGCTTCAACGATCGCTCTGCTCTTCTTCGTCTAGAAGTTTCTGTCCGTGGAAGGGTCGGTAGAGGTAAGGAGTTAGCTTTTGGTTGTGGTTCTCTGCCAGCTTCAGGAGGAAGCAAAAGGAGATAGGTTCTCTGCCTTGTCGGGGTGGCAAAAAGGAGGTTCTTGTGAAGGCTTCTCCGCCTAGCCGTGGGGTAAGGAGAGTCATGTTTTGTAGTACAATACTTGGAGGGTGCCTCCAAGGAGTGGACGTAGGTCGAGTTGACCGAACCACTATAAATTTATGTGTTCTTATTTCTTGCTTCCGCACTTTTAATTCCGCATTTATTTTTGTAGTGTAATTTTGGTTTATGCAATTTTTATTCTTTGTGAATTTTTTTTTTTTAATACCAATTCACCCCCCCCCCCCCTTTGGTTAGCTTGGGCCAGTTCTATAGGGCATAACATCCCTAACGAACTTTCAAGTGGTATCAGAGCGAGATTTGAAAATTTAAGTTTGAAAACTTTTTTAATTAGATCCACTAACCTTGGGAATCGTAACACTACGGAAGGGTATTCTATTATCCGACCTCTCCTGTTCGATAACCTACCTTTAGATTTTTGGAAAACCCGCATGTCAACATTTTTACAATCTACTGATTATCGCATGTGGATGCTTATTCAAGAAGGTTATTCTCCACCTTCTCGTGAAATTAATGGTGTTAAAACTGAAATTTCTTTTACTGAATGGACTTTCGATGAACGTGATTTAGCTCAATTGAATGCAAAATGTTTGAACTGCTTTTTTTTGTGCTTTAAAATTTGAGGATTACATGCGTGTCTCCACTTGCAAAACTGGTAAAGAGATTTGGGATAAATTGTGCATCACCTATGAAGGTACTAATGAGATTAAACAATCCCGTTTGAACATTCTCTTGCATGACTACGAACTTTTTCGTATGAAACCTCATGAATCGATTTCTGACATGTATACAAGATTTACTCAGATAGTTACTTTCACTGCATGCACAGGAAAAGAACTTTCAAACTATGAAAAGTTAACTAGATTTTGAGATGCTTGCCTTCATCTTATGATGCTATAATCACTGCAATCACTGAATCTAAGGATTTGAACACCTATTCTATTGATAACTTACTTGGCTCACTCATTGCTTACGAGCAAGGGGTGAATCAAAGAATCTTGATGCAGGTGAGAAGAAAAAGGAGAAAAAAAATTGCACTGAAGGCGCACAAATCGGATTCTGAATCTTTCGGGTCTGAAAAGCGATGAAGTTGCTTCATCACAGGCAATTCAAAAGCTTTTAAGGAAGAAACAAAAGCATCATCAAAGTTAGAGAAAAGGTAAGGATCATAAACATGTTAAAGGATCTTCTGATGTTGTCTGTTTTGAATGCAGAAAGCCTGGACATGTGAGAACTGATTTCCCTACGCTTAAAGATCACTCAAGCAAAGGAAAGGGTGAGGAGAAACCTAAGCCAAGGAAGGACAATATGAGAGTACAAAAAGCATTTTGGGCAGATTCAGCATCGGATTCTCAGAGACAGAACCAGAAGATGAGACATCAAAATTGTGCTTGATGGCAGACAACAATCTGATCAAGAAGAGTATGTAGACTTTCCTACGATCAACTTCTTGAAGTTTCAAGAAAAAATTCATGCATCATATAGGAAATTAAAGAAAACATATGCTAGCTTGAAATTTAAAATTTTTAAATCTACAAAAAGAGCATAAATTTTGATTAAAATCATCAAACAATTGATTCAAATCATATGACTTTACTTGATGAAATTTGATGAGTTAAATAAAAATCATTGTGAGTTAGTTGAAAAGCTTGATGCATTAAAAGTCTCACACACATCACTTGAATCTGAGTTTAAGAAGTCTAAGGAGATGGAGAAAAATTTGAGGATTGAAAATGAAGTTTTAAAGAGCACTAATTTGAAGATTCAAAATGATTTAGAAGCATGTAAAGAAAATTAGAATGACACCTACTTTTGATCAATTGCCAAAACTAGAAGAGGCATTATAACTCAAACCACTTAAGAAATCTCTTTCCTGGAGTTAGATGTTTTTCATGTGGCATGCTAGGACACATCTCCACACTTGCACGATTCACTATAAGTACACATGGGTTGTGGAAACCTAAGGAGGACATGATCCACAGCATAACCATAAACACGATGCATTGCATTTCTTCTCCTTCATAAGAGGTAACCCAACCTGTTTGGGTTCCTAAATCTAACATTTGGTAATTTTTGCAAGGAAGGCTCTCACAAAGGCCTTCGTGAGAGTTATGTGGTACCTGGACAGTGGATGCTCTCAATATATGACTGGTGATGCCAGCCAGTTTTGTTGTACTAGAGTCCAGGACTGGAGGCAAGGTTACTTTTAGAGACAACACCAACAGAAGGTTTTGTAAGGTGCAGGTATATCGGTAATTCCAAGACCTTATGATGAAAATGTTTGCTTGTAGATGGATGAAGCAAACTTTGCTCGCATCAGTCACTTCCTGTGACAATGCTTCATCGTGCAAATTCTTTGCAAACTCAGCATCTGTAAGTTTAAGTAACAAACTATTTGTAGGGAAAGAGGATCAACAACGTCTACATGCTTGATTTAAATAACACTGAATGTGCTGCTTCTTTTTGTGCTTAAAGACTGTGATTGATGATTCTTCGTTGTGGCACAGAAGGCTTTTAGTCATGCAAGTATGAAAACCCTTAAGGAAAGTACCCAAAAAGGACTAGTTAGAGGTGTCCCCACAACCCTTAAGTTTCAAAAGATCACCTTTGTTGATGCCTGTCACTTAGGAAAGTAAGTCCAACCTCCCCCACTTTTTTTGACCCCATTAAGGACATTAGGCACCTCTAGACTCTAGAAGTCCTTCACATGGATTTGTTTGGACCCATTAGCATGCCTGCCTGGGAAGGGAAAGTCTATGGTTTTGTGATTATGATGAACTACTCGAGGTTCACATTGGACTAGATTTGTTTCACATAAAAATGGTCTTTGAAGGAGTATTAAAATATTTTCTACTTGGATTTCAGAAAAAGCTAGGGTTGTGAGATTTTGACCATCCATAGTGTATGGGGGAGAGTTTGAAAATGAAAGATTTGAAAGTTTTTTGTGAGGACAAAGGGGATTAGCCACAATTTTCATGCCCTAGAACCCTCAGCAGAACGGGATAGCTAAAGGAAGAACCGGACCCTTTGGTGAAGCTGCTAGAGCCAGCTTGCTGATATTCCACTTCCAAAAAACTTTTGGGCTGAAGCGGTTAATCACCAGCTTGTTAATGGTTGAATATGGTGAATGTTTAAGGCCAAATTGAGAAAAGACACCCTATGAGATCCTTAAGGGTAGAACACCCAATTCTTTCCATCTCAACTGTCTTTGGTTGAAAGGTGTTCCCTCACAAAAATGGGAAAGTCTTCACTTGGGAAAATTTGATCCTAAATATATGAAGGAGTAATTCTTGCGGATATTCTAGTGTAGGGAAGTCTTTTAGGGTGTTTTAACAAGAGAACTTTGATGGTGGATGAGAGACAACCCATGTAGTTTTTTGATGAGTCTGTTCCTAAGAAACATGGAGTAGATGATGATGATGTTGGAGAGATTAACAGTGGAGTAGAAAATTTGGGGCAAGGGGAGAGAGCACCAAGTAATGAAAGGAGTAGGAAGAGTACCCTAAGGAATAGAAAATTTTGATGAAAAAGGGGTGACTTTCACACACTTTCACCTCAGAGATTGAGGATACTCACAAATTCACCTAAGATTTTGATCTTAGGAGACCTTCTAGTGGAGTTAAAGACTAGACATGGACTTAGAAAGAAGGGTGAACCACTTCTGCCTTTATCTTATGACTCGACCCACCACCATTAACCAAGCCCTTACTGATGAGTTTTTGGATTTTTAGCAATGCATAGAAGAATTGAATCATTCGTTATGAATGATGTTTGGGAGCTTGTGGAAAGACTAAAGGACAATGTAGTTGGGACAAAGTGGGTCTTTAAGAACAAGGTGAATGATTCAAGAGTGGTGGTAAGGAATAAAGCAAGATTTGTGGCTAAGGGGTACAATCAATGATAGGATAGACTTTGAGGAGACTTTTTGCCCCTGTAGCTTAGATTGGAAGCCATTAGAGTGCTATTAGCCTTTGTCTTGTTATAAAGGATAAAGCTTTTTCAAATGGATTGTCAAGAGTGCCATTTTAAATGGGGAAATAAAAGAAAGATGTGTTTGTAGAACAACCCTCAGGTTTTGAGAGTTTTCCCAATTTCCCAAATAAATATTTTTAAATAAAATGCATTGTAATGGTTTAAATCACGACACCAAGAGCTTGGTAATGAGAGGCTTACACATTCTTTACTATGAGAGGGAGTTTGTTCAAGGGGAGCGTAGACCACCTACCTTTTTCTTAGGAGAGTTTGGAGATGATTTACTCATGTGTCAGATTTTAAATGTGGCGATATAACTTCTTTGGACTTCTAATAAGAAATTGTTGTGATGAGTTTTCCAAAATAAAGAGTGAGAGTTTGAGATGAGTTTGATGGGAGAGTTGTCCTAACTTTTTGGGGGTTTAGCATAAAATAATGGAGGATGAAAACCTTTTTAAATCAAACAAAATACATAAAGGACATTTTGAAGAAAATATGAAGATGGACAGAAGCAACCAATTAACACCATGATTCTAGTGCTCCATTGGATAAGACCCAAGTGGTAAGTCTGTTGATTCAGAAAAAATAAGAGCATGATTGGATCTTTACTTTACTTGACTTGCGAGCCGACCTGATATCATGTTAGTGTTTGCCTTTGTGCTGATTTCAAGTGACCCTAAGGGAGTCTCTCACTGATTTCTGTTAGAGGATTTTTAGAATACTTTTTGGGGAACCACAAGGCTTAGAGATTTGGTACCCCTAAGACATAAGCACTTCTTTTGAGATTATTCGATTTTTTCTGACTCTGATTTGGCAGGATGCAAAGGTGGATGAAAGCACTTGGAACTTGGTCAATTCGTTGACAATTTTGGTCTTTTGGTCCTTAGTATGAAGTAAAACTATGTTGCACTTTCCACTGCTGACAGCCTGAATACATCGCCCTTGGAAGTTAATGTGGCCCAAGTCCCTTTGGTTGAAATAACAGTATTGGATTTAGG
>NW_021319486.1:1541004-1545712 GCF_001605985.2 Dendrobium catenatum
ATCAGAAACAGTTTTCAAACAAAAAGCAGTAGGAGTTTGAATGTAATTTAAATCTAGCATATAAACATTGTTTATCCTTTTTTCATTTAAAACATCTTTACCATTTAGGCTTAATATGCAGCTAGTAGGAAAAAAATTTACACTATAACCCTTATCACATAGCTGACTTATACTTAACAAATTATGCTTTAAGCCTTCAACCAATAACACATTGTCTATAAAAAAAGTTTTTCAAATTTCCAATCATACCTGATCCAACCACCTTCTTTGTGGTATTATCTCCAAGTGTAACCTTGCCTCCACTCCTGGCTTCCAGCGTTATGAATTGAGCAGTATCTTCTATCATATGCTTTGAACATCCGTTGTCCAGGTACCATATGCTCTCATGAGGTCTTATGTGAGAGCGACCTTGCAAAAATATCAAATATTAGACTTGGGAATCCAAACAAGTTTGGGTTCTCCTTTTGGCAATTTATAATCAGATGCATATATGATATATTTAGGTTTATACATCTTAGATCTCCACACCAAATTAATTTTCATCTTCAAGGTACAGGTGTGTGCTATATGTTCGAGCAATCCACAATTATTACATTTAACATTAGGAAAATGATTCCTAAGTCTTCTACCATTTATTTGTCTTCTAAGGGATTCCATATATTTAGGATAAAATTTAGAATTTGTAAAATCTTCAAGTTTGGGGGGTATCCTATTATCCTCGAGAGCTTTTATTTTTAACTTATAAAATGAATTCATATCTTCCAAGATTCGATTTGTATAATTGATTCGATATATTTTGCTCTCTAATTCATCCTTAAATTTTTTTAATTCTTTTTCAAGATCAGCATAGGATGATTTTAAAATCTCATGATTTTATTCAAGTCATCGTATTTTATCAAGTAGTTTCTTGTGGTTGTCATCTATTAAAGCATGATCTTTCCTAAGGATTTCATGTTCTTTTTTAAGTTCTTCCAATTCTAAACTTACACTAGCATGCATCTTTTTCATTTTCCTATATGCGTTATGCATGTGTTCAAAAACTTCAAATAATTTATCATAAGTTAAGTCACTTGCTTCTTCTTGATCTGACTGATCAAGACTATCTACCATCAAGCAAAGATTGGTGACTTCTTCTTCTTTTTAAGTTTCTGATTAATCTGAAGCAGAGTCCGCCCAAAAAGTTCTTTGAAACTTCTTCTTGCCCTTCTTTGCAGTTGGTTTCTCCTCTACCTTCTCCTTGCTAGGAGTGGATTTGAGTTTTGGGCAATCAGTCTTGATATGACCAGGTTTCCTACATTCATAACAAATCACTTCATTAAAAACTATGCCATTTCTGTTAAATTTACCTTTATTCCATTGCTGGCGTCTCTTCTGCTTCCTCTTCAAAAAGCTTCTGAATTGTCTAGTCATCAAAGCAATATCGTCTTCATTCTCAGGTTATGAGTGTTCACTCTCAGACTCTTCCACTTTCAGTGCTATGCTCTTCTCCTTTCGTGGTTCACCTGCATCAATCTTTTTTTGACTAACTCCTTGCTCGTAAGCAATAAGTGAACCAAGAAGATTGTCAATAGAATAAATATTTAGATCTTTAGACTCTGTAATTGTAGTAATTTTTGCATCATAAGCAGTAAGTAAACAACGAAGAATCTTATTAACTATTTCAGCATTTGTTAGTTCCCTACCAAGTGCATGCAAAGAGGTGACTATTTGTATGAATCTTATGTACATATCATAAATGGATTCATTTGGTTTCATACGAAATAATTTATAATCATATAACAGGATATTAAGTCTTGATTGGTTAGCCTCATTAGTCACCTCATAAGTTATACAAAGTATATCATATATGTCATTTCCACTTTTGTAAGTGGAAACCTGCATGTAGTCTTCAGATTTTAAAGCACAAAAGAAACTATTTAAACATTTAGCATTTAGTTGTGCTAAGTCACGTTCTTTTATAGTCCAGTCTGCAAAAGGTATTTCAACCCTAACTCCATCAACTAATCTAGTTGGTTTTGTATATCCTTCATGAACTAAGATTCATATACGATAATCAAGTGACTGTAAGAAATCTAGAAGGAAGAAAGAAAAGAGTGAAATAATCTCAAATCATAAGTAGGAAATCTTACCTTTGAACATCAAGCGAAGCCTTCACGCTCCAGTGGTAGGAATCCTCCTTTGAATGCTCTCTCACACTCTCTCCTTGACTCTTATTCTAATAAGTACGAAGATCAATGAGCAAAAAGATTAAGTGGAAGTAAAAATTGAACCTTATATAGGAGAGACAAGAAAAACCATCCAAAACTACAAAATTTTCAAGTTAACACGAATGGATCATCCCGTACGATCGTGGATCATCCTGGACGATTTTACTTAAAGTGTCAGAAACGATCCTTATGAATATTGGTACGAATTGTGTTCGTACACGATTATCATCCCGTACGAACTATGTTCGTCTGGATGATCAGTTATTCCATAGGTCAGTTCCAAAAAGTGCATAACGCCGCTAGATACTAAGTGTTGATTCAATTCATCCCAGGACGATAAGGATTTTGTCTGGACGAAATTCTTACATAGAAGAAATCGTCATGGGATGATTTTTGAGTTAGTCTGGATGAAATTCTTATAGAGGCCAAGTCGTCCTAGAACAATTATAGATTTCGTCTGAACAAAATTCTTACAGAGCCTAAATCGTCCTGGGACGAAAATAATTTCGTCCTAGACGATCAGGACTTAGAAAAATTTTCTCGAGTCCTGATCGTTCCATTACTCGTAAGAGGAGACAACTGACCTGATCGTCCTGTACGAACTAGGTTCGTCCCGTACGATCAGTACAACTTATGTAAAATCTCCTTATGTGTGTGTGTATTTTTATTCACTCAATTACAATCACTCCCTCTCAATTTAAAGAACAATTTAAGACTTCAATTTACAAAGGATTGTATACTAAATTTTGATTTGAAGTCTTCATGGTTTGGAGTTTGATTTTCCTGAAATGTTAGTACACACAAGAGCAAAAATAATTCTTCTAAAATGTGTTAGAAGGTATCTACACATAAAATAATATTTGGAATCATCAAAAATAATATAAGTTGCAAGAATGTAAAACATGCTAATAGCAACTTTCTTAACAGCACCTCCCAGATCAAGTTATGAGGCAATTTGGAGGAGTCCAATTCACTGATTTGGAGCCTATGGAGAGAGGGTTTAGATGGATAGATGGCCGAGGACAGGCTGATATTGACTAGATAGTTAAGTACATGGCATACATTATGATGTGGAATAATATACATGCATTTCCTGTTCCATTGATTCCATTATAAGGTAATGGTAATCAGGAGTTGGGGACATACCTCCAATGGTACCGATCATGGGCATCTATCTACTTACTACAGCCCCAGACTTTGCCTCCAAAAACTATTTTCCCAAGATCTTCTAGGGAGCGTTTGGTGGTATGTATCCCTTCATATGTAATACTATTAAATGTTAACAAATTACATGGTAATATGACACTTCCTTTTATGAACAAAAAATACAGGCTGACTACTTCATACGGAGTTATAACTTGTTAGAATCGCTAAGTGATAGATACGGGGAAAATGCAAGCTCCCTATAATTGGTTATTGATTAGGTCATGGAGTTAGCTGATAGAGTACAGAGCTCAGTTTACATTGATTATACTAGTTTTGACACCAGTATATTTGAGCAGGACCATCCTAGGGCTCATGCTGCTCAGGGTTCTATATGTTCTACCTCAAATGCACCTTCTCCATCAACAGGGGGTTATAGGAGGCAACCATTGGGCCATACCAAGAGTATGGATCCACCAAGACATTCAATGTATGTTGGCACAAGAGATTTTGACTTAACATCTACATATGATGTAGGACAATCATCGATGCCTACGCAACAGTTTAACACATATAATGCAACAATCGGGCATCCAACAGATCTCCATTATGATAGAGAGTTTCAACAGACCCCTTCATATTCATCATTTAATGTGTCTATACCTCATTGGATGGCACCTATGGGTTTACCATCATCATCGATAGAGCAAGATTTATTATTGTAGGAAGGACAACCTACCTAGGAGTACCAGCAAGTCGAGGGTGATGAGGGTGTAGATGTTCAACCACCAATTCAAAGACGAGTTCGACGACCTACAGATAGATTTATCCTGGGTAGTGATGCTATTCGCCATTATAAATGGAGGAGATGACTTTGTAATTTATTTCACCATCTTATATATAAAAAAATGTATGTTAGTTGATTTAGTGTGGGTTTATATGTAACAATGGGCTTGCATATTTCTTTTACTAAAACTTTTATGGATCTATGTTTTCGTGTTTGTCTAAATGTAGTTTTAAATATAATCTTCTTATTATTATTGAAATGTTTGTTCTTCTTAAATTTACTAATTCTTCTTATATTTAAAATTTGAGTACTTTTTGAATCCAAGGATATAATATTACCAGATAAATTTAAATTAGATAAATAATATTATTATTTGAAGAAATTCAAATGTTGACAAATTAAGTAATTCATAACCCTAAACTAATTATATTAAAATAATAAATTATTTGAAATAAAAAATTTGTAAAATAATTAACAATTACATTTAATTTAATTTATACAATTTTAAATTTTAAATTGTTTTATTTTCATTTTCTTAAAAATTTTGAAACCCTAAATTTATAATATTTTA
>NW_021319486.1:1546016-1564946 GCF_001605985.2 Dendrobium catenatum
TACTAAATGATTTGGTCCATTTTATAGAATGCACCAAACCATTTGGTGCACCAAATGGTTTGGTGCATTCTATAGAATGCACCAAATCATTTAGTAAGTTTGATCCTTCTAAATAATTTTAAGATTTTGTTACTTCTTAAAATTTAAATATTAACAAAGCTCCCTTTTAAAATTTGTTCATAGAATGATGGTGTAATGTTGGGGTCCACGTGACACAATATTACAGGATTCCAGAGCTACGTCTGAAGTCCGTTCCCAATAAAAATTCCTCTACTATTTATTGGTGTGGGTAAATTTCAGAATGCACAAGTGAAAGTCTTGAGTGTTGACCCGTGTAAATTGGTGTGAATTACATGCTAGATAGACTGAAATTTTTACAGGCCTAAAAACAGTATTTCCTTATCATAAAAAAAAAAACCTCTTTTACACTCCTTATACTCGCTTATTTTACGATGTTTTCTTTTTTGGGTAAAATTATTTTACGATGTTGACGCAAAAATTTTTTTTTTTTCAAAATAAAAGTCCTTTTACACTATAGGAGCAAATGAAATTGGTTTATTGAGCTGTTTCTAATCCCATTCGCCATCACATTGGTCATTACATAGCCCATCGTCCATCTAATTCATTCAATGCTGTCCGCTTTCCACATTTTTCTGGGCCGCTTTCCTCTCTCCATGGAAATCGGCCTAGCTTTCTGCCGGGGAATTTTAGCCAACAACCCCGCCGCCGTCTCTCTTCTCCTCGCCCTCCTCCTACATAGAGCGTCGGGCCTTCCGGCGACGCATCCTCTCCGGCCGGCCGTCGACGAAATCAACGAATCTGGACCGTTCATTGGCCTCGTCATGGCCTACTCTGCCGAATCCGATGCCCTCCGATCCTCCGGCGAATTCATTCCCAGTAATCATCTCCCGTGGCTTGATCTCTATGGTACGTTCTTTCTTTATTCGAGAGTGTGTTTTGGCCGAAGTCTCATGCGGATGTCCGCAGAGAATGTGAGGAAAAATTTTGGGTTAAAGTATTGTTTTCGGATAAATTTTATACTCATTAAATATATTCAAAATTAAGCCTAATCTGAATTTTTAATTGATTAATTTTGGAATAAATTTAATTATTATGATTCCTATTCTTATTAAACTAGGGTGACCATGACAATATTATCCATATATTTTTAGTGCTACAATTTATGCGGTCCTAGTGCAGCGTGAACTAGGCGAGTAGATTTTTTATCTGGGCGTCCTTATCAGGATAGAATAGGTACATAATGTGTAGACAAATGTAATTTTGAGAATTAGATATTTGATTTAGAGTTAGGCATTTATTTATTAAGATCATTTTGTTAGGATTTAACGGAGACGAAAATAACAAATCGATCGTCTCCGAACGACATGCTAAATCATCGAGAAGAAGTTTTCGGAAGCGTACCTGAATCCATTGAAATGCAAAATCAAGGTCTTTCGATCTTCCACGTTTAGAGCGGCGTTCTCCAAGAGAGCGAGAGACCCCTTCTTTTCACTCAAGATGGGAAATGAGAGAAATGAGAACTTCACCGCTTAAACTGGGGACCATGACCCTTATATACTTTAAGTGTAAATATTTTATGCTACAATTTATGCGGTCCTAGTGCAGCGTGAACTAGGCGAGTAGATTTTTTATCTGGGCGTCCTTATCAGGATAGAATAGGTACATAATGTGTAGACAAATGTAATTTTGAGAATTAGATATTTATTTATTAAGATCATTTGAGACAGTTTTTTTCAATATCTTTTTTATTATTTTCTAAAAAAATTTATACTTAAAAATTACTTTAAAAAATAATAAAAAATTTATCCTAAAAGAAGCCTAAATCAGACATATTCCTTCTATTATAAGAAGTCCTTCGAAATGAGTTAAACATTTGAAAGAAAATTCTATTACATTTGAGTCAAAGGAAAAAAGAATAAGGTCAAAATGATCTTTTTTTTTCTTATTTATTTATTATTATTATTTTTTTAAGATCAAAATGATCCTTGTATTATTTATATGGCTACTTTAGGGTTTGCTTGGGACAACTTTTTAGTGCTATATTTCTCAGATCACAATCATAATTTCTATTTGACTATTACTTTTTTGCTGCTTTTAAGAACATTTTGTGCTAGGAACCTACTTTATTACCACAACTTTAAAAAAAATTACTTTCTACACAATAGTTTTACAACAATTTCTATAAAAAATTGCAATTGTTCCACACAGATCCTTATGTTGGGAAATTTTTGTATGTGGGTCCATATATTTATACATATAAGTAAAGTATTATACATTAGACGCTATCTAGAATTGAGCCAATTAAGTTAGTGATCTATTTAAGAATTAAATTATTTTTTAGCTTATGTGACATCTCAATTAAATTTGTATGAAATTAATTATTTTGTGTAGAGGTCAAATATTTATTTTATTTTAATGATGGACTGAAATAAAAATAAATACACTTAAAGTATAAAAAAGGTCAGCAATTGTTCCACACAGACCCTTATGTTGAGAAATTTTTGTATGTGGGCCCATATATTTTTACATATAAGTAAAGTATTATACATTAGACGCTATCTAGAATTGAGTCAATTAAGTTAGTGATTTATTTAAGAATTAAATTATTTTTTAGCTTATATGACATCTCAATTAAATTTATATGAAATTAATTATTTTGTGTAGAGGCCAAATATTTATTTTATTTTAATGATGGTCTGAAATAAAAATAAATACACTTAAAGTATAAAAAAGGTCATGGTCTCTAGTTTAAGCAGCTAAGTTCTTATTTTCCTCATTTCTCATCTTGAGTGAAAAGAAGAAGTCTCTTGCTTTCTTGGAGAATGTCGCTTCAAAGGTGGAAGATTGAAAACCTCGATTTTGCATTTCAATGGATTTATGTACGCTTTAGATAATTTTTCTCTATGATTTGACATGTCTTTTAGAGACGATGAAATTATTTTTTCGTCTACTTTAAATTCTAACAAGTGATATTAGAGTTTGATTTCATGTTGAATCAATGAGAAATGATTTTCTCCAAGCATGTTATTGATTTATTTGAGTTTTTCGATCAAAAAGAATATTCGTTTGATAATGATTTTTCATTTGAAAAAATTATGATTCCTCGATGTAAAATATTTGCAAACAATTTTTCAAAATCTATTTTGTTTTGTGTTGAAAAATTAAGAGAGCAGTTAAATTTGTGAAGTTCAACATTACTGTAATCGTATTGATTCTTCGCTATTTTGTGAGTTCATCATTTTCATGGATTTAATTTTTTGTATGAGAATACGAAAGTTGTCATTTTTGATAAATTTGCAGTATAAAGAACGAAGATTTTGCTATTAATTTTAATGTCAGTTACAAATAAAAATTAAAATTGCCCTACATTACTTTACTTAGCCGTAAATAAATCCAATAAATTTAATTTTCAATTGGCACAATTGTTGGAAAGTTTCGGTTACATGAATGCTTATTTAAGTTCAATATTTTATTCTTTCCTATTTTTTCATGAAATTTATTTTCATTAAGAAATTGTAATACAATGTGCAGTTATGTATCTATAACGTCATTAAATTAATTGAATGACTTATAACATCCAAAATAAATGTATTAATGTTTCTGTATTGTAATGGGCCTCTTGCATCAAAATTAAAGTCTAATTCATGTTATTTTTTTTAAAATGTAAATTAACATTTAGGCCTAAATTCTGTTATTATAGAAATATGAATAGTTGCAGCTATTGTGAATAGATGCACTTATTGGAGTGTTGACAATTGTTGTTATTGGTCACTCAATTTTTTGAATTTTTTAATCATTTATTTAATGATAACTGATAATGAAAAGGATAACTACTTTTTTTTTATTTGAATGTCATAAACAATATGATTTTTTTACTCAATATATTTTCTTATTTGAAATAATTATTTATTAATTTAAAATTAAATTAAATTGAAATAATATAAAGTGACCTCTATTAGATCAATTAATTTAATTTAAAATTTATTGAATAATGCTAAAAAAAATTTCAAGTCTATGCGAAAAATAATTAGCCCAAAGAAATATTTTTTTGGCCGGACTCCACAGATTTGGTAATAAATATGTGATAATTTTGAAATTATTCATGCATATAGTAAGTCGGTCAAAATAAAGGCTTATTATTGACAGAATTCATTATCAATATTTATTAACTACAATTTTAAGAGTGTCATTTACAAATTATAATTTTTGTCCAAAGACTAAATTATAATATTGTGTTAGATATCTTATAAGGGCCCACCTTATACTATTACTAATTGTGAGCTTATTTTTATTCTTTTTTCAGTTAATATTTCTTCAATATCTGTCAATTTAAATAACATTCTAGTGTTTAATGACACTAATTTTATGAAATGGAAAGAGTACATTACTATTATTTTTAGGTGTATAGATCTAGATTATGCCATTCGGACTGAAAGTCCTCTTACCCTTACTGTGAAATTAAAAAATAAGAGCATTCAAACCGCATGAGTGTTATGATCATGAAGCACTTTATTTCAGATATCATTAGGGGTGTAATATCTAAGGAGAAAAATGCTAAGAAGTTTCTCAGCCAAATAGTAAACACTTTCGCAGGTTTTGAAAAGGCCGAAACAAGTACTATTCTTAGTAAACTTATTTCAATACGGTATAAAAGCAAATGGAACATAATAGAGTATATTATAAAAATGTCTAATTTTGTTATAAGACTAAAAGAATTAAAGTTAGAATTATTCGATGACATTATTGTGCATCTAGTCTTGATCTCTCTTCCTACATAATTTAGTTCTTTTATGGTAAGTTACAATACTCAAAAAGAAAAATGCACTTTTAATAAGCTCTTTGCTCAGTGTGTGCAAAAGCAAGAAAGATTAAAACATAAAAATATAAAGTGTTTAGTTAGCTTCTTCTTCTCATGATTTTGCTACCAAAAAGAAAAAAAATTATAAAGTTAAAAGAGCTATAGATAAAGGGACTTCACAACCAAAAGTGCAACAAAAGCAAGATCTAGTTATTACTTGTTTCTTCTGCAAGAAGATTAATTATGTGAAGAAGGATTGTCCAAAATATGTTAAATAGCTCATCAAAAAGTGTAAACTTCTGAATCTTATTTGTTCAGAAGTTAATTTAGCCTTAGTATCAAATCATACTTGGTGGATATATGTTAAGCCACCTTTACACGTGGAAAAGCAAGACCGGTTCCTCATTGTACCGTTAGACTCTTCTTGTATTATTTCTTTATCTGTTATGTACTTTCTTTATTTTGCTCTTCTATATAATGCACTCCTGTAACCTCAAGATTATTGAATGAAACCTTTCCTCTTTTCTTTTACTCTATTCATCTCTCGCATCTCCGAATGCCACTTCTGTTTTCCTACTTGGTATCAAAAGTCTAGAACGATCCAATCCTCCTCTGCAATGACATCCACTGCAACCACTTCCTCTTCCACTCAGGCGGACTCCACCGCCGAAGGCAACTTCTCCTCTCCCCAGATTCCTTCCTCTCTCAAATTTTTGATGAGCAACATCAAGAACGTTATTGCCCAGCAACTGACTGCAGACAACCACTCTTTATGAAGATCCCAAGTCATCAAGCTCTTCCGGGCAAATAGTTTCGAAGGTTTCTTAACCGGTTCGCTCACCTGCCCGCCTCCCTCTATCTCAGACGCCGCCGGACAACCCAGCACCAACACCGCCCACACCACCTGGCAATTAATCGATCAAAACCTCGCCGCTGCCCTGTACTTATCTCTCCCGCTATCTTACCCTACGTCCTCTCCGCCGATCACTGCAATGAAATCTATCGAATTCTTGATAGCTGACTACAATCATCTACAAGATTAAGAATATCTCAATTAAAGAACGAGCTTTATTACCTATCTATGAAGGATAAGACAATGACATAGTACCTTATTGATGTCAAATCCAAAGTCGACGCTCTCGTCGCCGCTGGCTCTCCAGTCGACCTAGAAGATGTCATTCACTACACACTCAACAGCCTACCTACTACTTATCAAGCTTCAAGACCGCCATCCGCACCAATCTCCGCTCAGTCAGCCTCGACGAACTCTACACCCTCTTATGCAGTGAAGAACTCAACCTTCTTCACGAAACAACCAGAGAACTCCATTCCCTCAGCATTACCGGCCACCAAACCGCCCTCACCGCCAGCCGTGGATGGGGGCGCGGAAGATCATCATCAGCTCGTGGACGTAACAATGGATGACCACCAGTTAACGCCTTTGCCAACCGCGGCAACAATACCAATCAGCCATCCATTTCCTGCTAGATTTGTAATCTTGTTCCCAACTTGTCCTTCAATCTCTTATCGGTTCATCAACTAACCTCCGGCAACAACTGCTTTATCACCTTCTTCCCTCACGGCTATGAAATCAAGGATCGGAAGACCCACCGCCTTCTTCTCACGGGTCCTATTAACGGCCTCTACCCGCTTCGCTTCCAACATTAATCGGCCTCCAACACCGACCAGCTCGCTCTCCTCTCTATTCAACAAATTTCGGATCTGTGGCACTGCCCTCTCGGTCACCCTTCAGCTCAAACCCTGGCCAACATCGCCAAACGTCACAGCAACGTCCACATCTTCTCTCAACAACCATCTTGTAATTCCTGCAAAATGGCCAAGAGCCACCGCCTTCCCACTTCTTTATCTCAAACTGTAACTACCTGCTTATTTTCTTTAGTATATTCAGATGTCTGGGGCCCTGTCTCCACGGTTTCCTCTCAAGGATTCCGGTACTATGTATCTTTTATAGATGATTTTTCAAAATTTACATGGATCTACCCTATGACAAACAAATCCGAAGTCTTTTACAAGTTTATTGAATTCCAAAAATCTGTAGAACGTCAATTTAACCGCCATATATGAACTATTCGCAAGACAATGGAGGCAAATTCATTAATAACAAATTCAAAACATATTGTAGATCCATAGGCATAAGTCATCAATCTACTTGCCCGCATACCCCATCTCAAAATGGGGTCGCCGAATGCAAACATCGGCATCTTATCGAAACCACGAGGGCTCTTATCATACAAGCTGCCTTACCCCTTCATCTTTGGATCGACACCCTCTTAACTGCCAATTATCTCATCAACTGCCTACCCTCTCCCAACACTCATAATAAATCCCCTTCGAAATTCTACACGGCCAACAACCGGACTACAATCACCTCAAAGTCCTTGGTTCTTTATGTTATCCGTGGCTCAAGCCTTACACCTCCTCTCACCCATCTCTCATCCCTGCGTGTTCATAGGCTACGCCCACCAACAAAAATGATACAAATGCATGGATCCCAAATCTAACAAACTTTATAAATCGCGCCACGTTATATTCAATGAAAATACGTTCCCCTTTGCAACCAAGTTCTCTCACCATTCACCACAGTAAAACCACTCTCAATCCATTCCCCCACTCTTACTGGTTCCAAATGTCAGCATACCTCAATCCCTCAAAACCAAACCTCAACCCACACACTATACACACGACACATCCCAGCATCCAAGTCACCGCCCCAACACACCAACAAACACCACATACAGCCAAGCCACACACCCAGAAATCTCCGTCCAGAACACTCTCCCAGTTGACCGATCCCTAGCCACCTTGCCATCTCAGAAACTCACAGATCTATCTCAACCGCGCCCATACCATCACACTCCATGGTCACCAGGCTAAAAAGTGGCCTCTCTAAACCAAAGTAGATCTTTGATCTAGCCCACATTCTCCAACCAACCGAACCTACCACATACAACCAGGCAGTCAAATTTAAACAATGGCGCACCGCCATGTCACAAGAATTCCAAGCTCTTCAAGCTCAAGGAACCTGGGAATTAGTTCCGCCGCAACCCTCCATGAACATCCTCGGATCAAAATGGACCTTCCGAATCAAATATAACTCCAACGGAACCATCGCCCGCCATAAAGCACGCTTAGTGGCAAAAGGATTCAATCAAGAACAAGATATCGACTACATAGAAACATTCAGCCCCGTCGCCAAAATGCCAACCATACGGGTCCTCATTCTCATCGCTCTTCATCACAATTGGATTATTCACCAACTCGATGTCTCGAATGCATTCTTACACGGCACCTTGTCCGACACCGTCTACATGTCTCAACCGCCAGGCTTCCAAGATTCAACTCATCCGCAGTACATCTGTAAGCTCACGAGCACTTTACGATCTTAAACAATCACAAAGGGAATGGTATGCGACGCTCTCCAATCACTTACTAAATTACGACTTCCAAGTCAGCGCCTCCGATCACTCCCTTCTCACATACAACTCCGGCAACATCCACCTTTACATGCTCGTCTACGTCGACGAAATACTACTCACAGGTAATTCCCCATCCGAAATCAATAAATTATTAACTAATCTCCATGCAACCTTTCAGATGCGAAATCTCGATTCTCTGTCCCAATTCCTGGGCATTCACACCGCCAAAACACCATCTGGCATCATTCTACATCAACAACACTATGCAAAGACCATCATTCAGCGCGCCGGCATGGAGCAATCCAAACCGGTCTCAACTCCAATCTCCTGCCGAACAATCGTAACAGCCACATCCAATGAACAGTATGACAATCCACATTTCTACAGACAGATTATAGGCTCACTTCAGTACCTAACTATAACCCAACCGGACATACAATTCACCGTTCAACAACTGTGTCAACATATGCAAGCTCCTCTTAACATCCACTACGAAGCCATGAAACATCTACTTCGTTACATACATGGCTCCTCCTCCACAGGTTTTCCTCTAGACCGGACTAACTTAACACTAAAAGGCTACGTGGACGTAGATTGGGCTAGCAATGACCGTAAGTCGATCTCCGGATACTGCAATTTCCTTGGCAACTTGCTCATCTCATGGCAAGTAAAGAAGCAAAATACAATAGCCCGATCATCCACGGAGGCCGAATACAGAGCACTCGCCACTGAAGCATTCGAGATCTTATGGCTTCATCAACTACTCGAAGACTTTCACACACCCCAAACGAACCTACCAAAGTCTTCTGCGACAACACTTCCGCAATCGCACTAGCCAACAACCCTCCGCAATCGCACTAGCCAACAACCCGATTTTTCACGCTCGAACTAAGCATATCGAGGTGGACTGTCATTTCATCCGAGAGTGCATCAATAAAAATACCATCTTCGTTCATCACATATGCACCGAAGATCAGCTAGCCGACCTCTTCACCAAAGCTCTACCTAACAACCGGTTCAAAATCCTCTCCACCAAACTTACAGCTGCTACACACCCATAAGCTTGAGGGGGGCTGTTAAGCCACCTTTACACGTGGCAAAGCAAGACCGGTTCCTCATTGCACCGTTAGACTCTTCTTGTATTATTTCTTTATCTGTTATGTACTTTCTTTATTTTGCTCTTCTATATAATGCACTCCTGTAACCTCAAGATTATTGAATGAAACCTTTCCTCTTTTCTTTTACTCTGTTTATCTCTGGCATCTCCGAATGCCACTTATGTTTTCCTACAATATATACATGTACAACTACTCATATAAGTGTGACTATGCAGGGTTGTCTAAGAAGTAGAGTGCCAATCGATGCTGAAAGATTCATCTATGTGAGAAATGTCAATAAAGCTCATGTTAAACTGTAGGCTTATATAGATTGTATTTAGAATCTGGTTCTACTTTGGATTTATGTCATACTTTTTATATATCGTTATTTAGACGGAATCTGGTTTCTATTTCATGTTTGGACAAATCTGGCTATTCTTATTCATTTTGAAATAAAAAATTTAGTCTCTTTCAGTGTTTAAAAATTAGTGATACATGTTCTTTGATTGATTATCTATATAAATTAGATATTTTTGTCTCACAGATAAATGAAACTTTTTATATAAATAATTTTGGTATAAAGAGAAAATTAATTGATAAAAATTTCTTTATATTATGGCACAAGCATTTAGGATATATTTCTAAGCAAATAATTAAATGGTTTGTGTTAGATGAAATTCTTGATTCCCTTAATTATACTGATTTTAAAATTTGTATTAAATGTATTTAAGGCAAAACAATTAAATATTAATAAATTAGGTATTAAAAGGAGTTTAAATATTTTGGAATTAATACATACTAATATTTAGGGGTGTCAATTTCGAGTTACGGGTTGAGTTCGGGTCGAACCCGGAACTGACTCAGTACTATTTGGTTCAACCCGAAACTAACTCATTTTTACAAGCAGGTTGATTTTTTGGACCCGAACCAAACCCGCTTGGGGTTCGGGTCAACTCGAACCTGATTTATGACGACGTTCGATTTCAGTCGGATCGGAAGTTACAACCATTTGATAGGAAGCAACAGCTCCTTGCTTATTCATTGCTATTCGACTTCGCTCCTTGGATGACATTACCTTTCGATTGGATCCGAAATTACAACCTTTTGATCGAAAGCAACGACGAGAGTTCACTCGCTGGCCGGCTCCACGCTCTCGCTCCCCGCTCATTCTTTGCTGTTCGACTTCTCTCCTTGGACGACGTTACCTTCTGATAGGATCGGACATTACAACCTTTGATCAGAAGCAATGATTGGAGTTCGCTCGCTGACTGACTCCTTGCTCCCTGCTCATTCATTGCTTCGACTTTGCTCCTTGGACGACGTTATCTTCCAATCGTATCGGAAGTTGCAACCTTTTGATTGGAAGCAGCGACTGTTGTTTGCTCACTATGACATTATTGTTCGACTTCACTTCTTGTACAGTTGGATGACTTTCCCTTCTGATTGGATAGGAAGTTACAACATTTTAATCGGAAGCAACGATGGGAGTTCGTTCGCTGTGAAGCTCCTTCATTGTTGTTAGACTTCACTCCTTGCCTCCTTGGACGACGTTCCCTTCTGATCAGACCAGAAGTTACAACATTTTGATCGGAAGGCAGAGGCAACGACGGGAGTTTGCTCGCTGTGAAGCTAACTTTCTCCCTTTCCTGCACTTCTTCGGGTCAAAATCGGGTCAATGTCAGGTTCAGGTAAAACCAAACCTCGAACCTGACCCAAAATTTGAAATGGTTCCAAAATCAAGACCCAAATCCGACCCATTTCAAGTTCGGGTTGACTTAAACTCAAAATTTTCATGTCAGGTTCGAGTTGAGTTTTCGGGTCGTGTACTATAGCCTATTTCTTACAACTTCTTGGAAAGGTCAGTAGTATTTTGTTACTTTCATAAATAATTATTATCGTTATGGGTATTTATACTTAATACATGAAAAGTCAGAATCTTTGTGTGTTTAAGGTCATCAAAACTGAAGTTGAAAATCAACTTGGCAAGAAGATTAAAAATGTCAAATATGACCGTGGTGGTGAATACTATGATAGATATGATGGATCATGTGAACAACGCCCAAACCCTTTTGTAAGATATTTAGCAGAATGTGACATCATTCCTCAATACACTATATGCTAGGGACTCCAAGTCAAAATGGTATAGCTGAGAGACAAAATAGAACCTTGAAGGAATGGTTAGAAGTATGATTAGTCATTCTTTTTTACCAGAATCACTTTGGAGAGAAACCTTAAAGACTGCAGCTTATATTCTTTATAAAGTTCCAAGAAAAGCAGTAACTAAACCCCATATGAGTTGTGGACTGGAAAAAAGCCTAGCATTAGGCATTTTCATGTTTTGGATATGTCTAGCTGAGGCTAGGCTATATAAGCATAATGAAGAAAATTAGACTCAAGAATTGTCAGCTGCTATTTTTTTTTTTATACTCTGAAAGGTCAAGAAACTTTAAATTTTATGATTCCTCAAATAAATTCTTTTTTGAGACGGGCAATGCTAAATTTATTGAGGATGTTGAATATAGTGGGAGTGATAAACTCAAAGATTTTGATTTTGAGAATGAATATGTTATTATTCTTATTATTACCATTGAAAAAATCAGATAATTATGCTTGATGTTATTCAAATTATAAATCTAGATAATCAAAGAAATCTTGAATTATCTTCCACTCATATAGAAGGTCATTAACCTCAAATTGAAGTGTCATTAAAGAGATCCACAAGGGAAAAGAGAACAAAAATTTCAAATGACTATATTATATATCTCAAAGAGCATGAGTTTTATATGGGATTGAGAGATAACCAAATCTCATTTAGTCATATCAAATAATATTTTAATTCTCAAAATTGGATAAAGGTCATGGAAGATGAGATGAAATCAATGAAAGATTATAATGTTTGAGATCTTTCTGAATTATCCGAAGGAGCAAAACCTATTGGTTGTAAATGAATTTTTAAAACCAAAATAGATGCAAAAGATAATATTGAAAGATATAAGACACGTCTAGTTGCTAAAGATTTCACTTAAAAGAAAGTCATTCATTATAAAGAAACTCTCTCTAATTTTTTTAAAAGACTATTTTATAATCAATATGACACTTACAAATCAATGCATTTATCATAAGGCAAGTGGGAGTAAGTTTATTCTCCATGTATTATATGTCGATGATATTTTGTTAGCAAATAGTGATATAAACGTATTGTATGAGACTAAGAGATTTCTTTCAAATAAATTTGAAATGAAAGATCTTGGAAATACATCATTTGTGTTGGGTATACAAATTCATCGGGATCGCTCTCGTGGTATACTTTGGTTATCACAAACAGCCTATATTATTAAAGTGCTTAGCATATTTGCACGAAAGATTGTGCGACAAGGGATTAATATGCTTCAATGCCCAATAAATGAAGTTGAAAAATAAGAGATATATAAGATCTCTTATGCATCGGCAATATGTAGACTTAAGTATGCTCAAGTTTGTATGCATTCGGATATTGCGTACATTGTTGGAATACTTCGTGGATATTTAAGTAACCCAAGAATGAATCGTTGGAAATCAGTGAAACGAGTTATGAGGTATCCAAAAAGGATAAAAGATTTCATACTCACATATCAGAGATCTGATCATTTAAAGATCGTGGGGTATTTCGACTCTGATTTTGCTGATTTCCTCGATATCAGGAGATTCACTTCAAGCTATATTTTTATATTAGGTGAATGAGCTATTTCTTAGAAAAGTGTCAAGCAATCACTTATAACTTCTTCAATAATAGAAGCAAAATTTATAGCTTGTTATGAGGCTTCAAATCAAGGAATGTGGTTGTGAAATTTCATCACAGAGTTACATATTATTGATGACATTGAGAGACCATTAAAGATAAATTGTGATAATAAATCAAGTGAGTTATATTCCAAGAATAACAGGAGCTCATCAATATCAAAACATATTGATATTAAGTTTCTTGTTGTGAAAGAAAGAGTTTAGAGTTCTTAAAATTCTATTTGAACATATTAGTATAGATTTTATAATTGCAGACCCACTTACAAAATGATTAACACCTAAAATATTTCATGAGCATATGGCTCGTATGGGTGTAATTTGTTTTGATGATTTGCTAGCTTAGTGGGAGTTTGTTTTACTGTTCAATTATTATAAACTTATTTTATGATCAGAATAAAGTATTGTTATTTTAGTAATTAGAAACTCTGAAATAAAGTTATTTAATTTCAATTACGATTTACCATGAAGTATTGAATTTTGATTATAACTCTTTTGAGTTATAAAATTATACTAGTTAAAAATAATCATGATTTGAGATCACATTACATGAAATTTTCGTGTTAGACATATATACTTGATCTATTTTGTTAATTATATTAATATAGATACAATTGATGGGTCTTGTTACAAAGAATGATGAAATGAATAAAAAGGGAAGAAAATTCGAGGAAACTAAAAGAGGGGGAAATTAAAATGTTTTTTGTGCATTTTTGCAAATCGTTGTCAGATTGTCTTCACCACCATCATCAACATCGCGCAAGTATAAATTTCTAACTTAAAACCCCCGCACTCGACGTTAGTATTGAGCCAGAGAACCTCTTATACACGCTCTCGTAGCACGGTGGGAGAAAACCCGGTGCGACGAATACGACGAGGAAGGTAGGCCTTGTACACGCTCTCGTAGTATGGCGGGGTAAATAATGGTGAGTTTTTGAAAAGGTACTTTGAAGATCCATACACGCTCTCGTAGAGTGGTAGGGTTAAAGAAATACGGCCGCGATGTCACCTAACACTTGTCATACATGCTCTTGTAGCATGGTGGGATGACCAAGACTCCTATTGTTTATCCTAAATAGGGGAGACGTTGGAAGATTGCCAAAATTCATAGTAAAAGCGCATAAGAATTTGAACTATTACATAAGACATGATTGAAGCAGGGAACTTACAAACTTGAACTGAATGAAATAACAATAGAACTTAAATGAATAGCAGAGGACCTCAATTGAACATTAAACGAACTATATGGAACTTGATTTGGATCACAGGGAATCAAACTTTAATTTTGAAAATACTCAATCACATCAATAAAAATGCTAATTAAAGATCTAGATCATTCTAATGAACATTAATAATCAAATAAAGAGCTTGTATATTTCAACATGACTTGCTTATAATTGATTTAAAATGATTGCAACAAATGCAATAGTCTACTCTTGAACAAATCAAGAAACAAATATGATGACCCTCCTATAATTGAGATATCTCAAATTGCAAATATGAATACCTTAACCCGCTTGCAAGAAACAATAAGAGGCAAGATAATGATAGAGAATGTTCATGAAAAGGACATAAAAGCTAGTACACAGTCAATGCTACCTAACTGTGAAACAAATCCACTGAACCTCTATAAGCCATATTGATTAATATGTAACGAACATGTAATTTACATAAGATGCCCATGGGTAGAATATGAAGAGCACATAATGAATGCATCAATATCTGCATCGTCAATGATAATTAAACTTTGAGTAATCATGGCAATTTTTTACAAGTGACAAGGGCCAATGTACAATGGATATAATGATTCGACTCGTATATGATGCATGCAATGCATTGTCTATAATCCAAGGCAACGAATTATAATGAATGCAACCCCCTACAAGCATTGATAAAAGACTTGAATCACACATAATAGCATTACTCATAGCCAATGTTGGAAGGTACTGCAATGAACATAATTTTCCTACAGTTAGTATTGACTTGCAAGCAAATACATCGGGTCACTGCAAGTAATAAAGGGTAGTGTATGATGAATGTGATCGACCCCCTTGCATGCATAGCTATATACACAGCGTATTATGCACATATAGATACAACAAATCTGTAATATATATGAGTTCCTACAAGTTATTATAGGAGGACTCTTCATTCATATAATGATCATATCTACAAGCAATGACGGTGAATATATCACCAATATGATGGATCCTCTATATATAAGAGATGGAAGATCGTGGCGGATGCAAGTGCTTACTAGCAATAATGAAAGATGTATCATATACATAGTAATGTATATAGGTGGGTGATGATCAATAGGTTGTGGATGCTATAACACCTCTACGATTAATTACTATTCAGTGGCTAGTAAATATATTGACTTTTGTAACCAAACGTGAGTGACATGCAACAAATGCAAGCGCCTTTGAGATGTGTAGAGGACTTGTCGTGCACTCAACACGTCACTTATGGGAAAATATAGAAGGGCTATGACAAACACAAGTTTCAACGAGCTATTGTAGAAGATCCATTATACATCCAAAAATGCCCCCTAAATACTCGTATGGGTCCCGACGAGCATGTTGTGGGTACACACGTGATGTCCGAGGATGCTACGCGGGTCAAGAAATGAACATAAGTTTGAGCCCAATCTTCCTATGAGAGAAAATAGGAGTTGACACGACTTAAGTTATTAAACAAATGTGCAGTCTCGGTGTTGACCAAGATATTTATTTATACGTTCATATTAAGCATTCAAGACCTATGACCAAGAAAATTTACTAACAAATGCATAAAAACCACAACAAACCCAATTATCTGTCGGCAAGTTGACAGAGTCGACAAGATTTAATACACAAATGAAAATGCCCATTAATATCCTGATGATGGTCGTTTTGAAAGTAGATCTTAACCGGAGGAGTTAATTTCAAATATTCAAAATTCCTTATAAATGCCCAAAAATTTAAAAACTAAAAAAAATCTAAATATTTAAAATTGAAATCAATTATCAATCACATAAAGCAAAACTCATCCATCCTCCACAATAGTTTGCTGGGTGGTCAAATTTGAGAATACAGTGCTGCTCACAAAGAGCTAGTGTCTGATCGAGAATATCAGTAGTATTCATATTCAAACCATCTCATGCCAATAAAGACATGGCACGTGTCCTCTAATTGGCTATCTTGTCGTCAAATGGTACCGCTGGTAAATGGTTATGATCGAGGCCCTCTGAACTGGGTGGTTTGCTGCCAAATGACACCACTAAATTACGGTTATTGCCAGAGCCTGTAAGCTCTCCAATGGAACCAAATCCTTGAGATATGAATAAATATGATATAATTGATAGGGCTCAAAGCCCTTTGTTAGCTAAGGTGAATTTAAATATGTCCTCTTAGGCAAATGTTCACCCCATGTCTATAAGATACCCTTGGACGATGTAACTCATGGATGCCGACAAGGATCCTTCTATCAGGTTGAATTGACTACCTCCTATGACTAAGTAGAACAGGGGCCACGATGGCCCGGAATGACGAAACCATGTGATCTTGGTTGGGTCCATCACCCATTCCTCCACCATCCGCTTTAAGTGCAAGATGGTGAAATATATGATTTTAAATATCAAACCTTCTAAACGCCTAAACTAATGCTACTACTATATGTCAGATTACATGTATATCTATGTATTTGATCGATGACTAGCCTTAATCGAAAGTTTTCTCTCTTTATCTGGAGGGGCAATTAAGTATAGGGACTTGTGCCTATAGGAAACCAAAACTCAGATCTAAAATCCTCTCAAAATGAGGGCGAAATCTCTGGGTATTGTCTTATCTACAAACCTAATTAGTCATTTGAAAATTTATCCCAAACCTTAATTCATTAGAACTCCCCCGAAAGCACGGGAGGGCCGGGGTGCGAATTTTCGGAGCCCAAAAACCCAGAAAATTGATCCCCTTCTAGGTCCCTCTGAACCAAATTCCAAGCACTAAATGAGAAGGGAGGAGTCACGGGTGCACAATTGCCCTAGATAGCGTGCACGCCAGCTATTGAAGTTAGTAACTCATACATGCCCCGTGAATGTGTCGTGCATCCCGTGAACATTTGCTTTTGCAAAGAAATAATATAGTACACTATTATGTGTTACAGGTTGTACGACCCCTTCATTAAAATGTGCATGACACGTCAAATCACCAAAGGGTGTCACCTACAAGCCCCTTATTATATAATATGCATGTACCAAATACATACAATGCATCGAGAAGCACACATGCATACTTCAATCATATGAGCGCACCAAGTAACCTGCACATATGTCATTGATCATGTAAATCATTTCCTATATATGCCAATAGTCATGACATTATGCAAGTGCATCAAAATTCATACAGGTGCATCACATAAATGTACTAAGCAAAACATGTGAGTGCACTACACGAATGCACTATACAAATGCAAGTGTATTTTACACACATTTTTAACATGTAAATGCATCACACATATTTACTATTAAACATACAAGTACATCATGTGCGTGCACTACACTACATACAAACTCATCACATGCATACATATGTAACATGTCATCACATGCATACATTTATGTAACATACACGTGCGCGCACTACACTATGGATGCAGAAGACGTATACACCACACATGTGAATGCATATGAAAGCATGTAGATGTACAAACAAATGTATGAATGTGTATACAAATATGCAGATACATCATACATATCCATTGTGTCACATGCAAATATATTGTAGGCATATACTATACAACATATAAATGTAGCAGACATACACGTCAGACACTATACAAATGAACTATGTGTGTATAAAGTGATGTGCAAATACATCCTCATCATGTAAATGCACCACTCGCATCATACAAACATGCCTATGTATAATGTAAAATGTATTAAAGAGCATGCATACCCGCATGAGCTCTGATGAACACTATGAACCAACCATTAAAAAAGCGGACGAGGTGTCCGCATTGAGTCGCGCCTCAAGTCGAGGCGGAAGTTATGCGTATCGGGGCTTACGCCTCGAACCATCCAGCGAAGCCTACAATTTTTTTGCACGAGGCACACACATCATAGCGTAACGCCTCGAGGTAGTACGAGGCACCGCTTCAAAATATTTTCTTTAGTATATATGTAAATACGATGCAGCCGATTCGTGTTCGCGTATAGGATTAGGGCTTCCTGTGAGAATTGAAAGGAGAACTGGAGGCGAAGCCGTGAGGGAAATAGATGAAGCCGTGAGGGAAAGAGACGAAGCCGTGAGTGCAAGAGATGAAGTCAGAAGGAGACGATGCAGAAAACGAAGTCGAAAGCAATGACGGTTTTGAAAGAAGGAAACGAAGCCGAAGTTGTGAGTGCAGGAAACGTTCAGGCCTAATTAGGTCGGAAGAGCAGGTGAGCAGTGTTGTGGGCCTTGACTTTGATGTACAGTAACGAAAGCTTTCTTTCATTCGTCCGCTCAGTACATGCTCGGTACTACTAGGTATCGCTAGGTACCGCTCGGTACCGAGCAAGTATATACTCGGTACCGAGCAAGTATATGCTCGGTACCAAGCAAGTATATGCTCGGTACCAAGCCAGTATCACTCGATACCGAGCAGTATATGCTCGGTACCGACCGGTACATGCTCAGTACCGTTAGATGTTGAGTCTAGTGAATAGGTTGTTAAACCTAAGTTAATATCCCACGGCTATCAAGAGGGAGGTGAATTGGTAGTTAAAAACTATCCCTCTTTTAAATGAGTTGAACCGAAAATAAATTTTAATAAATTTTTA
>NW_021319486.1:1570341-1588969 GCF_001605985.2 Dendrobium catenatum
GGAGGTTTCAATCTCAGAAACAACTGCAGATGTTTATATATATTCTCATATCGCACAGTAGAGGCTCTACTCTGAGTCTCGCTCATCATCTGAGCAACCAATGTAGCAAACTGAGAAAGTGTATCAGAACCAGCCAGTGGGATAGTACTGCCCACTGGAGCTGCCTGACTAGCACTCTGCCCATCTGTCATATCAGGGTCTGGCAAATCCATAATCACACAGAAAACTAGGCACAAAAATAACAGAATAAAAAGCCAGACAAATCAAAACTACCCCAGACATACTCACAGATAACTTCCTATAGCTCTGTCTTACAATCCAAATTCTAAAACCATTGCTCTGATACCACTAAAGCTTGTCACAACCCAACTCGACCGGGACGGATCCCGCTCGCATCGGGTCGCGACACAGCTAACAAATCCAGGATCTGGCTTTGGAATTTGCTTCAGAACTTTCTTCCAAATATTACACAGACAGAAAAACACAGAGCTACTATAAACATCCAAACACAGCGCAGTTCATCTATCTTTTCTTTCATCAAAATAATCATATACAGATACAGTGCATGGCTTTAGACAGAAAGAACAGAACAGAACAGAAAAGTCATGACTGTACAAAAATCAAAAGTATCAAGTAGCTAATCACAGATCAGACTCAGAACATCTAGTCCAAGACCTCCTTCCCTTTCCAAAAACCTGAAAACCACGCAGAAAACAAGGATGAACTAACAGCTCAGCAAGACATCAATCACCAATCAAAATCATCAGAAACTCACATCAGACATCACATCAGAAAAGTATCCGTACAGAAATCGAACAATCGTACAGAGATCGTATAACAAACAGAACAGGTAATAGCTCAATCAAAAATCAAACATCGAATACGAAAGACTGAAGTCATATCAAATCGGATATCATAAAGCTTTTATGTCATAGAGCAGATTAGAGCAGACAGAATCATACGGAATAATCAGAGTCGTACAAAAATCAGAAATCAGATAAAATCACATTACAGCTTTATAGAACAGATAATGTTAGAACAGAACTTCCTTCCAAATGTCGAAACTTCCCCTCTTCCCCTTATGGCTCCTTTTTTGTGCATATAGCACCAGAACTTCCCCTTATAGCTCCTTTTTTGTGCTTATAGCATCAGAACAGAACAGATATATAGAATTTCAGATTTCAGAACTTCCCCTTATGTCTCCCTTCCTGGACCCAGACAACGGAATCATAAAGGATTCCGGCCCCTTATAACTCCCTTCTGATAGCATACAAATGATCAATTCGTTCAAATCATCTCATTTCAGAATTTCAGAAATCGTACGAAAATTCAGTGGCATAACGGCAGTATACGGAATTTACACAAAATTCACAGATCCAGAAATTTACCAAATTACCACAGAACATTCACAACAACATTATAAGAATTTCATTGTACTGACAAAACATTTTTAAACATCCTGATAATTTGCAGTTCAATCAAAACACCACAGAATCCAAAATGTCGGGTACAAATCTTCCAGAAAATACTCAAAACGTGCATAATTATCATCTCAGAGACATACCAAAAGTTACGCGGTAAAACCTTTGTCAGGAGAAAATAATATCAGAAATTTGCTAACGGAAACAAAATCCGGAACAGAAAATGCGTCAAAAATCTCATTTCTGAAAATTGAGAAAGGCGGAATGTGTTTTACCTCGAGTCGGTCAACTTCTCTAACTACCACAACGGACAAAAACAGACTGGAGTCGCTCAAAAATCCTCTTTTCCTTCTTTTCCTTCGTTTTTCTCTCTCCTGGACGTCCTTTTTTTTCTAAAATATCTCGTTTCTATATATATCAAGACTGATCGTACCGGACGATCGCAACTTCATTCCGGACGATCTATGATCTGGACGAATTTCGTCCAGACGAAATTAATTATCGTCACGGACAACTTGGGCTCTGGACAAATTTCGTCCAGACGAAATTAATTATCGTCCCGTACGATTTGCTCTCAGTAAGAATTTCGTCCAGACGATCCTATTTTCATCCAGACAAACCATACAGCCAGAACTGTTTTCCTGCACAACCTGTACCAATCGTCCCGGACGATCGAACTTTGTCCGGACGAACCTGGGAGCAAAATGGTCTTTACACCTTCTAATTGAGATAAACATTCAACACGACCATCATTGGAGATTTTAGATAATTTCATTTTATTATTTGAACCATGTCGAGTCTGTTTGATTGTCAATAGAGGATCAGGTTCAGCTCCAAACATTCAGAGTTGTTGTGCAGATATAAAAATCGAGGCATTCATTTTAATGTGTGAACTTTCTTATAATAGACATTGAAGGTCTGATATGAACGTATAAAATTAAATATTTTGGCTGACTTCAACGAGTGTTGACTCTGAGAGGTTATGCTTTTAGCACTTAACCTTTCTTGTAATAGACCTTAAAGGTCTAATATTAATGTATAAAATCAAATACCCCAATCACATATAGGTATGCAAATTTTATTTTTAAATAGGATGTGCACATTTAAATAGTCTTAGAATCTATTTATCATTTTTATAACCTGCATAGCATTATCGTACATCACACTTGTGTTCATAGTGTTCATCAGAACCCATGCGGGTATGCGTGCTCTTTAATACATTTTACATTATACATAGGCATGTTTGTATGATGCGAGTGGTGCATTTGCATGATGATGATGTATTTGCACATCACTTTATACACACATAGTTCATTTGTATAGTACCTGACGTGTATGTCTGCTATATCTATATGTTGTATGTTATATGCCCAACAAGCCGGAATTTCTGTCTATACTAGTACTAGAATATCAGATTGGGGGTAAGGTCGGAATTAGAAATTGATAGAAAAGCAAGGATATGGGCCCGTGTAAGTAGAAAACAAAAAAAATATATTCTAGTTCTATCATCAGCTATGGGTTCGAAAGAACAAGCAACGGAAAAAGTCATAGCGCATCCATTTTCTTTCAGGGGAATGCAAATGGATTGGAGAGATTTAGAGCAGTCATGATCTGCTGAAGAATGTTTGCCGGAACAGAAAAAGAAGTAGCTAACTGGTAATTCTATGGTGCTGCTCTTCTACTGCTTATGGGCAAATGTCCAAGTCACCAATTCCGAATGACACTGACAACATCTCAAGCTCACTACCATTCTTTCAAACTTACTTATAGTACAAATGCTCCAAGAGTTCCGTGATGTCTTTGCATTCCGCTATGCAGAGATGCCGGAGCTTCCAATTGGGGAAGATGCAAAGCCGATCCAAGAAGCACAGAGAAGGTTCCACCCTGTACATCTTTGCCTATTCCGAACGGAATTTACATTGCTTCTCTCCCCGGTTCAAAAATGCCAGGAAAAAGTACAGTATATGACGCAAATCTAAATAGAGATGTTGTAGAATGCTACGTGGATGATTGGTTCTATTTTAGTTCTTTATATGAGGATCACGCCACCAAAGAAGTTTTCCTACAACGGGGTCTGAGACAAAGCTTAGGCTCCCGACGTTTGTTTTCACTCTGGAAAACTGAAAGTGGCAATGTACTTTTGTCTATAGAAAAATTTCATTTCTCTTCGCTTGTCTTGCGCTGGCTCTCCTTGCACGTATCCCAAGTCGCGAGGATTCTCGATGACGTTTTCTAAAGAAAATCGAGTTCTCAGGAATCGGATGCTTCGCACCTTTGTTTTCTCCGTGCAATAGGAACCCATCGGGCAGGGATAATCATTCCGGTCCTGAGAGAGGTGGCGACACCAGTCTGAGCTGAGGGAAGCCCTATGAGTCACTGAAACGACCGCAGGAGGCGCACTCTAAGCTCAGCTTCTAGGAGCTGTTATTACGAAAGGAAAGACTGCTGACCCTGACAAAAGTCCTTTACTGGTTTGAACTTGTCAAGGAGTTAGTCTTACTTCGTATTACTAGACTTTTATAGTTTCAAAATAGTTAGGAATGGAGCAACTTGCATGTCTATCATTTCATCTCAGATGGATCATGGAACCTTCCTCTTGTCCAGAAATGCTCATCACTTTAAGGCCGATTAGAAAAGACATTCATCTTGCCAAAAATGAAAGGCAGGGATTAGTAATCAAAATTTGATACGTCACCCCACACTTTCAAAATGCAGAAATACTCTTCATCAGGCCTTACCGGGGTAACTAAATATTGACTTTGATGAATGGACTTTGATGTATGTCCTTTCCTGGTCCTCTTTAGAAGCACTACCAAAGTGGCACTATTTTGCTTGTTAGGACAGCCAAAAAGAAATCCCCATCTCCAAGTCCTTTAGAAAAAATCCCCAGGTGCGAAGCGTGTGGGCAGTCAAGGTTGCTAGCCTTCGAGAAGGGGCGTAGCCAATTCACATATTCTTTTTCTTTCTAGATGCGAATCTAGGATCATAGGCTAGCTCAAAACGGCGAGGTGTTTAGGCTTAGATTAGCCCTCCTAATCTGACTTAGTTGTATTTAGGATAATCAGGAAGGCTCGCAATTCTATCTCCACAACAACTTTCAATTGGGCCCCGCGCGAGACGTTAAATCACAATAGGAGGGCTCCTGAAAAAAGCAATCTTTCTATGATATGCAATCTTCAGTCAACCTTTATGCATGAGAGGACTCCACTACTAGGCGGTGCGGGAGCTTCTCGCGAACTAGGTTGGGGAATCCTCTCGGCCCCTTAAGAAACCGGTTTTTTTTCTCTGCTTCTTCAAAACTTAGCTAAACTAAGGGCAGTTGGTCTTGGCGGAAATGAACGAAAAGCGAGATGAACGTGATTTGAAAATCGATTTCTAGATGGCCGGCCTTCTATGTTTTGATAGATCGAAAGAGTAGGAATGGATAGAGAAGAGGTTGGAGCGGAGTGACAAATAAGAAAGGAAAATCCCCTCTTTCTATCTATTGATGATCCATTTCGTCGTCCAGTAGCTACAACAATCTTTTTGATCGGTACCGACCATTGGCCACCCTCCACCTGATGCAGTCCCGAAGACTTTCCGCGCCACTACAAATGATCTTCCAGCTGAGCGAATCGCCCCCCCCCTCCCGGACTGATCCCAAGGACACGACCCATATCTACAGTAAAGTGAGTCCCGAAGCTTTCCTTCAGGCCCCGACCTTTGGATACCAAGATTTCTGACTTCTTACTTTCATAGTTCTAATGCCCAGAATGAATTCTCAATATTTCTTTGATTTTCTTCAATTCAGAATAGCCCAAACCAATCATTAATAAGATTGGGTTGCTTCATATTTCTTGGTACCTGTTTGAGCCACACTCAGAACCCAGATTTTGCAATTCAATCAGTTCAGTTTCCTGGCGCCCTGCTTCTTTCGTAATCTAAGATCTAAGAGAAACAACAGCGGTTCACTCTTGAAATTCTACTACTATATCAAGAGGAGAAGGTTCGGTCATCAATACTGGCACTCTCGGAAGTGCTTCTTTCTTGCCTATTCACCCGAACTGACAGACTTCTTTGGTAATTCCAATAGATTTTTTTTTCATTTTCTATTCTGTCAGTCGTCAGCTTCATCTACTTGCCAAGCTATCAAGGTGGACTCAGAATGGGATGTCTCCTCATTTGCAGGAGACAGATCCGCAGGAGACAATATTTGTCGATTCTGGATCAACACCGTGATGTAAAATAAGTCAATTTATCCAGTTGAGGCATTATGTTTTAATCAACCTCTAGACAGAAAAATACTCCTTCATGTACAAGTAGTCAGTTAATAACTATCTAGTTTTTGAGTTCTTGACCAACGGAAAGAAGGTTGCGTAGGAAAGTCAACCCATGCATTCATACAGGGGAGGGGACAGATGAGTTTTGTCTTTGTTGTCTCCAATTGAGTTTTGTTGCTGAAATCTATCTTTTTTCAATCTAAATATCCTTGTAATTCTGCCATTGAAATACATTTCTAATGTAACCAAAAAAGAGAGGCACTTCTTGTGTTATGAAATGATACATAGTGCAATATGGTCAGAACGGCGTATGCGTATGCTGTATGTAGTCTCTTTTTTCTATTATACTAAAATAGTATTTAGAAGAAAATAGTCTAACTTATAAATAGAATAAGAATAGAATAAGAAATTCTTCTATTCTTAGAATTCTTTATTCTAATAATATAGTCTAGTATCTAGTATTAATATATACTATGCACTGTCTATACTTTTCCTTTAAATAATTATAGAATATATACTTTTATATACTTTTCTACTGTACTGTGATGTAAAAAACATAATGAGAATTTCAGAAGTAAAAGATTCTAGAAAAGTAAGAACAAAAGGCGCTAGAAGAATCCGAGAGTCTAAGTTTCGTTTCTATCGAGTGTCAGTCATTTCAAAGCCTCCTACCCTAGACCTATAGTTTCACGAGCTTAAGGATCTTTCTACTCTGAAAGAGGAGCTTCAAAAGGAAATTGATGGTCTCCAGGAGTAGGAATGCTCGGCTACGGATCTTATCCACCAATACCCCAACCCAATCCCACTTTTGATAGGTGCCACATCAATTCTCATTCGATTTCACGGTAGAATTAGCTGATCGAAACTCGATTGCAAATTGGTGGATCCAGCAATCAAATTCAATAAATCGTTCCTATGAGAAGATCTAATCAAGAATTTTATGATATCCCCCTTCTTTCTCAATTTCTAAAATCATTTGATTTTGTACATTTTCTACGTTATCTCATAAGGTGCTATTGTCATTCCAGTGAAAATTGAAAGGACAGCGTATCCAGTTGCAGGCCTAAGGGTTGAAGTGATAAGGGTTGGATGTTAGTAGTTTCATCTGTCTAAGTAGTAGTTGCCATCCAATTCAAGTGGGAAAGCGATGCTGCCCACTCTGCCGCAAAAGGGGGCCGCTTTCATCCCCCCAAAAATGCTAGTTCCACCATCAGGGCCGAGCAAGCAGCATAATTCTGTTCCGAGGCTGCGTTTCATTCCAGCAAAAGTAGTATATGGTCAAGCTTTTCAAAGTGGTGCGATTCGCCCTTGGACCAAGAATGTGTGTTTTGCTAAGTCACGAACACAAGGAGAATACCAGTCAAAAGGCTAATTACAATATTTGTACTACAACCATCAATCCTACTAAATAGCTGTAACCTACTGGCTCTTGATCAGGTTTGGAATTGGGATCGGACTCCATCTCTCTTTTGACTCCATATATGTGGGCACCTGATATCTATGAGGGTTCACCCACCCCGGTGACAGCATTCGTGTCTATTGCGCCTAAAATCTCTCTTTTTGCAAATATTTAGGTCCAATTTGTGAAGATTTGATTTTTGAGTGTTTTTTTCAAGTCAAAAACTAGGATGATGCACGGAAAATGGTCAGGATAGCTCAGTTGGTAGAGCAGAGGACTGAAAATCCTCGTGTCACCAGTTCAAATCTGGACGTACAAGCCTTTCAACCTATTCATTCACTAGCGCCTTCTGGTGGAAGGACGTGCCATTTGTTCACATCCAGAAGCTCGTAGGGGATCTAATGCGAACCTTGACGGAGATCGCTTCCTCCCTGAAAGCTTCATCTCTCTCTTTCATCGGCGAACAATAAAGCACGGTTGGATGCATTGACACGACTCCACCTATTGAATAGAGAGAGGCCTCTGAAATCCAATTCAGAAGTAATTCATTGAGATTGTGCACCTTTTGTTCCTAATTCTGCTATAAAAAAGAAGACATAAATAGAAAGAAAGTGCAGCCGGTGAAATCCAACCTATTCTTTTCCTTCCATGAAAGGAAGATTAAGGAGTCCACTGATCCGGAACGAGTGAGTAAGCCTTCTTAAGATTCAATTCAACAACGTATAACCATCGTACGAATCAAAGCTATAGCTCTTGCTAAAAGTTCTTTTTAGGTTCAGAGTTGCCTAGCGTGATGGAAGAATAGTTGTATGCGAATCATGGACCAAAGGTGGGCCTTCACTTCAAGAGCCGGGTTGGGACAGATAGCAGATGTGAGATTTCACATAGGATACCTCTCCCCCTCCGCTAAAGGGCCTCTCAGACCTCTGGGCTACTAATTTACTGATAGAACCCAGGACACCTCTAGGCACCTGCCCCGTACTAAATCTTTTGCTTCTCGGGTGGTGGCAAACAATGCTACTTGCGTAGCGGGGATGCCTGCCCGAAAGAACCGCTCACTAGCTAGCAGGACTAGTGGTAGGGGGGACCGTCAAAAACCCTGCCTTTCGAACCTCTTCAAAATCAAGAAAAAAGGAGCGAAGCGTTTCACACAGTTGGGGATCTTGTCATAGAAAAGCAAAAGCCCGGGGAGAAGCTAGTTGATAATATACAAAGGTGGAGGAATTTGAGCATGAAGTGTGAACCTCAATTGCAGGAGCAGCATGCAATTTAGATTCTACTTAAGAACATTCATGGACCGGTAGCCTTTCTTTTAAAAGGTTTCAATGAGGTCGAAGAGGGATGTGGGGATCCACACTATACAGGAGCTACAAAGGTGGCTGGCCACAACCTAAAGATCGGCCCGGCGACAGACATGAAACGTATATAGATAGGAGACAAAAACGGAGCTCATTTCCACTCTCGCCATGATGAAAGTGCAACTGACATGAAACGACGCGAGACTGCATGGTCAACACACACGTACAGCGCCTACGTTCCGCTTGCATCCCAACCTAACTTGCACTATCTTAAACAACCGAAGCTACTGGTAAGAAGGGGCGACGGCCGATCCAATAACAGGGGGTCTTTGGTTGAGTGATATTGCACACCATCATTTAGCTATTGCGATTCTGTTCTTGATCATGTTGTTCACCTTCATCTTTTTCGTGGTCTATATTATGCGAGTTATAGCAGTCCTAGGGAATTTGTTCGGTGTCTCGGAGTTGTAATATTCCTATTAATGATTGTGACAGCTTGACTTTGGCACATGAGGTGGCGGGTTTGGCTAGGTAACATAATGGAAATGTATCGGACTGCAAATCCTGGAATGACGGTTCGACCCCGTCCTTGGCCTCGGGGAGTGGGGAGCAGCACAGAACTTTTCTCAGTCAAAGGTTCCTTTGGCTTTCAAGCTAGGAAAGATGAAAAATCGGACGTTGAAACAACTTCAGCTCGTTGGGGAATCTATGGCAGTTGGTACTACTTTTGGTAGTGGCTAGTGACGAAGTTGGACTAATTTGGAAACATTGGGCAATTTACTGTATACCTACTATTCTGTCTGGTTTTTGGTTCCTAGTCTGATTTTATTAGTAGCCATGATTGGGGCTATAGTACTGACTATGCATAGGACTACAAGGGTGAAAAGACAGGATGTATTCCGACATATTGATTGAGTCCCATATTGGGGCGATATTAAGAAGAAAAAGATTTCGGAAAGACAGAAGATTGTCCCAGATTCATCATAAAAAGAGCGCCCATCGTACTGAGAACTAAGATATCATCAGGTTCTGGTTCGACTGAAAATGGACCAAATTGATTTTTTTCACACAAAAGGAGTCGACACTTTTCACGGTAAGTTAGAAGCTAATGAATCCTCACAATTCCGTCTCCATCTACCAAAACTACAGAAAATGTTTCAAAAAAGGTAGGCATACGACGTACAAAGGGCTCGCGCCCTTCTTTATCTCTAAATATGGGGTGCCCTAACCACCCAACAGCTATTCCATCCCCATTATCCATTGAGCCTGCTCTGCAGGCTAAGACCCTCTAATAGCCATCTCTTTAGCATCCTAGCCCAAAGAATCCCTTCCCTGTCTTCTTACTTATTAATTAGAGGTAGTAGGCACAGTACTACAAGGATCTATACAACTTCACTTGTTCCACAAACTCCAACTACTATTTTCGACTGAAACTGACTCCAATCAGTCAACTACCATCCATGAGTGGTATATCTACATGCTTTCATATGCATTCGCATGTGTGGCATATACGTCTGATGCATCTACATGTTACATAATGTATGCATGTGATCAGTTTACATGTATTGTAGTGTGCGCACGCGATGTACTTGTATGTTTAATAGTAAATATGCGTGATGCATTTACATGTTAAAAATGTGTGTAAAATACACTTGTATTTGTATAGTGCATTCGTGTAGTGCACTCACATGTTTTGCTTAGTACATTTATGTGATGCACCTGCACGAATTTTGATGCACTTGCATAATGTCATGATTATTGGCATATATAGGAAATGGTTTACATGATCAATGGCATATGTGCAGGTTACATGGTGCGCTTATATGATTGAAGTAGGCATGTGTGCTTCTCGATGCGTCTGTATGTATTTGGTACATGCACATTATATAATAAGGGGCTTGTAGGCGACACCCTTTGGTGATTTTACGTGTCATGCACATTTTAATGAAGGGGTCATACAACCTGTAACACATAATAATGTACTCTATTATTTCTTTGCAAAAGAAAATGTTCACGGGATGCACGACACATTAACGGGCCATGTATGAGTTTCCTGACATCAATAGCTGGCATGCACGCTATCTAGGGCAACTGTGCACCCGTGACTCCTCCCTTCTCATTTTGTGCTTGGAATTTGGTTCAGGGGGGGTCCTAGAAGGAGATCAATTTTTTGGGATTGTGTACTCCAAAAATTCGTGCCTCGGCCCTCCCCTGCTTTCGGGGGAGTTTTAACGAATTAAGTTTTGGGGTAAATTTTCAAATGGAAAATTAGGTTTGTAGATAAGACAATACCCAGAGATTTCGCCCTCATTTTGCGAGGACTTTAGATCTGAGTTTTGGTTTCCTATAGGCACAAGTCCCTATACTTAATTTCCCCTCCAGATAAAGAGAGAACTTTCGATTAAGGCTAGTCGTCGATCAGATACATAGATATATGTGTAATCTGACATATAGTAGCAGCATTGGTTTGGGTGTTTAGAAGGTTTGATATTTAAAATCATAAATTTTACCATCTTGCGCTTAAAGCGGATGGAGGAATGGGTGATGGACCCAACCAAGATCACATGGTTCTATCATTCCGGGCCGTCGTGGCCCCTATTCTACTTAGTCAGAGGAGGTATCAACTCAACCTAATAGAAGGATCCTTGTCAGCAGCCATGAGTTGCATCATCCAAGGGTATCTTGTAGACCTACGTGAACATTTGCCTAAGATGACAAATTTAAATTCACCTTAGCTAACAAAGGGCTTTGAGCCCTATCGATTATATCATATTTATTCATATCTCAAGGATTTGATGCCATTTGAGAGCTTATAGGCTCTGACCATAACCGTAATTTAGTGGTGTCAATTGGTGGCAAACCATCCAATTCAGAGGGCCTCGATCATAATCATTTACCTGCAGTACCATTTGGTGGCAAGACAACCAATTAGAGGACACGTGTCACATCCTTATTGGCAGGAGATTATTTGAAAATAAATCCTACTTATATTCTCGACCATATACTAGCTCTTTGTGAGCAACAGTGTATTCTCAAATTTGACCACCCGGCAAACTATTGTGGAGGATGGATGAGTTTTTCTTTAAGTGATTGATAATTGATTTCAATTTTAAATATTTAGATTTTTTTTAGTTTTTAAATTTTTGGGAAATTTTAAGGCATTTTGAATATTTGAAATTAACTCCTGCGGTTGAGATCTACTTTCAACACGATCATCATCAGCGTATTAACGGGCATTTTTATTTGTGTATTGAATCTTGATAGATGATTGGGTTTGTTGTGGGTTTTATGCGTTTGTTAGTAAATTTTCTTGGTCATAGGCCTTGAAAGCTTAATATGAACATATAAAATAAATATCTTGGTCAACATCGAAATTGCACATTTGTTTAATAACTTAAGCCGTGTCAACTCCTATTTTCTCTCATAGGAAGATTGGGCTCAAACTTATGTTTATTTCGTGACCCGCGTAGCATCCTCAGACGCACGTATGTACCCACAACATGCTCGTCGAGACCCATACGAGTATTTAGGGGGCATTTTTGGGTGTATGATAGATCTTTTATGATAGCTCGTTAAAACTTTTGTTTGTCGTAGCCCTTTTATATTTTCCCATAAGTGATATGTTGAGTGCACGACAAGTCCTTTACAGCATCTCAAAGGCGCTTGCATTTGTTGCATGTCGCTCTCTTTTGGTTACAAAGGTCGATATATTTACTGGCCACTGAATAGTGATTAATCGTAGAGGTGTTATAGCATCCACAACCTGTTGATCATCACCCACCTATATACATTACTATGTATATGATGCATCTTTCATAATTGCTAGTAAGCACTTGCATCCGCCACGATCTTCTATCTCTTATATATAGAGGATCCATCATGCTTGTGATACATTCACTGTTATTGCTTGTAGATATGATCATTATATGAATGAAGAGTCCCCCTATAATAACTTGTAGGAACTCATATGTATTGCAGATTTGTTGTATCTATATGTGCATAATACGCTGTGTATATAGCTATGCATGCAAGGGGGTCGATCGCATTCATCATACACTACCCTTTATCACTTGCAGTGACCCAATGTATTTGCTTGCAAGTCAATACTGACTGTAGGAAAATTATGTTCATTGGAGTACCTTCCAACATTGGCTATGAGTAATGCTATTATGTGTGATTCCAATCTTTTATCAATGCTTGTAGGGGCTTGCATTCATTATAATTTGTTGCCTTGTATTATAGACAATGCATTGCATGCCATCATATATGAGTCAAATCATTATATCCATTGTACATTAACCCTTTTTGCTTGTAAAAAATTGCCATGATTGCTCAAAGTTGAATTATCATTGACGATGCAGATGTTGATGCATTCATTATGTGCTCTTCATATTCTAACGATGGGCATCTCATGTAAATTACATGTTCGTTTCATATTAATCAACATGGCTTATAGAGGTTCAGTGGATTTGTTTCACAGTTAGGTAGCATTGACTGTGCAGTAGCTTTTATGTCCTTTTCATGAACATTCTCTATCATCATCTTGCCTCTTATTGTTGCTTGCAAGCGGGTTAAGGTATTCATATTTGTAATTTGAGAAATCTCAATTATAGGAGGGTCATCTTATTTGTTTCTTGATTTGTTCAAGAGTAAACTATTGCAATTGTTGCAATCATTTTAAATCAATTATAAGCAAGTCATGTTGAAATATACAAGCTCTTTATTTGATTATTGATATTCATTATAATGATCTAGGTCTTTAATTAGCATTTTTATTGATGTGATTGAGTGATTACAAAATTAAAGTTCGATTCCCTATGATCCAAATCAAGTTCCCAATAGTTCACTTAATGTTCAATTGAGGTCCTCTGTTATTCATTTATGTTCTCTTGTTATTTCATTCAGTTCAAGTTTGTAAGTTCCCTGCTTCAATCATGTCTTATGTAATTGTTCAAATTCTTATGCGCTTTCACTCTAAATTTTGGCAATCTTCCGACGTCTCCCCTATTTAGGATAAACAATAGGAGTTTGGGCCATCCCACCACGCTACGAGAGCATGTATGACAAGTGTCAGGTGACATCGCGGCCATATTTCTTTAACCCCACCACTTTACGAGAGCGTGTATGAGTCTTCAAAGTACCTTCTCAAAAACTCACAATTATTTTCCCCGTCACGCTACGAGAGCGTATACAAGGCCTACCTTCCTCATCATATTCGTCACATCGGGCTTTCTCCCACCGTGCTATGAGAGCGTGTATAAGAGGTTCTCTAGCTCTCAATGCCAACGTCGAGTGCGGGGGTTTTAAGTCGGAAATTTATACTCGCGCGTGTTGATGATGGTGGTGAAGACAATGTGACGACGATTTGTAAAAATGCACAAAAATCATTTTAATTTCCCCCTCTTTTATTTTCCTACTTGAATTTTTTTCCCTTACAATTCATTTCATCTTTTTGTATTTTCCAACTTTTCTTCTTCTTCTATTTTATTATTCCACCACATTACGAGAGCGTGTATTCTTTGTAACAAGACCCATCAATTGTATCTATATTAATATAATTAACGACATAGATCAAGTATATATGTCTAATATGAAAATTTCATGTAATGTGATCTCAAATCATGATTATTTTCAACTAGTCTAATTTTATAACTCAAAAGAGTTATAATCAAAATTCAATACTTCATCCTAAATCATAATTGAAATTACATAACTTTATTTCAGAATTTTTAATCACTAAAATAACAATATTTTAGTCTGATCATAAAATAAGTTTATAATAATTGAATAATACAAACAAACTCCCACTAAGCTAGCAAATCATCAAAACAAATTACACCCATATGAGCCATATGCTCATGAAATATTTTAGGTGTTAATCATTTTGTAAGTGGGTATGCAATCATAAAGTTTATACTAATATGTTCAATAGAATTTTGAGAACTCTAAACTCTTTCTTTCACAACAAGAAACTTAATGTCAATATACTTTGATTTTGATGAGATCTTGTTGTTCTTGGAATATAACTCACTTAATTTATTATCACAATTTATCTTTAATGGTCTCTCAATGCCATCAACAATATATACCCTATGATAAAATTTCACAACCATATTTCTTGATTTGAAACCTCATAACAAGCTATAAATTCTGCTTCTATTATTGAAGAAGTTATAAGTGACTGCTTGACACTTTCTAAGAAATAACTCATCCACCTAATATAAAAATATTATCTAAAGTGGATCTCCTAATATCGCGGATAGTAAAATCAGAGTCTGAATACCCCACAATCTTTAAATGATCAGATCTCTGATATGTGAGTATGAAATCTTTTATCCTTTTTAGATACATCATAGCTCGTTTCACTGATTTCCAACAATTCAATCTTTTATCCTTTCTAGAATAAACTTACTCTCACTTGCCTTATGATAATTTCATTGATTTATAAGTGTCATAATGATTATAAACGAGTCTTTCAAAGAATATAGAGAGTTTTTTTATAATCAATGACTTCCTTTTAAGTGAAACCTTTAGCAACTAGACGTGACTTGTATCTTTTAATATTATCTTTTGCATCTCTTTTGGTTTTAAAAATTCATTTACAACCAATAGGTTTTGCTTCTTCAAATAATTCAGAAAGATCTCAAACATCATAATCTTTCATTGATTTCATCTCATCTTCCATGACCTTTATCTAATTTTGAGAATTAAAATATTGTTTGACATGACTAAATAAGATTGGGTTATCTCCCAATCCCATAGAAAACTCATGCTCTTTGAGATATATAATATAGTTATTTGAAATTGTTGTTCTCCTTTTCCTTGTGGATATCCTTAATGACACTTCAATTTGAGTTTAATGACCTTCTATATGAGTGGAAGATAATTCAAGATTATTTTGATCATCTAGATTTATAATTTAAATAACATCAGGCATAATTATCTAATTTTTTTAATTGTAATAATAAGAATAATAACATATTCCTCCTTAAAATCAAAATCTTTAAGTTTATCACTCACACTATATTCAACATCCTAAAATAAATTTAGCATTGCCCATCTCAAAAAAGAATTTATTTGATGAATCATAAAACTTAAAGTTTCTTGACCTTTCAGAGTATCCAACAAAATAGCAGCTATCAGTTCTTGAGTCTAATTTTCTTTCATTAGGCTTATATAACCTAGCCTCAGCTGGATATATCCAAACATGAAAATGCCTAATGCTAGGCTTCTTTCCAGTCCACAACTCATATGGGATTTAGTTACTACTTTTCTTGGAACTTTATTAAGAATATAAATTACAGTCTTTAAGGCTTCTCTCCAAAGTGATTCTGGTAAAGAAGAATGACTAATCATACTTCTGACCATTCCTTCAAGATTCTGTTTCGTCTCTCAGCTACAACATTTTGACTTGGAGTCTCTAGTATAGTGTATTGAGGAACGATGCCACATTCTGTTAAATATCTTACAAAAGGGTCTAGGTGTTGTTCACATGATCCATCATATCTATCATAGTATTCACCACCACGGTCAGATTTGATAGTTTTAATCTTCTTATCAAGTTGATTTTCAACTTCAGCTTTTATGACCTTAAACAAATCCAAAGATTCTGATTTTTCTTGTATTAAGTATAAGTACCCATAACGAGAATAATTATTTATGAAAGTAATAAAATAATGTTGACCATTCCAAGAAGCTAAAGGAAATAGACTACAGTGTTAAAAATTGACACGACCCGAAAACTAAACTCGAACCCGACATGAAAATTTTGGGTTCGAGTCAACCCAAACTTGAAATGGGTCGGATTTGGGTCCTAATTTTGGAACCATTTCAAATTTTGGGTCGGGTTCAGGGTTCGGGTTGACCCGAACCCGACATTGACCCGAACAAGTGCATGAAAGAGAGAAAGTTAGCTTCACAGTGAGCAAACTCCCGTCGTTGCCTCTGCCTTCCGATCAAAATGTTGTAACTTCTAGTCCGATCGGAAGGGAACATCATCCAAGGAAGCAAGGAGCGAAGTGGAACAGCAATGAAGGAGCTTCATAGCGAGCAAATTCCCATCATTACTTTTGATTAAAATGTTGTAACTTCCTATCCAATCAAAAGGGAAAGTCGTCTAACTGTACAAGGAGTGAAGTCGAACAATAATGTCACAGTGAGCGAACTCCAGTCGTTGCTTCCAATCGAAAGGTTGTAACTTCTGATCTGATCGAAAGATAACGTCGTCCAAGGAGCGAAGTCAAACAGTAATGAATGAGCAGAGAGCAAGGAGTTAGTCAGTGAGCGAACTCCAGTCATTGCTTCCGATCAAAAGGTTATAACGTCCAATCCTATCAAAAGGTAACGTCATCCAAGGAGCGAAGTCGAACAGCAAAGAATGATCGAGGAGCAAGGAGTATGGAGCCGGCCAGCAAGTGAACTCCCATCATTGCTTCCGATCAAAAGGTTATAATTTCGGATCTGATCGAAAGGTAATGTTGTCCAAGGAGCGAAGTCGAACAGCAATGAATAAGCAAGGAGCCGTTGCTTCCTATCCAATGGTTGTAACTTCCGATCCGACTGAAATCGAACGTCGTCGTGGGTCAGGTTCGGGTTGACGCGAACCCCAAGCGGGTTGGGTTCGAGTCCAAAAAACCAACCCGCTTGAAAAAATGGGATGATTTTGTGTTGAACCAAATAGAGCCGAGTCAGTTCCGGGTTCGACCCGAACCCGACCTTTGACTCAAAGTTGACACCCCTAAATATTAATATGTATTAATTCCAAGATTTTTAAACTCCTTTTGGTACCTAATTTATTAATATTTGTTTGTTTTACCTTAAATACATTCAATACAAGTTTTAAAATTAGTATAATTAAGGGAATCAATAATTTCATCTGACACAAACCTTTCAATTATTTATTTAAAAATATATCATAAATGCTTGTGCCATGATATAAAGAAATTTTTATCAGTTAATTTTCTATTTATACCAAAATTATTTATATAAAAAGTTTCATTTATCTGTGAAACAGAAATATTTAATTTATATAGATTATCAATCAAAGAATATGTATCAATAATTTTTAAACACCGAAAGAGACTAAATTTTTTATTTCCAAATGAATAAGAATAACCAGATTTGTCCAAACATGAAATAAAAATCAGGTTCCGTCTAAATAACAATATATAAAAAGTATCACATAAATTCAAAGTAGATTCAGATTCTAAGTACAATCTATATAATCCTACAGTTTAAGATGAGCTTTATTGACATTTCCCACATAGATGAATCTTTCAGCATCGATTGACACTCTACTTCTTAGACAACCCTACATAGTCACACTTATGTGAGTAGTTGCACATGTATCTGTCCACTAAAAATGATTTGATACTAAGGCTAAATTAACTTCAGAACAAATAAGATTCAGAAGTTTACACTTTTTGATGGGCCATTTAACATATTTTGGACAATCCTTCTTCACAAGACCAATCTTCTTGCATAAGAAATAAGTAATAACTAGATCTTACTTCTGTTGCACCTTTGATTATGAAGTTCCTTTATTTATAGCTATTTTAGCTTTATAATCTTTTTTTTCTTTTTGGTAGCAAAATCATAAGAAGAAGAAGAAGCTGACAAAGCACTTTCTATATTTTCATGTTTTAATCTTTCTTGCTCTTGCAGATATTGAGCAATGAGCTCATTACAAGTGCATTTTTCCTTTTGAGTATTGTAACTTATCTTAAAAGAACTAAATTATCCAGGAAGAGAGATTAAGACTAGATGCACAATAATGTTATCGGACAATTCTAATTTTAATTCTTTTAGTCTTATAATAAGATTAGACATTTTTATAATATACTCTCTTATGTTATATTTGCTTTTATACCGTATTGAAATAAATTTACTAAGAATAGTATTTGTTTCGGCCTTTTCAAAACCTGCAAAATTGTTTGTTATTTGGCTTAGAAACTTCTTAGCATTTTTCTCTTTAGATATTGCACCCCTAATGGTATCTGAAATAGAGTACTTCATGATCATAAGACTCATGCGGTTTGAATGTTCCTATTATTTAAAATTTTCCCTTTGTTCAAAAGTGCTTTCCATAATAAGGGTAAGAGGACTTTCAGTCCGAATAGCATAGTCTAGATCTATACACCTAAGAATAATAGTAATGTGCTTATGTGCTCTTTCCATTTCTTATAATTAGTGTCATTAAACACTAAAATGTTTTTTAAATTGACAGATATTGAAGAAATATTAACTGAAAAA
>NW_021319486.1:1589069-1598771 GCF_001605985.2 Dendrobium catenatum
ACAATCTAACTAGTCGAGTCGAATTGAGCTTAAACTGGATCACCTTTAATAAACGAGCTCAATTATAGGTTTGAGCTCAAACTTGAAACCTGATAAGTTCAACTTGTTAGCTCGTTAGAGAGTCGATTTCGAACTGGCTCGGCTCACTTACACCTTTAGAGAGAATTATTTTAAAAGTTTTCAACCGTTCAAAAATCTAAATAAAAATTCTTTCTTCCAGGCATGAGATATTTTTTTAAAAGCTTTCTAATAAGTTTTGTGTTAAAAATAATTTATCATAATTTTTAATTATATTTTACAATTTTTAAGATGAAATATATAAGATTTTTTTAGACTTTTTATATTTCATGATGTCAACTTGATAATATTATGTTTAATTTATTTATGCAAATATCATTCAAATTAGTATATTTATGTTTTTATTATTGATATATCATCAAATAATTATCTTGACCTGGCATGAATCTCGAGGCATATTCAAATTAAAAACTTTTGAAATTCAATCAAGGTCTATATGAACATCGATTTTAGTAAACTTATAGTTGAGTTGAACATATCAATGAGACGAATCCAAGGATACCAAAATTGGTCCAATTCGAGCCCAAATGAATCCTAATTAGAGTACCAAAGCCTAATTGAAAACTTCATAATATTAATTGGATGATCAAATGATATCCAAATATAACGTGCATATAGTTAAATTGAGTGGCTCAATGAGGCGAATCCAACGAGCCTAAGATCGTTAAATTCAGACATCACTAAGGCACATAAATCCTTGACAAACTATCCATGGTCGAGGGAGTTAATATGAGTCGTCCATTGAAACACTCCAAACTAACCTTAATCTTCTCTATATTTACTAGCCATGACACTCCAAAAAATTATAAATAAACCCCTCATTCTTCACATAGGAGGAGAAGAGAAGGAAAAAGGAAAAGAGCTTGAGAGCTCTCGTACACTCTCTAGCCAACTATGCCATCGCTGGAGTTCTTCCCAACCAACGACTGTGGTAGGACTTTCTCCTATTCTCTAATTATTATTGAAACTCTTCCTTGATGCTATCAATGTTATATCTCCTCCCAAACAATTTCACCAGCTGTCTTCGGTCCATCCTACCACCATCGATTAATTATAGTCTTTTCGACCACCGTCGCCCACCGACTACTGTCTTTCTGACCTCCATCACCCGTCATCGCCCCATGTACTACAGTCTCTTCGACCACCATCGCCCGCTGACTACAGTACCTTTAACTACCATCATTCACTAACTAAGGTCTTTCCGACCTCCGTCGTCTACCAACTACTGTCTCTTTGACCACCATCACCACCGCCCCTGACTACTGTCCCTTAGACCACCGTCACCAGCTAACTACAATCCTTCTGACCACTATAGCCCTCCGGCTATGGTCTTTATGACCTCTTTCACCCATGGACTATGATCTATTCGACCTCCTTTTCCCTTCTATTGCAGTCCCTTCGACCACCGTCGCCTGCCAACTATGATCCTTTCGACAACCATCGCCTGTTGACTACGATCTCTTCGACCATCATTGCATGTAGACTACAATCTATTCGACCACCATCGCCCCCCTACTATAGTCTTTCCGACCATTTTCTCCCACCAACTACGATCTCTTCAACCACCATCGCCCACCAACTATGGTCTCTCCAACCACCATTACCCGTTGACTACTATCATTCTAACCTTTGTCATCCGTCAACTATGGTCTCTTCTACCAAAATCGCTCATAAAAAATGATCCTTTCGACCACCATCACCCATTGACTATGGTCCTTATGACCACTGTCGCCAGTCCAGTACAGTCCTTCCCACCACTATCGTCGGCCAAGTATGGTCCTTCCCACCAATGTTGCTAGCCTACCAAATGAACAAGCCAACTCTCTTAAAGAGAAGCACTCATGCCATTATCTGACTATGTAATGTGATATATACCATGTATATTTGCTACATTTAGCCAGCAACCTCCTCTGAGGAAGGGCATCATTTATAATTAACCACCAATACTAGTGGAATTATTTCAACAGGCCAAGGCCACATGGTTTTTCCCCTTTTTAGGGGTATATATGTAAAAAATTTTGTTTCACTTGTGATTGATATTCCCTACTTTCTTATATGTATGTATGATGGATCTTCGTAGAAAGTTAAGATGTTCAGCTCTTTATCTCTCTACTATTGTAAATATTTTGGGACACAAAAATTATTCATAAAAACTTCTAACTAATATTTTTATGAGCATATGTGATTAGGGGTGGAACCAGGAAGAGCTTAGGGTGGGAAATTGCTCCCTCAAAAATCTTTTTCTTTTTTAGAAGAATAAGCATTTTAACTATTTTGCCTACCTTAAATAAATGAAGTTGCCCAAATTCTAAGAAAAAAAATTATTTTTTTAATTTCATACATAAAATTATATATTTCACAATCCTACTTTATCCACCCTAAAAAAGAGACTAGTTCCGTGATGTGATTTAATTAAATCATTTAAAATATGAAATAAAATTGATATTTTATTATAAACTATTATATTTTGGTGTGGATATGATAAATAGAATATAAGAATATTTATTACATGAGTATGATCAAATTCATTCATAAGTTCAAAGGAAATTTGACTTATATATGTCCTATAAAATAAAAAATTGAAAAACTATATTTTTTGTTTAAATTTTAAGAAAAATATATATAAGTTTATTTTGGACCAAGTTATCCATTTTGCATTCTTGAACTACTTATTATAGCCCATTCCAAGAAAAATGGTTCAAATTCAAACATCAAACACTAATTCAAACCTTATTCGAACATATTTAAACTAGGTTTGAATCTAAGACCTAAGAGATGCATTTGAATTAAAGAAAGAAAAGGAAATTACAATTATGCAATGAAACCAAAAAAAAATCCCTAACACTATCATCCCTCAACACCTTTAAGAAGGATGAGGGGATGTTACAATTATTGACATCTTTCCAAATAAAACTTTGAAAGACAACAAAAGAGGCGTAGTGGTATGCGCCCTTATTATAATCTTTGTGTGTATAGTGGAAGACCACTTGAGTAATTGATTGAGAAAGCTCAGATCAATCTAAAAATGTTCCAACTTCACTGTCCTCTAACCTCCTATCATGTCTCTGAGCCAATTAATGATATTATGGGTATCACTTTCTATGATGACTCCTTTGGCATCAAACATCCAATCTTCGATTACTTCTTTAAAGCTGAGGATAGCCATAAGCTTAGCCACATGAACATCTGAATGCTCAATTCTAGTGCCTTTGGCCATAATTGTTAGCAAAGATAGCAACATCAGTGTTCACTTTGATCCAACCAAGAGAGGGGACACCAAAATTTAGGATGAAGTAGCCCATGGAGCTGGCTGGGATCCCAGTTCTCCATGATCAGATTTAGATGAGTCGTTGACATTGCAACTAATTTGTTGGATGTTAAGATGACAAGTGCACCAACTGATTCCCGTGCTTCAAAGCAGTCCAAGCTCATCATGTCTGGTAGACCATGCTACACATTATTTTCCTTGTTGTAACATTGCATCTAGCATTTTTTAAGCATTTCAGAAGTTCCTACGATGATTGGTAATCAGGTACATAGATCTTAGCCACTTGGCGTATTTAGTCAAATCAACAATGGATATGGTTCATTAACCTAAATTAATATATGAATGCCAACAAGAAATAGTTGTTTAACAAAACTCTCCATAAAGCTAACTTACAAGCATAACTTGTTTATTATAAATGAGGGAGTTGTAAAAGATATGACTCAATTGCAAGACACAACATGAGACTTGTAAATCATGATAGTTAACTTACAAAAATGGCGAATATACCAATTTCCTATAGACAATAAAGATCAATGTGTAATGAATCCATCAATTCACATGTATGCAATGTAACCTCTTGCAATAATATAGTGCAATATGTGGTGAATTCTAGTACCCACTGATTGTACATATACGAGAGCAAAAAACAAGAACTAATCATATACAAAATAGTTCACATAAAGGCAAAGATGACCAAGATTAATCAAACATCCAACAAATGTATGAGTTCCCTACAAGCAGAAGAGTTTGATTGGCGACATATAATGAATTCAAATATACACGACATAACAAGAGATGAATGCAACAAATTATAAGAAGCTCGTGTGTGCTTATGGGTGATAGTACAAGACATGCAAATGACACACTAGCTTATTTGTGAATGATAGTGATAGATATGTTATGAGTATGACAATTACCCAAGAACTTATTTAGGAGGATCGCAACAACTTATTATCATCAATATCAACCACAAACAAGCACATTAAACCCTACAAATAGTGAACCTCCTTCCAGATATACAAAGGGCAACATTAGACCAATGTAAAACACTTAATGGAAATGAGAGAGGATTTTCCATACACACAATAAGCCTATGATTACTAACCAGCAATAGGCAAGGGATGTTACGGTGCCCTTACAGTCAAAGAGCTCACAGTGGCATACAAATGTACTGGTCACCTACATGCTAAAATAGAGGAAGTGTGACAAATAAAATTCCTACAGGTAATTGTAGGAGACATGCCTTATGCACCAAGCATATGCTTCTATTAGCTATCGTAGAGGACCCATCATATATCCAAAAATACCCCCGCACATGCACAACCATATTTATATACATAACATAGAAATGCATATGCAATTATACACCCGCATGGGCCCCAAAGAGCATGTTATGGGTAAATACATAAGATTTAGGGATGTTGCACGGGTCAAATGGTAAATTTAAACGTGAGCCCCATCCTTCTATACAAGCAGATAGGAGTCAACATAGCTCAATCTATCAAACAAATATACGATCATGCCGTCAACTGTGATATTTATTTTAATACATTCATATTAGGTCTTCAAGGTATATAAGAAAGAAAATTCATTAAATAAAAGCATAGAGTGGCAACAAACTCGATCATGTATCAATAATTAGATGAAGTTTATAAGTTTCAAAAGATAATTATAAAAAATGCCCCATAAACACCCGTATGGAACCCGACGAGCATATTATGAGTACACATGTGATGTTTGAGGTTGATGTGTGGGTCAAGAGAAGAACTTAAGTTTAAGTCCAATTCTTCTCCTTGATAAGAGGGATGTTGACATGACTTAATTCAATGAATAAATATATTGTTACGACGTCAATCAGAATATTTGGTTTCATACATTCATATTAGGTCTTTAAAGCCTACAATCAAGAAAATTTATTAATAAAATCATATAGCCGGAATGAGCTCAATCTTCTATTGGTAATTGACAGAGCTGATAGGGTTCAACTAATAAAATAGAATTTCATATAATAACCCTGATAATGATAATATTGAATGATAATCTCAACCGGAGGGGTCAATTCAAAATATTCAATACATCCCAAATGCCTACAAAATTTAAAACTCCCAAAATATCAAAAATCCAGATATTTAAAATTGAAATAAACTATCAATCACTTAAAGTAAAATTCATCCACCGTACACAACAGTTTATCAAGGTGGACAAATCCAAATATCACTTGAGCTCACGAAGAGCTAATATCTGGTCAAGAATATCACTAAAATTTATTCTCAAATAGTCTCTTGCCAACAAGGACATGGAACATGTTATCTAAGTCATGATTTTACCTCTAAATTTCACCGCAGGTAAACAATTATGATTGGGGCCCTCTAAACTGTGTGGCTTGCTGCCAAATATCACCACTAAATTATGGTTATAGAAAAAGCCCATATGCTCCCCATTGGCACTAAATTCTTTGATATGAATCAATTGGATATAATAGATCTGGCACAAAGCCCTCAATTAGCTAAGGTGGATTTATGTTTGTCCCCTTAGACAAATATTCACCCCAAATCTACAAGGCACTCTTGGACGAAGCAACCCATTGCTATCGATAAGGATTCTTCTATCAGGTTGGGTTGACTACCTCCTCTAATTAACTAAATTGTACACCTCTAAAAGGGATCCACTCGTGGCTGTAGAGTGTAGAGGGTGTACGACCGCACAACTCTGAGGGATAGAAATGATCACATGCCTCCGCTCTCTTCACAAGGGGGCCAATGGGAGGGTACATTATATCGTACATACAATCAATCATTAAGGATAGAGTCTCTCACCAGTGCACCCCAATGGGTGATAATATACACAACCTGATCAGTTTCACAGGGTTTCCCCCACTTGATACATCAGCTCGAGCAGGATTTATTTATTATGGGATTCTATTTCCCACAGGCGCAAGCCCCCGTGGTTAATTACATCTCAGGTTAGAGCCCAAGAATACTCTTGATTAAGCATCCAATATTATTCTTCCCAAAAAGGGGATTAGCACACAAAGGGAGTTAGGAAGTTCCTACTCAAAGGGAAAGAAGGGCTCAAGTAGCTCAGTCAATATACACGAATCACACTAACATCTAGAAGGACTTAGGCAGTAAGGAGATAAAGCAAATCAATCACCTATAACATTCAAAGATAAAGGATTGAAGTGGCATCATCCATGTGACACGGATAGGCAGGATTTATAACTCTCGAAGAGAAGGAGACTTACCCACCATTTTAGGACTATTATGAGACACCAAATATAGTAGGCTTAAACCCTAGATCTAAAGTGGGACTAGTGTTCACCTAACACTAACTATTGTATCCTAGCAAATGCAATATGAGCTTATATCCTGCCTGAAAAGGAAAGCTAGATAACCACCTAGGTGAGTAAAAACCATGTTGTCCAAACTTTATGAAAGATGGGTGGATAGGTTGAGTGTTTTGAAGTAGGGCTGATGTCTAGAGAGTTTCCTAATTGGCCCTAGACATATATAGGGTGAATGCTCTTAGAGATAGTGCAATTAAAGTTTTAGTTTAATTGGTTTATAATACAATGCATCCTAGTTAAAAGGCTTTAAATCAAGTATGGATAAGATTTTTAAAAAAAAGTTTATATAAAAAAAAAATTTAGAAAAGACTTGGCCTCCCTAGGTCAAGCACTTCATCGTCATAGGCCAAATTATCTGGACTTTGCCCGTAGGCAGGGAGATGTCTTATAGCAAGAGAGATATAAATTCATTTAATATACATGTGACCCCGGATGATTTTGGTTATTCCCTAGGTCGTTAAGTTTCTAAGTTATTTAGTTTTTAAAATTTTAGAATGTGATTACGAGTATAAAAATGTTTTTATCCTACAAACCTAATAAAAATAGGTCACACACATGCAAGAATGAAACCTAAAAAAGTAGGCGGGTTCTATTACACAATCAATGTAAATACATCAATATAAATCAACCAAACATAGTAAAGTCCAAAGTCCGTGATAAGTGCTGCATAAATACAACCTAGGGCCTGGAAAAAAGTAATGGTGGCCAGGCCCCACCAACAACAACCTGGATTCTAATCATACTAAATGACGTAAGTCTTAAAAGCCAGGCATTTCATCTTCAAGTCTTCATCTTCAAGTGGATCATCCTTCTTCGAATCATCTCCCTTTGGATCTTCTCCTTATGGCTCTTCTATGGATTGTCTCCGGAGGGATACCCAAATGAGTAAGAAATTTCCTATGAAGAGCCTTTATTTCTCCCTTTGGATCCCTGGTGTTTGAAATGTCAGACTTTTTAAAACTTTTACAACTAAATAATAATTACAAATTACAACAAATTACATTATGAAAAGGAAAATCTAGACCTGGACTCCTACATGGTTATCCTAATAAAATATTCCAAGCAATTGATATAATAACCCAAGTAGTTAATATTGTATATAAAAGGAAACACACTTAATCATGCTATTTTAATTTTAAAGGGGGCTAAGCAGACTTTGGAGCATCTGCATAAAATAATGTTAGTATTAAAGCCTTAATGATTATGCACCCCTTTATTTAGCGCTGCATGAGCATGACCACCTGCATAAGATTAGATTAGTATAAAAGTGTCCCTAGCCCATGGGTAGTCTAGCACACACATCACAACATAATTAATGTATATAAAGTATAATAAAGTTAAGCTATATCATATCATAACAGAGCAAAACACATCAATCAATCATATGTGTCACACACAATTGCATCACATCATAAAGAGCAAAAAAAGTAAATATTGGCCTTAATTCTAGAGCTAACAATGGTGCCATAGCAAATCTATATGCGTGTAATAGGCTTGTGTGGCTTTAGATAGGTCTTATGTAGGGCAATTAATTCAAGTTACTCTAAGTTCGAGTTTATTAAAAAAGCCAAAAGGGAAATATTTAATTAAAATTTAAATATTAATGAATTGGGATCAATTTTAGTTCATTTTAGTTTGTGGATCAATTTTAATGCTTAGGAAAATAATCTTTAAAGTTTAAGTTGTATTAGCGAGTTTTAGAAGGTCTGGGGTCTTCCTATACACTAGGTTAAGGGGGTCCAAAAGGTCACTATAGAAAATATACTAGGTTTTGAGATTCTCGCATTTTAATTAAATATTAGGCCTTACAAGGAGTGGTCAGGCTTTGAGTTTGCTGGATTTGGAGTTTGGGCAATTAAGGAATTATTAAAAATTACTTAATTAGGGGTACTTTATGGGTTTAGATCCAAATTAGCTCCAAACTAATTAAAATCACCCTTAAAGGTCAGAAATGACCTAAAGAGGTGTTCCGAAGTGTTTGGGGAAAATTTGAAATTTTTAATAATGTTAATTATTTAATAAGGGGAAAAAGGTAAATTTTAATTAAAATTAAATTAGAGCACATATTGAAGTCCATTTGAGGGGCCTTTATTATCTAAGATTAAGGTTTGAATTCTAAAGAGTTTGAGGTCTTACAAGTAATTTTTTGAGTTAAAATAAATTTATTAAAATTTTTGGAAGTTATCAAAGCCTAAATAATGGGTACATTAGGGTTTGTTAACTAAGGGGTTTAAAGAGTCCTAAATTTTTTGTAGAAAATTCAGGAAGGTTTAGAATGTCACTAAGTTCAAGTGCTAAAAATTTCATGTCAATCGGGAATCTATAATAGCTCTTAGAATTTTATTAAGTTCCCTAGACGGGTCCTCAATTATTGTCATTAGGGTGTCACTATGTTAAGTGGGTTTTAAACTATGTTTTGGACTAACCCTTAGGATAACTTGTAAGAAAATGAATAAAAATAGTAAACACATCAATCCTAAGATTTAGAAGGGCCTAAGCTAAGTGCACGTGCATCCTGCACATGCAAAAGATGACAAAATGGGTAATTGAGCATGCATATCAAAGCAATTAGTGGATGATTGAAACTTAACCACCCACTAATAAACCTCCCAAATGAATGCTATTCATAAGCATGATCAATGTTTAAAATTCCATAAGTAGATCTCTCCAAATTAAGGCATTTAATAATATGTATAATTTTAAAATAGTTTAAAATACACATATATTAAATATATAAATTTAAAAATAATGTAATTCAAAATATTTCAATGTAAATGAATACATAAATATAAGAGAGATCTACTGGCAACCTAAAAAGGATTTGAAAAGATTTGAAAATAGTTTGTAATTTCAAAATAATTACAATCATAATTATTTAAATATTATTTAAATAGTAAAAAAATAAAATAGTACATAAATTCAATAGAAAAATAAGTTTTCATGTTTAAAAATATTTTAAAATTAAAATCAACACTCTTTTGAAAAATATGAGGTACTGTACATCAAAATT
>NW_021319486.1:1600995-1614294 GCF_001605985.2 Dendrobium catenatum
GAAAATCTAATTTTTAGTCATCGGATCGCTTTGCCACTTTTATGAGAACTTCTCAGATCGAGTTAAATGCCTTATTCCCTACTTCTATTTTCAAAATTTTTTATTTTGACAATATGATTCTTCTAAAATGAATTTATTATATTTTCCCCAAATTTATTGAACTTAAATCACATAAGTTTTTATATGTTGCAATGATGATTATTCTAGACATTTTGACTGGTTGATTGTGTGATTTCATCAGGTAAAATAGATGTTATTGTATTTTGTATGATTTACACTTAATAGAGTTTTGAGTATTTTTATTTGTACATACTATTAATATAAGCATCATGAATTAAAATAGGTATATAATTGGGTAATACCTAGTTGTTATTATTGTTATAATATTATTATATTAATTTATGTGATGATATGTAAAAGATTAATTTTACTGACATTGGATGAAAATTTACTAACCTGTATATAATGGTGGCTGACGGGCTTTACTTTAAATATTATAATTTGTTGTTATCTTTGTTGATTTGCTTGATACACTGATTTAAAGTTATAAGGAATTATTACTGTACTTATAGGCAAGGAGTGACAATTCTATTTATTAAGCAAACATTTAGTTATTACTAATTACCAACTACTTGAAAAATACCATGCAATCTAGAACTCATTACTTATGTAGTTCGATTACTGGACTGCATGTCACTAATTCATTGTTACTACCCAACCTTACTATTATTATACTTATTTTTTGTCACTATATGGATATACTTTTACTATATCTCCATACTTTTACTATCATTGATGATACTATTACTGATTCACTAATACTAATATTGATACTATTGATATTTACTAATTCATTGTTATCAATTATGTAACATGTTAAACATGTGATTCTAATATTGGTTTGATACTAATATATAATTATTGGATAACATGTGTATGTTATTATATAATTTTACGGTATGGATATGGTTTCAATGATCTTCATTGAGGCTTTGGTTCTACCAATTTATATGATTTCCTTACTTATTTAAATGGCTACTACTATGACTATTTTATTAATTTCTACATCATATTGATTTATTAGTTTTTGCAGTATACTATTTTATTAGCTTTCATATTGTACTCTTATTTTCTAGATTTTACTACTACTATATGTGTTTACTTTTTTTGTATTTATTCATGATCATATGAACTTCAACTATTATGAATTGACTGATGACATGCATATTGATTATGATTTAGGCCAGTGCACAGGATTATGAGTTTAAAATTGATCAAGATTCATCAAGTTTTGTTTTTTCTTATTTTAGTTATTCTTTGCATTAGGGATTTAATGATGTGTTGTATTTATATGATTCTTGGGTATTATATATAATTTTTGGAGCAATGAATACTTATGCATATTGATATTTTGGTTGCTAGATTTATTTTCACTAATATTTTTATTGAAAAAAGAAAATACATAGTTCTGGTGTTGTTATATTAAAAGAAAGAATTCTTCTAATTTAGATTTTAGGGCATGATAGCTACTCTCATACTTTGACATATGGCATACTTGCTTATTTATTTTGAATACATAGACTATTTAATTTCAGTTATCTATAAAAAATATTTTGCTCAGTATAATGCTTTTTCTTCTCTTTTAAATTCATTTAATATACATAAAAGGATACGTAGTGAAGATTTAGATAGGTGGGTGTGATATGCTAATTTATGCTATCTCATATTTATTATGCATTATGTTTCAGGTTAGTGAAAGGGGAAGGAGCTGATTAAGTAGTTGTGGTTTTAGCATCTTATCTGTTTGAGTATGAATAGGTCTATTTTTTGTAGCCATGGTTATTTATTTATTTTATTTATTCTAGTATGTAATAACCACTATAGGTAGTACATTTTATTATAATTACATTTTCATGATGAATGAAAAAAAATATTAATAAGTTTATTTTATTATGTTCACTAGAAGTTAATTAGAAGCGTTGTGGTTTGTGTAATTTAAAAAGAATTTTGAAATGCCTCTAAAACTTAAATTTTGGGCTAGCATGTCATCATTCAACATGATATGACCTTTCATATATGTGCATCATATTAGGTTGGGTTGTGATAGTTATGCTTGCAGTCAATGAAGTATATGAGATAATAAGTAGTGGGTCGGGAGAGCAATCTACCGACAATATAAATGAATCTCTATCATATGTAGGTGAATATGACTCACCTGTTCACTGTAATATGCAAAATATTATTAAATTTATATTGATAAAACTTTCACTGTGTAACTGTTTATATGTTATAAAGATTGAGATTTTAAATATTTGGAATATTTTTTTTTTTAATTTTACAGAGGGTTGAAATTTATACTATTTTTATTGAATAAAAAATAACATAAACTTAAAAAAAATGTTGTATTACAATTAAAGTCTTAAAATAATATTTTATACAATCTTTGATGATTTGGTTATATTTTTTAAACTGTGAATGTTTACTCAGTAGGATTTTATGTCACCTACTGTTATAAAAAATAGTGCAATTCTAATATGAGCTCAATTATGCTTTAAGTACTACACTATGATGAAATGTGTTTATGTGATTCAATTATTTTCTTATTGGTTGAATTGAGAAGTTCTGGGAAATGTTATTGTATAAGAAGCAAGATATTTTGGTGCCTATATGTCATGTTTTGGTGGCTAAAAAGTCATATTCTAGTGGAAAACTTCTATGTTTAGGTGCCTATAAGTATGTTATTATTACTTTGCTCATCATAGTAATATATTATATTGCATTTAAACATTTTGAAAAATATTTAATAAAAGAAAATTTTAAAATTTAGATCATGTGTATGTGGCCTATTGAACTATTTTAGCTTACTATAGTTTTCCATTTTATTTTTAGAATCTGGGAAAGGGTAGGATTTTATTTATTATTAGATGGGGATCACATTTAAATCTATAGGTATTTCTTTTATGATTGTATATGACATTTTGATGATGAGATAAAATATACTTTTTATATGAGTTTATTTTAGTACTCTCAATATTTGAGTAACTCTATTATCTAATATTGATTTAGAAGTTTAAATTGAAAGAAGAAATCTTTAAAAAAAAAATTCAAAACTAGATCTTGGGATGCACTTGTCGTAAGCCAACATGATAGAACCTATCTTATTAGAGGGTCTTGTCAAGTTGGGTTGTAAGAAGCTTTTATGGTATTAGAGATGTAGTTTTGGAAATGGATTGTAAGATATAGTTATAAAAAATTGATTTGTAAGTCAAGTGGGGTAATTTTGAAGTATGTTTGGGTGTTCATTATTATTTATTTTCATGTGTCTGTATTTCAGTCGCATATTATGTATGATATGGATCAATCAAACGCATATATAATAGATAGGTAAAGTGCCAGTCAGGCAGAACTTATACATAGTAATACTATGACAATAAATTCTAATACAGTTTCATAATTTTCTATTCTAATAGCCCATATGGCATGTGAGGCACATATTAGAGGTTGATCAACATCTATAAATATTTTTGAGATTGAAGCCTTTGAATTTGAGGACGCTGTTAAGCCCAGAGTAGTAGATGATTGGTTCAGGAGTATGAAGAAGACTTTCGACAATATGCAGTTATTGACCACATTTTAACCTAGGTTAATTAAACATTCAAGCTCTAAATTATAATCAATATGTTTAGTACACTACTCTCTGTAATGCACAGACTTATCGACTTTAATCACTGCTCAAACTTCACCATTTGGAGATTCATACATCAAACTCATTAACACTAGTTCTCTAACCCAATGTTTGACTCAATTGTCCAATTGATCAAACCCCTTGATTGAACTTTATAAACTCCAATTCATATTAGATTTTCACTAAATTAGTTAAAACTCCTCATGGATTGAACATGTTTCATTAACCTAGCTTAGTCAATAATTGACTTGGTCAACTCTACCTAAAATTAGTCAAACCTAGTCAATGTAGGTCAAACAATAAAATTCACATGAATCAGATTCTTCAAATCTTCAAATCCAAACCTCATTATGCTTTTGATGAGTCAAGGTCATTGGAGACCCTTTTTGATCAAGTTGACTTGGTCAACTTAGTCAAAATTGTCAAAACCCATTATAAAGAAAATTTCTAATTTCAAATTTAAAACCCAATGCACCAACCACATGCATTCAATCCAAATAGATTTTAGGGACTCCCCATAGTCTTTCCTAATCAGCTTGATCAATTTTGACAAGTCAAAGTGATCAAATTAATTAAAAATTTTAAAAATAGCATAATAGTCAAAATGGTTAAACTTTTCAAACTTGCTAAATCCCTTAACACCACCTGGTTGAAACCACTTAAATTTATTCTAAAACCTTCATAATCATGGTTCAACTCCAAGTGGTCACCCCTTCAAAAAATGCCAAAAACCCCTTTCAAACATATAGTGTCCTTTTTTGAATAAATCTGGCTCCCGTAACCACCTTGAATATATGGAAAACATCCAAGGAAATAGTCCAAAGCATCTCAACCCTGCATTCAAACCCTAGCACACAGAATAAGGTAAAATACTAAAAAGCACTCATTCCAACATATCTCCAAATCTAAAGCATCTTCAGAGCCTCCATTGCATCCATTTCATTTCTAGAGCATTCTCCCTTACTTCCCCAATCTCTATTGCCCCTTAAAAGCTTGTTTAAGAGGAGATCAAAAATCACCTAAAGGCTATTTCTTTTAAGATATTCAAACTTTCAATCCAGACATCCTCTAGGTGCAGGTCCTTCATAAAAGTTATTCTTCAAGCTCCAAGGAAGGAAACAAGTTCAAGAAAAACCTCTAAGATCCATTGGATAGTGATAGTTTTAAAATCTAACTCTAAATCTAGGACTCTAAAAATAAAATATATAAATGTTGTGAATCTGATTTCAGGTAATTTAATTTTGATAATAGCAAATATGTCTGAAACTTTTACTTCTCTATGACTGGCTTGCCTACTAACATTTCAGGTCCACAAGATCGAGTGCAACTCAAGCCAACGCAAGATTGGGTAGACTATGACTAAGTTAGTTTGTAATCTTTTACATTTTCTTGAGTCAATTGTAACATTGTGGGTCTTGATGCTAAATAAAATTACACACACACACACTTGGGAAATTTTTTGACTAATTTAGAGTTTTCTATTTTTGATCACATCATCCAAGATGATCCAAATATTGGCCTGGATGATCAGTTAAAAATAGAAACTCTAATTATGACATCCTTGTTAAGGCACCTGTCATTAAGCACATCATCCTAGACGATAGGCTCAATTCAGAAAGAATCAGTCGCTATAACTATTTAGGTATCTTTTATTTTTGGACATCATTTAGGATATCATCCTGAACAATGCAGTATAATTATGCCTAAATTAATATGGTAATTAAGGAAAGAAATTAAGGTTTGTTTGCTTGATCATATCATCTTGGATGATCTCAGGATCGGTCGGGATAATCAATTCACAAACCTAAGTTGTTCATGGATGATCAAACATCGACCTGCTTCTATTCAGGGCGATGCTCTAAACGATATGTACTGAATTGAACTAATCATCCGGGATGATCAAGAAATCAACTTGAATGATCAAGTTATTTTTTCATCATCCAGACATCCATTCAAGGTGATGATCTAGATGATATTCAATAACTTGTACTAATCATAAAGGATGATATCCTATCGCCCTTAACGATACGAATAAAAACCTTCTAATCATCCCAAATCGTCCTGACTGATTGAGCTAAATTTGTACTAATCATATTTTCATGGAAGATATTCATATTATCCTTGACGATAAAGTTGATTTGTTGCAATTAAGAGCTACTCTGAAGCTCTTCTATATAAAACCTATTGTTTTACCCAAGAGAGAATCTTTTGGTGTTGTCTTGACCTAAGAGAGCTAAGAGGAGAGGGAAAGCAAGGGAGAGAGAGAGAAAGAGGATCTTATAAGGGGGAGTTTATGAGGGGTTTCTCCAAGCAAGGATCCATCATCATCTTCTCCAGTCTCCGGTCGTCGTCCCTAGTTCCTTGGGGATTCTAGAGAGGTTTACTTTAGCATCTGATCGAGGTTATTCGATGGCTGCTTCAGGAGGAAGCAAAATGAGTTGGGTTCTCTGCTTGCTTCTAGAGGAAGTAAAAGGAGTTGGGTTCTCTGCCTCACCTGGGTTGGTGGAAAGAAGTTTTTTGTACGGGCTTCTCCACCTTGCTGTGGGGGCAAAATGAGAGACACTGTTTTTAGTACAATACTCATAGGAGAGGCTCCAGGGAGTGGACGTTGGTCAGGTTGACCGAACCACTATAAAATATGGTGTGTTCTTTCTTATTGTGCTTCCGCATTTAATTTCCGCACTTTAATTTCTATGGTGAATCTTGGTTTGGTTGTGATTGTGCTTTTGCTTAAAGAATTTTTTAAAATACCAATTCATTCCCCCTCTTGATTAGCCTTAGGACTAGTTCATTAGGGCTTAACATCCCCTGTTGATCTTTCAATGAATCCCCTAAAATTTATATATAAGGGCTTTATATGAACATAAACAAACCCTAAATAATTTATTAAGTTTAATTTTGTAGATAATCCAGAATAACCAAAAAAAAAATTTCTTCTAAAATATACTCCAAAGGAAGAAGATAAAATATGGACTGCCCAAATCACATGGACAATCTAGATCCCATCGGACGGATCGTCGAGTCCTTCCAATTTCATGTATCTACCACACGGGATCCTAATCGGTTAGATCTAAGTCATCCATCCAAAACCGAATAGATTGGATAACCCAGATTCGTTCATATGTGCTTTAGTGAAATGGTACAGCCTCTCTCATGCTAAAAGGTATTGATTATTTTAGAACCATTGCAACCAATGATTTCCAATCATTACACCATACCGTGTGGCTTCTCCAATACTTCCATGTATATGACTGCCATCAGCCCATCACTACCGCTATTTTAATTACAATTCATTTTAAATTTTAAAAATAGTCAAAACATTAAAATTTAATAAAAAATTATTTTTGAACCATATTTAATGATCCTAGGCTCATGTAATCAGGGTGATGAGCTATACATTTTAAAATAAAATTAGGGAAATTTAATAAATATTTGGAGAGTAATTTTCATTTGAACCACAACTTTTTTTTTATTGCTCTCCAACCATGTGTCATTTAGGGCTTAAATTTGGACATGATAAACTATGAAATTGTCCCTACATCCCCTAATTTTTCTAGGGCTTGGTGAAACTCCTAAGTTCTATAATTGATTTTTAATGGTCAATGGTCCTTATTTGACCTAAAATTTTGAAAAATTAATTCTCTCAATGCATATAGATTCAGGTAACCAAACTTGTGTGAATTATTTATATTATTATAAGGGTTAGTTGAAATTGACTGTATACCTAATTGAACAATTGATACACCTAGGTAAATCAACTTAGGGTTGTGTCTAGACAACTTAAAAAAAATATAAAAAATTCTCTTCACATCCAATAGGGTTGAAACTCAAACCTGGCATACTTAGTGATATGATAAACCTTAGGAATTAATTTCACCTTAATTAGAATCCATTAGGTTAGTTAATTAACAAACCCTCTAAAATTTTCAAAATTCATAATTAATTAAAGAAAATTTTTAAAAAACCAAAAGAAATTTTAAACAACTCTAAATCAATTATACAATCACTGAAAATTAAAATCAGTTCCTATTTTAATTAAAATTCAATTATTTAAATTTAAATATTAATTAATAATTAATTAAAATAATTAATATAAAATTAAATATTAATACTAAATTTTTAGGAATGATCCAAGAGTTATCCTTAACTAATCGTAATAATATCCTGAACATTTGAGATTTATTTGATTAATTGAAACCCAAACCAAGTTCCTTCTATAATGAGGGAATTAAATAAATAATTAAAAATCTAATAAATTTTAAATAGATTAAAATTATTCTAATTAAAAATCAAAGAAGTTTAAATCAAATTTGAAATATTAAACATAAATCAATTCACTCAAATTGTCTTACTTAAACTCAAGTCAATTAAATTAAACAACCTTAACTTAAAGTTAAAACACCAAAGCACCTAATTAAATACTTAAACTAATTTATGAAGTCTTTTATGCATATGTCACAAACCGACTCGATATGACATGGTATGAGTTGTATGGTATCAGGTCATATCAGGTTGGGTTGTGACAACATATACTTGATTCCATTTGGAGGGAATATATGCGTTGGACTCATAAGGCTTAGGATGTGAGGTTGAATACTTCAAAGAAATTTAGAGTATTTTGATTAATACATTCTTTATAATAACTATATTCTAAATCACTAATTAAAACACCTAAATCAAACTTTAATGACTTAATGCAATCATTCTATCCTATATGGGGGAATAAATGCATTACATTTATGAGCCTTATAACTAGTAGGATAGTGGCTTCTGCACTCTGGAATAATTAACTTATATGGTTCTTTAAAATTAAATAATCTAACTTAAAAATTTTTAAATTTAAATAATGAAATACTAAATAATTAAAACTTGAACTTAAATTAAAAACACCATTTAACCTCTAATAAACAAACAACTTCAAATCCAAACAACTCAAATGATAAAATTCCTTTGGACATGTCAAAGCCACACAACCTTATTCACCATTACAGATAGTTTGCTAGGACAAATGACTTTAGCTTATACTAGGATGGTATTTGTTTTGTGTGCTTCCAGATGCCTTGTTTGGAGGGAATCTTAATTCTGTTTACCCTAAAAATGTGTGTGTGTGTGTGTGTATATATGAACACACACACACACATTTTACCTGCACAGTAAATTTTGTTTTCTAGTTGCATGTAGGACTGCATTACACTCTTATTTGCTACTTATATGTTTTCCTTATAGTACATTTTCTTTAGAGTGTATTTGTTACAACTCGAGATTATGAGTTTATATTTTTTATGATAACAAATATTGTGGCTCACTTTCTATTGTCTACCTGTATTTGTAATATATTTTTGTTTATGTGTTTACTAACTTTTTAGGATTATGGTGCAACATTCAAGTCTCAAGATTTGGTTAATCAAGTTTGATTTGTAATTTTTATTGATGTATTTTTTGATTTCTTTAGTCATGTCCTGTAAGGGTGTTCGCTTGCTTGTAACATTGCACACACACACTTAGGAAAATTTATGTCTGTTTTAGAGATTTCTGCTTTTGATCACATCATTTGGGATGATCCAAAAATTTGTCTGAATGATTAGTTAAAATTAAAAACTCTAATTAGGGCATCCTGGTTAAAGCAGCCACAATTAAGCGCATCGTCTTAGACGATAGCTGTATTAGCCAGGATGATAGGATCAAATCAGAAAGAATCTGCCACCAGTTCTATTTAGGTATATTTTATTTTTGGACATCGTCCAGGACATCGTCCAGGACATCGTCCTGCATGATACAATATAATTATGCCTAAATTAATCTGCTAATCAAGGAAAGCAATTAAGATTTAATTGCTCGATTATATCATCCTAAACGATCGCAGAATCATATCATCCTAGACAATCATTAAACTATTTTTTTTTTGTTCTTTAAATTTTAAAGATTTTATGTTTGTATCCACGTGCACTACTGGCAAGAAAATTTGGGATAAATTACATACCATATATGAAGGCACTAGTGAAATGAAGTAATCCAGGTTGAATACTTTAATAAATGATTATGAACTATTTTATATGAAACCTTATGAGATGATCTTAGACATGTTTACTACGTTTATTCAAATTATGACATCATTACATGCTTTTGGTAAAGAATTTTACAATTCTGAAAAAGTTAATAAAATTCTACGTTGCCTACTTGATAAGTTTGATGTCAAAATTATTGCAATTTATGAATCAAAAAATTTGAATGAATATTCTATTGATAATTTGATTTGCTCACTCATTGCCTACAAGCAAAGTTTGAGCTAAAGACTTTTTGATGCAGGTGAAACGATAGTGCTAAACTCTAAAAATACGAAGAAAAGTGGCTTAGTTGGTGACGAAAGCGATAACATATCAAGCAAATTGGAAAGCTCACTAAACCATAATCATCAACAAAAGTGGAATAAAGGTAAAAATGGTAAGAATGTTAAGATTTTTTCTAACGTTATTTGCTTTAAATGTAGGAAACCTGGACATATGAAAAATCAGTGCTTTAATATGAGAACTCTTCCTGCAAAAGAAAAGAGTAAAGCTACGTAAATTATAAAAATGGCAAGTAATGAAAAGCAAAAAATCTCCTAGGCAGACCTAACTTCTGAATCATCAGACCAGGAGCAAGATGATGTTTAAACCCTTATTTGTGTGTTTATTTGTTTGTGTATGCATGTTTTTGTTCGTTGTTCTTTTTTTTTGTTTGTTTTTTGTATCTTTCTTTGAGTTTATTCTTTTTCGTTTCTTTTTTTGTTACGTTAAAATTTTAAATGTCTTTACTTTTTCTTTTTATGTAGTTCTCTCTGATCAACACACACACATCACCTTTTTTTTCATATATATTTTAGAAAACTAAATCTTTTTTAAAGATTATTTTTTCTAAAAAAGAAAAACCTACTTTCTGTTTTTCTTGAATTCTTATATAAGTTGTGGTTGACTTCTCTAAAAATAATCAAAGGAAGGAAGCTCATAATTTTGACTCTCTATCTCTTTTCTTAAAGAGGTTTTTCTACTTTGGATTCAAAATCTTTATCATATTACAAATTGAATTTTGAAATTAAACTTTTTTCATCTCCCTACATTTTGTCTAGCGTATAGGGATTATTTACAAGTTGTTGAATCCATCTCATAACTTTTTTAATCAAGTAGTATATTTTGTCAATAGAATGGGGTTGCTTTAGTTTTTAAAATATAAGAAAGAAAGCATGTTTGATTAAAAAAACTGGTCAATGACACCAAATCAAAAGATGCTCAATGACAAACAACTGACAAGAGGCATAAAATGAGCCCACAAAAAGTAAGCTTACCTTTCTTGTGTTGAAACTTGTTCAATATGAATTAGGTTGTTAGACCTAAGCTTATGTCCCAGCGGCTAACCAAGAGGGGGGGGGGTGAATTGGTAATTAAAAATTTTCCCTCTTTTTGAATTTTAAACTGAGAATAACTTTAGTGAATTATGTAGAAAAGGTTTTTCAATCACAAATTAAAAAGTTAAAATAAAAGCAGCGGAAAATAAAATGACACAAGATTTATAGTGGTTTGGTCAAATATGACCTACATCCACTCCCTAGAGGCACCCTCCGAGTATTGCGCTAATACAACTAGTGACTCTCCTTTTGCACCCACAGGAAGGAGGAGAAGCCTTTAATAAACTCTCTTCCACCACTACCCGGTGTGACAGAGAACCGTCATCCTTTTACACTCTCCAAGTGTTGGCAGAGAACCGTCCGTCGTTTTACACTCTCTTAGTGTAGGCAGAGAACCCTCAGGCTCTTCACACTCTCCAAGTATAGGCAGAGAATCCTTCAGCTATTCACACTCTCCAAGTGTCAGTAGAGAACCTTTCGGCTGTTCACACTCTCCAAGTGTCAACAGAGAACCGATCTCCTTGACAGATCTTCTCACAATAAATCTAAAAAGATGAGAGAAAAGAGTGAAGTAATCACAAGTGGAGATTCTTACCTTTGAGTACCAAGTGAATCCTTTACGCTATGGTAGTAAGAATCCTCCTTCAAACACTCTCTCACACTTTCTCCTTCACTCTCCCTTCAGTTAACACGAAGATCAGTAGGAAAAAAGATTGCAAGACAATTTTAAGTGGACTTTATATAGGAATGGCACAAAAAATCATCCAAAAACTGTAAATTTTAATTATGTACTCACTCGATCGTCCCGTACGATCGTGATTTTGTCCTGGACGAATAGTGTAAAAATGTTGCATACAATCTCTTATGTGCATTGGGACGAGTTGATTTTGTACATGATTATTGTCCCGTACGAACTATATTCGTCAGGTATGAATAGTTATTTTAAAGCCATAATAAAACATACCTGCAAATGATCCATATGTCAAAAGAACAGAGAACATCGTCCTGGGACGAATGTTCATGTCTGGATGAATAGAATAAACTTTGAAACCCGAGGACATCGTTCTGGAATGAACTGTCTATTTCGTCTGAATGAACAGTACAGACTAAGAATCCAGAGGAGATCATCCAGGAACGAACTAGCAATTTAGTTTGGATGAATAATTCAATCTCATAATCCAGAGAAGATCATCCTAGGACGAACCGTCCATTTCATCCGGATGAATAGTTCATTATGATAATCCAGAGAGCATCGTCCAAGGACAAATAGGGAAATTCGTCTAGACGATTAGGACTTAGAAAAATTTTCTCACTTCCTATTCATTCCATTACTCTTTTGAGGGGATAACTAACTTGATTGTCCTGTACAAACTTGGTTCGTCCCATACGATTAGTATGATTTTTTAAAGATCTCCCCAAGTGTGTGTGTGCTAAGCTACTCAATTACAATCATATTCTCTCAAACTCAATACAATGAAAAATATAAACTTCAATTTACAAACTATCTCATGTTGAATTTGATTTGAAGTCTTATTTAGTCTGGAGTTCGATTTTCCTGAAATGTTAGTCCACACAAGAGCAAAAATAATTCTTTCAAAAAATGTTAGGATAATATAATACTTAAAAAAATAATATTTGGATTCATCAAAACTATATAAGTTGCAAGAATGTAAAACATGCAAATAGAAACTTTCTTAACAATCTCCCCCTTTTTGATGATGGCAAAACAATTATTGTTTGTACAATTTTCAAATTCTAAGAATCTCCTAAGCTCCCCTTGAATTGATAAACATGTGAGAATAAGGAGGCATTGCACGACAATGTTATCTCTCTTTTTTTTAATTAATTAAAAAAATAGATACGAAACAAAAATACGAACAAAATACGAAAATAAATAATATTTTCTCCCCCTTTTTGACAACAGCAAAAAGAGAAGAAGAAAAAGAACAAAAATGAATTACTGTGAGGGGCCCTGATCTGGAAGAGGAGGAGGTGGAACACTGAAGAAATTAAAATAACTGCTTATCATAAGCATATTTGAACTTATATCATTTATCTGCTCTCGCATATATCCCATGTCCTGATTGTACTGAGCATCCTGCTGTTGTAAGTGAGTTTCAATTTGATCAAATCTTTGATCAAAATGAGTCTCTAAACAATCAAATCTCTGAACCAAATCTTGATTATTTGGTTCAGAGAGCAAATTAAAACAATAATTTGGTTCGATTTTCCT
>NW_021319486.1:1614647-1617255 GCF_001605985.2 Dendrobium catenatum
CACTAGTAGGTGCAGGTGCAGGTTCCTCCTCCGAGTCACTAATAACATATTGTGCACGTGGTTCATCTTTATTGAAGATTGCTCTAAAGATCCATCGTTGTAGTAGAGAGGCTCCTCTAAATCATGATTTGGATGAACTAGATCATACTTCTTCTCCAAAATATAGGCAACAAGATGTCCTAAGGCAATGTTTTTCTTTCTCTTGTGGGAGACATGACCAATCTCAAAAAGTCCATAAATATAGTCAATTATCAGTTGGTCTTCATCTATAGGTTTCTTGGTCATAATCAAATAGGTCACAGTAGAAAGAAGAGAAGTAATGTTGACTCTATCACCAACTTTAGGAATTATGGAAGTTTAAAGAACACGCTGAATGATTCGGGCATTTTGATTTAGAGAGGCTACCCTAGGCACACGAGTTACTACTCTAATTCCTCTAAGGACATTAATAATTTCAGACCAATCAAAATCAAAAGTAGTGGTCAAGGTATGGGCTCTAATCCCTTCAGTCCTTAAGTTCAGAAAAATTCCTAAGTCTACCTTAGTGATCTCTACTTTCTTCTTAAACACATATGACCTAATCACTAAATGATCATAATTAAAGAACATGTTTGCAAGAAAGTAGTGAAAGGTCTCCTTATTATAGTAGTAGACAAGTGTGAGAATGAGGCCAAATTGGGTAGAAGAAAAAAGATTCATTACCTTAAAATTGATTTGCTATTGTAGAAGGACTCTAGATGGAGTGATATTTGCAGAAGCAAATCTAGGGAATGACTCTTCATTAGCCTTGGACAGAAAGTTCTCACTAGATTTTTGGGTGGTCCCTTAGCCAATATCTTTTGTCTTCTGCTAGAGCTAGCCATGGATAAGATCTAGAGGAAAAGGGGTTTGAAAGGGATGTTTGAAGTGATGACATGTGAGTTCAAAAGTCTTCAATTTAAAGAAAAACGAGTTTTCGTACATATAAAATTAATTTCATCTTGTACGAATTTGAGTTCGTCCGTACGAATGAAATTTTGTATGGACGAACGAATGAGTCCAAAAATGAAACGGCTTTTCATAATCGCATAAGTAACGATGCGTCCTTTTGTACAGAATTTTGACCAAACGATCGTACAGATGAACAGGTGTTCATCCTGGATGATCAAACATTAAAGATCATTTTAATGGCAATTTAAATCGTCCCCCACATCGAAACGCCAAGCGTTCATCTGTACGAAACATAGGTTCAGACGTACAATTATGCATAATGAAATTGGCCTTATCCATTTAACTATCAACAATCTTACAGACATTTTAAAATTTCGTCCGGATGATCGTAACAATCATACAGACGAAGAGAAAAATAAAAATTGAAAAACTATACGCAAGCCGTTCAAATCTGATAGTTAATACACTACACAATTTGTCCCGTACGAAATAAATTTCATCCCGGATGATTTCAAATTAATTTTTCAAGCATGCATTCAAAAATCTAGATGTGAGATTTTTTCAAAACTAAAACACAAACACAATAAAAAACTATTGAAAACACAGAAAAACACAAACTAAAATATAGAAAATCACAAACTTAAAAATACACACGAAACACTAACTAGAAAAACACATATCAATATTGCAGAATCATTTTATTTAAGCATTCAAAACGATCACACCAAGCCTTGTTCTTAATGTACTGAAAGTATCAAAGGCTAGTGGTTTTGTAAAAATGTCTGCAAGTTGATTTTCTGTAGAAACATGAATGAGTTCAATTTTTTCTTTGGATACATGATCCCTTATGCAATGATGCATGATGTCTATATGTTTGATTCTTGAATGTTGAATAAGATTTTTAGAAATGTAAATAGCACTAGTGTTATCACAATAAATGGGAATAGTGCCTATAGTTAATCCTAAATCAATCAACTGTTGTTTCAACCAAAGTACTTGTGCCACACAACTTCCTATTATAATGTATTCAGCTTCAGTAGTAGATAGGGCTACTGAATTTTATGTTCTACTATATCAAGAGACTAAAGAATTTTCAATAAACTGACATTTTCTAGAATTGCTCTTTCTATCAACCCAACAACCTATAAAGTTAGAATCTGAATAACCAATTATTTCAAATGAAGAGCTAAACTTAGGATACCAAATTCCTAAGTTCTGAGTTCCTAACAGATATCTTAAAATCCTTTTTACTGCTGTCAAATATGATTCTTTTGGATCTGATTAAAATCTAGCACACAAACAAACACTAAACATGATATCGAGCCGGCTAACTGTCAAGTAAAGCAAAGATCCAATTATCCCTCTAAATTTCTTTTGATCAATAGATTTTCCCTTAGGGTCCTTATCCAAATGAACTGAGAAACTTATAGATGTACTAACAGGTTTAGCATTGTTCATTTCATACTTTTTGAGGATGTCCCTAACATATTTAGATTGACTAAGAATTGTACCTTCCTTAATTTGCTTAATGTTAAAGCCTAGAAAGTAACTTAAGTCTCCCATTAAACTCATTTCAAATTCACTACACATTGTGTTAGAAAAATTTTTAAAAAGATTTTTATTTGAAGATCCAAAAAAGATATCATCTATATAAATTTGAATAATGAGTATATCCTTT
>NW_021319486.1:1618514-1629151 GCF_001605985.2 Dendrobium catenatum
GTTCCAACTGGTCCAAAAAGATCCATATGCAAAATTTCCAATGATTTACTAGTTCTAAGATCTTTATTGGACTAAAAAGACGACTTCATCTATTTTCTTAATTGACATGCATCACAAAGGTGGTCCTTAGTAAAGTCTAGTTTTGGTATACCTCTCACTAGGTTCTTTTGGATAATCCTCCTAAGGTTTTTTATGCTAGAGTGATAAAGTCTCCTATGCCAAATCCATGACTCATCAGAAATAATTTTTAAGCAAAAAGTAGTAGGAGTTTTAATGTAATTCAAGTTTAGCATATACACGTTATTTACCCTTATACCATTCAAAACATAATTTCCATTTATGCTTAATATATAGCTAGTAGGAAAAAAATTTACACAGTATTCTTTATCACATAGCTAGCTTATAATTAACAAATTATGCTTTAAGCCTTATACTAATAACAAATTTCAATGAAAAAATTCTTAAGATTTCCAATCATACCTGACCCAACCACCTTCCTTGTGGTGTTATCTCCAAGTGTAACATTACCTCCACTCCTGGCTTCCAGTGATATGAATTATGCAGTATCTCTAGTCATATGCTTTGAGTATCCGTTGTCCAGGTACCATTTGCTCTCACGAGGTCTTGTGTGAGAGCGACCCTCTTCTTGATGGTTATCGGCCATTAAGCACTGATTTGTGACTTCTTCTTTCTTTTCCGTCTCTAACGAGTCTGAAGCTGAGTCCGCCTAAAAAGCTCTTTGGAATTTCCTCTTGCCCTTCATCACAATTGGTTTCTCCTCTACCTTCTCTTTGCTATGAGTGGCTTTTAGTTTTGGGCAGTCTGTCTTAATATGTCCAGGTTTCTTGCACTCATAGCAAATAACATTATTTGAAACCTTGACATTTCTATAAAATTTACCTCGATTCATTGATGGTGTCTCTTTTGCTTCCTCTTCAAAAAGCTTTTGAATTGTCTAGTCATTAGTGCGATGTCGTCTTCCTCCTCAGGTTATGAGTGTTCACTCTCTGACTCCACTTTCAGTGCTATGTTCTTCTCCCTTCGTGATTCACCTGCATCAATCTTTTTTTGGCTAACTCCTTGCTCGTAAGTAATTAACGATCCAAAAAGATTGTCAATAGAATAAATGTTTAGATCTTTAGACTCTGTAATTATAGTAATTTTAGTATCATAAGCAGTAGGAAAATTATGAAGTATCTTATTAACTATTTTAGCATTCATTAGTTCCCTACCCAATGCATGTAAAGAGGTGACTATTTGTGTGAATCTTGTGTACATATCAGAAATGGATTCATTTAGTTTCATGCGAAACAATTCATAATCATGCAACAAGATATTAAGTCTAGATTTCTTAACATCATTAGTCCCCTCATAAGTTATACAAAGTCTATCTCATATGTCCTTTCTACTCTTACAAGTAAAAAATCGCATGTAGTCTTCTGATTTAAGAGCACAAAAGAAATTATTCAAGCATTTGACGTTTAGTTGTGCTAAGTCACGTTCTTCTACTGTCCAGTCCATATAAGGTGTTTCAACTCTAACTCCATCAACTAGTCTAGTTGGTTTTGTATACTCTTCTTGAACTAAGATCCACATACGGTAATCAAGTGACTATAAAAATGTAGACATGCGTGTTTTCTAAAAATCAAAAGGAATATTATTGAACAATGGAGGTCTAGTTATAGAGTAACTCTCAAGTGTATCTTGGTTTTCAAATATAGTCATCTACGTTAATTAAAAAATAGTCTAAACTTATGATTTTGAAACAAAGCTCTAATACCACTTATTTGACCTGGGAACCCAAACAAGTTTGAGTTCTCCTTTTGGCAATTTAAAAAGGTACCATAAATATTGAAAAGATGCGCAAAGCGCCACAAGTTATATTTTGTTCATATTCTTTCCTTAATCTTTCAATCTTTTAATTCAAATTAATCTTTTGTATTATTTTATTTCGTATTAAAATTTGAAATATATAAATTTTATATTCATCCTTTATGCAATGATATTCTTTATCACAATGTCTAAATTGATTCATATTTTTGATAAATCCTGTTTATTTTCAATGTTATATCTCTTCTTAAATTCTATGAATCATTTTATTTGCCTAATGATTTGGTTCTTATTTGTAAAATTTATTTCAACCACTTTTAAGGATCAATCATAAAAGGATTATCATATGACTTCTCACATTTTTGTTCTTTTTCTTCTTCTCTTTTTTTTGTTATTAAAAAGGGGGAGAAAATATTATTTGTTTTCGTATTTTGTTCATATTTTTATTTCGTATCGTATCTATTTTTTTTGTAAATAAATTAAAAAAAAAGAGAGATAACATTGTCGTGCAATGCCTCCTTATTCTCACATGTTTATCAATTTAGGGGGAGCTTAGGAGATTCTTAGAATTTGAAAATTATACAAACAATAATTATTTTGCCATCATAAAAAAGGGGAGATCTTTAAGAAAGTTGCTATTTGCATGTTTTACATTCTTGCAACTTGTATAATTTTGATTATTCCAAATATTATTATTTTAATTATTATATTCTCCTAACAGTTTTTGGAAGAATTATTTTTTCTCTTGTGTGGACTAACATTTCAGGAAAATTGAACTCTAGACTAAAGAAGATTTTCAATCAAATTCAGCATGAGATAGTTTGTAAATTGAAGTTTATATTTTTCATTGTATTGAGTTTGAGAGAGTATGATTGAAATTGAGTAGCTTAGCACACACACACTTGGGGAGATCTTTAAAAAATCTTATTGATCGTACAGGACGAACCAAGTTCATACGGGACGAAGCAAGTTCGTACAGGACGATCAAGTTAGTTATCCCCTAGGAAGAGCAATGGAACGAACAGGAAGTGAGAAATTTTTTTTTAAGTCCTGATCGTCCAGATGAGTTTCCCTATTCATCCTTGGATGATGCTCTCTGGATTCTCACAATGAACTCTTTGTCTGAATGAAATGGACGGTTCGTCCCAGGATGATCTTCTCTAGATTATGAGATAGATATGTTCGTCCAAACAAAATTGCTAGTTCGTCCCTGGACGATCTCCTCTAGATTCTAAGTCTGTACTGTTCGTCTAGACGAAATGGACAGTTCATTCCAGGACGATGTCCTCGAGTTTCAAAGTTTGTGCTGTTCGTCCAGACGAACATGAACATTCATCCCAGGACGACGTTCTCTGTTCTTTTGACATATGGACCGTTTGCAAGTATGTTTTATTATGGCTTTAAAATAACTGTTTGTACCGGACGAACATAGTTCGTACGGGACAAAAATCATGTACAAAGTCAACTCGTCCCAATGTACATAAGAGATCATACGCAACATTTTTACTCTATTCGTTCAGGACAAAATCACGATCATACGGGATGATCGAGTGCATACATAATTGAAATTATAGTTTTTGGATGATTTTTTGTTTCTTTCCTATATAAAGTCCACTTAAAATTATCTTGTAATCTTTTGGCCTAATGATCTTCGTGTTAACTGAAGGGAGAGTGAATGAGAGAGTGTGAGAGAGTGTTTGAAGGAGGATTCTTACTACTAGAGCGTAAATGATTTACTTGGTACTCAAAGGTAAGAATCTCCACTTGTGATTTGTGATTACTTCACTCTTTTCTCTCGTCATTCTAGATTTCTTATGAGAAGATCTGTCAAAGAGATCTAGTTCTCTGCCGACACTTGGAGAGTGTGAATAGCCGAAGGGTTCTCTGCCTATACTTGGAGAGTGTGAACAGTCGAAGGATTCTCTTCCTACACTAGGAGAGTGTGAAAGGACGAACGGTTCTCTGCCAACATTTGGAGAGTGTAAAAGGACGACAGTTCTCTGCTGCACCGGGTAGTGGTGGAAGAGAGTTTTGTAAAGGCTTCTCCGCCTTACTGTGGGTGTAAAAGGAGAGTCACTAGTGGTATTAGTGCAATACTCGGAGGGTGCATCCGGGAGTGGATGTAAATCGTGTTTGACTGAACCACTATAAATCTTGTGTCATTTTATTTTTTCGTTGCTTTTATTTTTAACTTTTTATTTATGGTTGAAAAACCTTTTCTACAAAATTTACTAAAGTTATTCTCGGTTTAAAATTCAAAAAGAGGGAAAATTTTTAATTACCAATTTACCCCCCTCTTGGTTAGTCGCTGGGACATAAGCTTAGGTCTAACAACCTAATTCATATTGAACAAGTTTCAACATCTTGTACTTCTTAAAGCTTAAGAAAATACTTGATATTTTTTATACTTGAGCTTGAAAATCATGATTCCTGATTCACCAATTTTTGCATTAATCTTCTATTAGATATATTTTATGAATGGAGTTTTAAAAAAATTGGTATTTCTTTTTCTAATTTATTCCTTGATTTAGATATTAAATTAAAATGTTTTTTAGCCTTTAAAAGAACTTGAGTATGGATTAATAATTTTTAAATTTCTAACATTTTTTGGGTTATGCGTTGTCACTACATTTTTTACTAAGTTTTTGTATAAAATCAGGAGGTAACTTTCTCATTTTAAGAATTTTAATTTTTTTTTCACTAGATCAGGAATCGTTTTGTTTTTTAATCATTTTTTGTGCCCCTCCTCTTTTTGATAATGTATTGGGTGAGAACGTACTGTTGTATTTATAACTTTTTCTTGAAAAAAAATAAAAATAAAAAAAATTCTAATTTCTTTTGATTTTAAATTTTATATTCTAGTTAGCGGGAGATTAGGAAAAAATGTTTTCAAATTTAACCAATAATATTTTCCATCATAAAAAAGGGAGAGATTGTTGCAACTCGAGCATATGAGTTTATATTTTTGATGATAATAAATATTGTGGCTCACTTTCTGTTGTCTACCTATATTTGTAATATATTTTTATTTGTGTGTTTATTAACTTTTAAGGATTACGATGCACCATTCTAGACTCAAGATTTGGTTGATCAAGTTTGATTTGTAATTTTTATTGATGTATTTTTTGATTTCTTGAGTCATGCATATAAGGGTATTCACTTGCTTGTAATCTTGCACACACACACTTGAGAAAATTTCTATCTGTTTTAGAGTTTTTTACTTTTGATCACATCATCCGGGACGATCCAAAAATTGGCTTCAATAATCAGTTAAAAATAGAAACCTTAATTAAGGAATCTTGATTAAGGCAATCATAATTAAGTGCATCATCCTAGACGATAGTTGTATCGGCTGGAATGATAGGCTCAAATCATAAAGAATCTGCCACCAGATCTATTTAGGTATTGGCTTAACATCCATGTTGAACTCTTAGTACTTAGGTTCTTAATGTAAATGTAAAAGTCAAATATCAAATGTAAAGTGTTTAGAATATATCTAGGTTGAGTTATACAAAGGGTTATAAGAGGTTAAAGGTGTTTGCTTATACGCATAGGGCTCTAAAAGAAAATATTTTCTCTACCTTCGAGAAGCATTATCTTTTGGAATCCTGTAGGAGACATGGGACCAAAAGATAATAAGAAAGTGCATTTAAACCTATATTTATATTATTGAAAATCCAAGCATGTTGCGGTGGAGCTTGGCCACCTAACTTTTTTAGTATAACCTTGGTTATATCTCTCTAGTTTTTAATAAATAAACAAAGATGTTTCTTACACAGTACTCTTTCATACACTACTTCATAGTGCATGCATTATATTCATATTGGTGGTAGATTTTCATTAGAGGGTAGCGTTTTTCAAATTTTCTTGCGCTATGCATGTTCTTAATTTTGTAGGAACAAATATACTAGTTCTAAGATGATACAATAGTGGTACTATATATGCAAAAACCTTTACCCTAACATGCACACATATATGCATTTTACTTTCTAACGTACATTAGCATAGCACACAAGCCAATGACAAAGAATGAGGAGCCTAAGTGTCGAGGAAGCCGTAGTTTTCTTATGGGTTAGGGTCAATATGTTGCCGAATTTTCTTAAAAAATTTGGACATAAAAAACTTAAGAAAATTTAGTGTTAACTAAAATGTAACTTAGAGTTTAGGGCGTCTTTGTGCCAAAAATTCATTAGTTAGATTCATCTTATCTGATTCATATTTCTAAACTCTGATTATATATTTGAGCCAAAATTCTTGATTCTGGTGTAAAGATAATTATCTTGTCTGCATGCGTTAGATCTGAAAATCATGGTTTTAAAATTATGTGCTTAGATGGTTAGTTAGAAGTGCACCCCAAACAAGCATACATCTATATGCATTTGCACTCAATTTTTCATTCCAGGAGAATTATTGTGATATCTGAAATGAGTTTTATAAACTCTTTGTGTTTTTTTGTAAATAATTGATTGAAATCTTTAAATCAAATATTTTAAAATTTAAATTTAAAATAAGATAATTTCCACTTTAATTAAAACTTTTCTCTTTAGAGATATAATTAACTATAGAGGCTTGCCTCTATAAGAGCCTAAGAATTTATATTAAAATAAACTTATTTTAGTTCTGTAGAATATAGGAAAAATCTTTTGGAGACAAACTAAAGAAAATCCTTGGTTAATTTCATTTCTTAAATGATAGATGATCGTTTCTTTTATCCATTTGGATGAATTTTACATTAGCTATGTTGTGTTTAATTATGAAAAATCAAATTTCTTTCTTTTTTCAAGTCGACAGTGAAGCATTATTAAATCTCTTGAGGTAGTATAATGTTTGTTATGCGAATTTAACTAAAGAAATATAAAGTGAGTAAATAGTATATTTATTTGTCCATAAAGTAGGACTTTGATGCAGTATGGGCAGAATTAACTTCTTCAGTTAGATATGCTTTGTAGATTGTTAGCATTCCTGCAGACAAATATTATATATTTATGAGAGGAGTTTGAGACATACTGAGACAACCACTGGTTTCATTTCATATTTTTTTTATTTCTCTGAGTTAGTGGCATGTGCCCCGCTGATTAAGAATGATATGATGGTTACTCAATAATGATGTACTGCTAGTAAAAAGGGATTTTGTGGTAAGATTTCTAGTAGTGACTTTTTTGGGAAAAAAAAGATGAGTTAATTTGGACTAGGAGAGTCCAGGGGAGGTTGTTAGTCTATGTCTACAATAGCTCGGAGTAGGGATAACATTGGTTGTTCTAGATGTTTTGTTAATAGGGCCCCAGTGTGTTAGAGTTATAGTAGATGCCATTTTGTTCTACGCTACTGCATGATTGGATAGTGTTTTCAATATGGTCAGACTAGATACAGGATGTCGAAGTGTCCATAGGAAGGATTTGACTAACGATTTGAGCTCAAATTTGAGAGTTTTGCTAGACCAATAGCGAGACTAAGGACAGTTTCAGTTCGCGCACATTTTTTCAAAGTCCTTTTAGTAGAGGCAGTGGTTCTAGTTCTTTGGCTGGGAGGTCATTTAAAAGTGGTTAGAGAGAGCCTATTAGTTCTGTATTGATATATTTCTTGGTATGACCCTAATTTCCAAAGCATCATATATGATGACACCTAAGGAGGTTCAATAATTGGTTGATAGAGGATTTTTCTATCCTAGTGTGTCTCCATGGGGAAAACCTATTCTATTTATGAAGAAAAAATATGGAATGATGTGCATATGTATTTATTACAAGGAGTTGAATAAAATCACTATCAAGAACAAATATTCTGTACTATGGATTGATGATCTATTTGATCTGCTTGTTGGATATTCTATATTTTTTTAGATTGATTTGTGATATTGTAAAAGTGAGAGAGGCTGATGTGATGAAGATAACTTTCAATACTAGGTTTGGACAATATGAGTTCCTAGTCATACCTTTTGGGATGATGAATGCACCAGCCATCTTTATGGATTTGATGAACAGACTATTCATGGATTATCTGGATCAATTAGTAATAGTGTTCATAGATAATATATTTTATGTGTCACTTCTGAGAAAATGGGTATTTAATTCTAAAAATAAAATATTTATTGAAGACATTGAGGTACATTTGAATATGAGCTACAAGAAAGAATTAGAGAATGTTCTAGCTTATGATATTAGAAAGTTAAGGGAAAAAAAAAAACAAATCTCAATGGTTGAAGTTCAATGAAAAATAGAAGTAAAAAAGAAACTACTTAGGAGAAGGAAGCTGAGATGAGATAATTATATCCTAATTTATTTATGTGATTTGAGATATGAGGTTTGAAATGTTAAGGATAATATTATTTTGAGGAGGGGAGAGAGTTATGATACCTCCAGGTTCAGTATTTGTTTAACCTGCTCTGACCCAAATTGAAAAAGAAAAATGTTTGAACTTTTGTATTTTGAAATATTTTGCATGTATTTAGGATTTATATGTATGTATGAAAAAGTATGCTTGTATTTTGGAGTGAGTTCCATGGGTTTGAATGCATATTGGGAAAATACGAAATTTTTCCTTTAGAGTGTTAAAATGTTGGGTGATTTAACGCCTATGTGTTGTATTGACTGCCACTTTGGTGCTCAATAGTGGCGTCCTAACATTATACTCAAAGGTTTTTGAAATTTAAACTAGCGACCCTGCGCTGGACCATTATCTGAACTATTTTTTTTTAATTCCACTATTCTGTTGATTTTATGTTTTGACAACCAAACAAGAGAGAGATAGATAGGAATTTTGGAGAGAAATGAATAAGATTTGGGGGCCTTTGGGTCATTCTTAACCAATGGCCCAGTTTAATAAGTTGTTTGGATCGAGCTAGATCACATAATGTCTTTCTCAGTTTTTAAAATAAGAAGTTTTTTTAGATTTTTCGATTAAATTTATATTTCAGTTACAAAAAAATGAGAAAAACTTTACACTAGTAAAACTTTCATCTCATAACTTTTTATTTATTATAAATATTGAAATTCTAAATATTTTGAATATTTTCTTAAAAAGATTACAACAAGGGTTTTAAAATTTATATTATTTTTTATTGAATAAAAAAATGCGGGATCTAAAAAAATAGTTGCGGTACACGATTGAAGTTTTAAAATGATGTTTTGCACAATTTTTGATAATTTGGTTATATCTCAAAATTGTGAATGTTTACTCAGTAAAAATTTTTGTTTCCTACTGTTATAGAAAATTATGCAATTCTAATATGAGCTTAATTATATTTTAATTACTACAATGTGATGAAATATGTATTTATGTGATTGAATTATGAGCTTATTGGTTGAATTAATAAGTTTTGGAAAATGATATTGTATAAGAAGCAAGATATTCTTGTACCTATATGACACATAATGGTGGCTAAAATGTCATGTTATAGTGCCTACATGCATGTTCTGATGGCAAAATGTCATGTTCTGATGTCCACATGCATATTCTGGAACTAGAAGCACAAAGTGGGTTAGAATCATTTGAGATCCTATTTAGGATCAAAGAAGTCTATTATATTCTATTATATGAAGTGAATTTCAATTTATTTGATTGCTCAGTATTATTACTTGCATCTTTGGATAATTGCTATGCTCTTGTTACTTCGCTCAACACAGCGATTTATTACACTGAATTTAAATGTTCCGAAAAAAAATTTAATAAAAGAAATATTTAGAAGTTTTGGTCGATGTTTCTAACATGTTGAGCTGTTTTAGCTCACTATAATTTTGCATTATATTTTTCAAGATCTGGGAAAAGGAAGGAGCTACTTGATTAGTAGTTCATGATCTAATTTGAGTCTATATGTATTTCTTCTATTGATTTTTTAATAATCATGGCTAGTTTATTACTCTATTCTTTAGTTTTTGTTTATAGCCATGTACTCTGATTATATATATCATTTTAATGATGAAATGAATGTGATTTTGTTGATGAATTTATTTTAGTATTCTAGATATTTTAGTAGCTCTATAGTTTGTTGTTGGTTTAAAATTTTAAATTGGAAAATGAATCTGAAAAAAATAAATAAATAAATCTTGGGATTCGCCTCTTGCAAGCCAACACGATAATACATGTCACATTAGTGGGTTTTGTCGGGTTAAGTTGTGACATACCTAGAGGAGTAGGTATATGTAGGGATAATTGTGATGATATAGTTTTTATTTTTGCTACTCTTTTGTCTACTTCTTTTTGCTTTTTTTAGTATAAACTTTACTTTTTGATAGAGCTTTCAAAATTTGTATTGCCCTTAGGTTTTATAAAATCTACATTGAGATTAATTATCATTGAACATATCATAGAACATAAAAATGGTAATGTTGAGCCATTTTATAATGAAAACTATTTAACATCTTAATTCCTTGCAGTTTTGAATCTTTCACTTTTTCAAACAATGAAAATTCATGTTCTAATTGGTTTAGCTAATTTTGTTGCTCATCTTGATACAAATATGAATTTTGTGAAATTTAATATTCCTTCTCAAATGAAAGATTTAATTTATGCTGACAAAATAGGATGGCCCTATTCGATGTTTATTTTGGTATATAATTCAGAACCCTAATGTTGTTATGGTAAATTCTTTCCTGTTATTTTACTTTCAATTGGTTGGAATCTCTTAAACTAATTTCCTTAGGTACATTTTTGGATGCTATAAATTCTCCTTGCTATGAACTTGCTCTTATTATTATTTAGTTGGTTTGAATATTTTCCACTTATTCGATGATTCTAGCGATATTGATAAGTTTTGCTCGTTATTAGGTCTTGTGTCATTAGAAATTTTCCTTTATAGTATGATTGTCTTTTCT
>NW_021319486.1:1629907-1683927 GCF_001605985.2 Dendrobium catenatum
CCCCCTCTTAGTTAGCTTGGGCCAGTTCTATAGGGCTTAACATCCCTAACGAACTTTCAAATATGATAGAAAAGATTTGGGATACAACACATATCCTCATCAGCATGAAAGAGTTGGAAATCATAATCAGATTTCACTTCAATAAACAAGTTAGTTATATTAAGAGAGATGTATAATTGAATAATATAAAGAATGACCATAGTGATAGAAGTTAAGTAGTTACCATTATGAATAGGTCCAGCAAAAGCTAAAATAAGACAACCATTACTATCCTTGAGAGCACCACAACATCCCACTAAAATGTCACAACAAGCATTATGCACATTCAATTTAAGGAAATTAATGAAGGGTTTGGTCCAGTAAATAATATTAGCGTAAAAAGCAGATGGACCACCCTCCAAGTTAAGCCCTAAAGCAGTCCCAACAAAATAATAGTTTTTGAAATTCTTTAAAGAAAGTAATTTAACAGTCACAAGAGATAAAACCTTATCCTTTGCCTTCTGAACAACATTATGATGGTTCATCCGCACATCATTAAAAAGAGAATTATTTCATTCCAACCAAAGAAACAAAAAAATGAGAGAAGGAATAACATTACATATATATCCTTTAGAATTAATAAACTAAACCTTGAGAATAGATTTAAGGAAAAGATAAGCATTAAAGCAATTTAACTGAAACAAATCATCAAAATAGACCCATGTTCTAACAGCAACAGGACCAGAGATAAAAACATAATGCATATTCTCCATATGATAACAACATTGACACTTGGAAGCCAAAATAAAACCTTTTTTGGTGAGATTATCATCCATGGAAATAAATCTATGCAAGATTCTCTAAACAAAGACAGATATAATAGAAGGAATGTTATTATGACAAATATAAGTGAAAATATTATCAATATTTCTTTTAGCACTAAAAGTATGCAAAGCACTCTTTAAGTGAACCACTATCTTTGAATAAATCACATAAGCTAATGTCTTTAGAAGTAGTATTGATAGACAAGTTTAAAATATAGTGAAGAATGCAATCAGGAATCATATTAGATAGATTTTCATAGTCCCAATAATTATCATTAAGGAAAGAGTTAACCTTAATTGAAGTAGTAGAGGATGAATTAAAAATAGAATCAATAGAATATTTACCTAACCACCGATCTTCCTAGAAGAAAATATTACATTCACTAAGCCCCCAAGAGATTATGGGCTCCACATCCCATTTACCCTTACAAAGCCTTTTCCAAACTCTAGAATCACCTTACTTGGAAAAATAATTAGTAGAATGTTTGCCAACACAATACTTGAAAATCATAAAACTAGCCCAAAGACTATCTTTAGTGCAAAAATTATACCAAAGTTTAAAAGAAAAAGCCTTAACATGATCATTTAAATTCTTGTAAGCAAGACCAGCTTCAGCCAAAACACCACAACACTTCTCCCAAGAAGCTCAAGTAATTTTAGAGCTAGTAGAAGTGCCTTTCCAAAAGAATTTGTTAATAAGCTTGTGGATCATATTACAAATAGCTTGAGTAAGAAAAATAGTTTGGAAACTGTAAACCAGTAAAGAACATAAAATACTTTTGATAAGAGTAACTCTACCACCAAAGCTAAGGAAATTGGAATCCCAAGTTAAAAACTTATTTTGCACTGAATCAATAAGATCATCAAATAAAAAGGTTTTCCTCCTACCATTAAAAAGTGGAACCCCAAGTTATTTGATGGGAAAGTGAGCATGTGTAAAGCCAATTAAATATTTAATAGCTAAAATATGATCATGAAAATCCTCTTATAAGCAATAAAATAACTTATATTTTTGCTAAAGGATAAGCCACTAACCATCTCAAATTGATAAAAGAAATCCATTTGTTTATGAATTCTATTAGGATCTGCATTAGTCAAAACAATAAAGTCACCCGCAAAGAATAAATGAGATATGATAAAACCTCCCAAAGTTCTAAAATAAAGACCAGGATTATTATCAAACAAATTGGTAAGACACCTTGAAAGAAATTCAGAAGCAATAATAAAAAGAGCGGGAGAAATAGGATCGCCTTTCCTTAAGCCATGTGAAGATTTGAAAAACCATTATTAGAATCATTAATAATTATTGACAAATAGACATCTTTAATACAATTCTTAATTAGTTAATAAAGACAGAATTAAAGCCAAAAAACTCTAAAGTATGGTAAATAAAGTTTCAATCAATATCATCATACGCCTTGGCAATATCAAGCTTCAAAATTAAATTACCCCCTCTCACCCTAACATCCAAGTCTTGACAAAATTCTTGAACCAACAAAATGTAATTCGTAATGGCCCTACCTATCACAAAACACATATGAGAAGGAGAAATAATTTTATGTAAAATAGAAGTAAGATGATTCATAATAATTTTAGAAATCAATTTGTTAAAAAAAGGTACAAAGACTGATAGGTCTAAAGTCATTCCAAGTGTTAATAAAGTTATTCTTAGGAATAATCACTATAGAAGTAGAAGTAAAGAACTTAGGAATAGGGTTACCAATAAAGAAATCCAAAATAGCTACAAAAATATCATTATTAATAATGTACCAATATTTTTGAAAGAAAAGAGTGGTAAACCAATCAGGCTGGGCCACAGAATCACTATTTAAATTCAACCGAGTCTCTTTAACCTCCTCAAAAGAAGTAGGCCTAGAGAGAGTGACATTCTCCTTTTGGATATAAGGGTGGGAAAAAAAGATTGATCCACTATTTGAGCTGGATTAAAAACTTTATTGAAATGGGTTTGAAAATGTTGAACAACTAAATTAGCAATCTCCATAGTATTCTCAGTAATAGAACCATCCACACTTTAGATTTTATTGATACTATTTTTAACCCATTTCCTCTTAACCAATGCATGAAAATATTTAATATTGTTATCCCCTTCAATTAAGTGCTTAGCAGTAGCTTTTTTCTTCTAAAAGACCTCTTCCTTAGCTTGGAAATTAAAAAGTTCCTCTTTAAACTTCTTTAAAAGAGTGAAATTATCATCAATAGGATCATCTTAACAAGAAAGCTCAATAGAATTAACTATTTATTTGTGTTTGATGGTGTTTTGTTTTTTTGTTTTGTTTTAATTTTTGTTTTTGTGTTTGATGTTTAGAGTTTTTGTGTTTTTTTTCATTTGTAAAATAAAAAAAAAAGTATTTTGTGTTATTCAAGGAATTCCCTTATATTCACATGTTTATTCTTTTAGGGGGAGCTAAGGAGAAATTTAGGGTATTCAATTTTTCTCAAATAATAATTATTTTGTCATCATAAAAAAAGGGGGAGATTATTGAGATAGTTGCTACTTATTTCTTGATTGTTGATATTCTTGTAACTTGTATGGTTTTAATTATTCTAAATATTATTGCTTTGATTATTATTTCTCCTAACATATTTTGAAAGAATTATTTTGTTGTTTTTGTGTACTAATATTTCAGAGAAATCATACTCCGAATTATTGAAGACTTCAAATCAGATCAGTTTAGGATTTATTGTAATTGAAGTCTATACTTTTCATTTTATTAAGTCTGAGAGAGTGTGATTGTAATTGAGTAACTATGCACACACACACTGGAGGAGAGTTTAAAATATATAATTTTAAAACTGATCATACTATACAATGCCTTTTCATATGGGACTATCTGATCAAATATTTTCCCCTTCGAAAAATCAAATGAATAAATAGGAAAAAAATTTTCTAAGGATCGTACTGTATGATATACCAATTATATGTATGCCATCCAGGGTACGAATTAGATGGGTCCCTTTTCATCCAAACAAACATGAAAATTTTTTGAACGATTTATAGCATATGATGTCATCATCATACATACGTTGTCCAGGGTATGAATAGGAAAGGTCCCTTTTCGTCCAGACAAACTTAAAAATTTTTTGAACAGTCTATACCGGAGTGTCGTCATCGTACATACACCGTCTAAAGTACAAATTGGATGGGTCCCTTCTTGTCCCAACGAACTTGAAAATTTTCATAATTGATCATATCATACGATGTCGTCATTATACGTATGCCATTTAGGGTACAAAATTATGGGGTTCCTCTTCGTCCCGATGAAGGTAAAAAATTTTCTAACTATTCATACCAAATGAACTTGGTTCATATCGGATGATCATCGTGTATGAATTCATTTCATACCTTTCATAATAGGTTTGCACATAATAATTTTTTTACTATTCATACTTACGAGTATATGATCATACTATATGATCGTGTACTCTTAAAATAGAAATTTTTAGTTTTTTGGATAGTTTTTTTATATATTTGATATAAAAAGTCCTCTAAAACTGATGTGAAAAAGCCTTATCTTCATGATTTTTCAAGAGTAAGTGAAAGAGAGAGTGTGGGACAGTGTTTCAGAGAGATTTCTTGTAATTGGAGTGTAAAGGTTCACAAGGTTACTCAAAGCTAAGGATCTCTTTGTTATTTTGTGATTATTCTTCTTTTGTTCTTTCTAGTTGCTCGTAAGAAAATCTTTGGAGAAGATCTGGTACTCTGTCGACACTTGGAGGGTGTGAAAGAATGATGGTACTATGCTTACACTTGAAGGGTGTGAAAGGATGATGGTATTCTCCCGACATTTGGAGGGTGTGAAAGAATGATGGTACTCTATCGACACTTGGAGGGTGTGAAAGGAAGCCAGTTCTCTGCCTACACTTGGAGAGTGTCAATAGATAATGTTTCTCTGTCAACACTTAAAGAGTGTAAAAGGACAATAGTTCTCTGTCGCACCATGGATTGGTGGAAGAGAGATTTTTGTAAAGGTTTCTCCACCTTGTTGTGTGGGAAAAAGGAGATTCACATTAGTAATAGTGCAATACCTGAAGAGGGAGTCTTCAGGGAGTGAATGTAGGTCATGTTTGACAGAACCACTATAAATTTTTGTATCTTTTAATTTCCACATTTTATTTAATGTGGTTGAAAATTTTTATTTTAAAAGTTAAATTAACTTTCTACAAGTTTTAAAAATGGTTTTTTACTTAAAACTCTAAGAGAATTTTAAAATTACCAATTCACCCCCTCTTAGTTAGCCTTGGGACAATACCTTAGGTTTAACAACCTATACGGAATCAATAAATGGTATTAAAGCTTTATTTCAAAGTCATAAGTTTAGACTACTTTTTGATAAATGAGAATGGCTACTTTTGGAGTATGAAACACACATAAAGGGTATTCAATCACTAGACCTCTGTTATTTGACTATGTCCCTTTTGATTTTTGGAGAACACGCATGTCTACTTTTCTAAAATTACTTGATTATCACATGTAGATTTCAGTTCAAGAAGGGTATACAAGACCAACTAGATTAGTTGATGGCATTAGAGTTGAAACACCCTTTGCTGGTTGGACTATAAATAAATATGACTTAGCACAGTTAAATGACAAATAATTAAACAATTTCTTTTATGCAATTAAGTCAGAAGATTATATGCGGGATTTCACTTGCAAAAGTGGAAAGGAAATTTTGGATAGTCTTTGTATTACTAATGAAGAGACTGATGAAGTAAAACAATCTAGATTAAATATCTTATTTCATGATTATGAATTATTTTGTATTAAACCAAATGAATCTTTTTCTTACATGTATACAAGATTCACTCAGATAGTCACTTCTTTTCATGTATTAGATAGGGAACTAATGAATGCTGAAATGGTAAATAAAATTCTTTGTTGTTTGTCTACTGCTTATAATGCGAAAATTATTTACTTCTTAGTAAGGAGTTAGTCAAAGGAAGATTGATACATATGAACAGTGAAAGGAAAAGAACATAGCACCAAAAGTGCAAGAGTCAGAGAGTGATTAGTCATAACCTAAGGATGAGGATGATATTGCCTTAATGATTAGGCAATTCAAAAGTTTTCTTAAAAGAAAATAGAGGAGATGCCAGTAGTGGAATAGAGGTAAAATCAATAGAAATATTAATATTTCTATTGATGTGATTTGCTATGAATACAGGAAACCTGGACAGAAATTCACTCCTAGTAAGAAGAAGGTAGAAGATAAATAAAATGTGAAGAAGGGTAAGAAGATATTTCAGAGAGCTTTTTGGGAGGACTAAACATCGGATTTGTTAGAAATAAAAAAGGAGGAAGTCACCAATCTATGTTTATTGGCCAATAATCTTGCTCAGTCAAATCAAGAAGAGGTAAGTGACTTAATCTTTGCTAAATTATAAAAAGTTTCAAAAAGAATACATGATGCATATAGAAAACTTAAGAAAATGCATACTAGACTAAACCTAGAAATGCAAGAATAGAAAAAAGAGCATGAAATCCTTAGGAAATATCACACACAGATAGATAACAACTACATGAGCTTACTTGATGAATTTGATTATTTGAATACAAAGAATGATCTTTTAAAATCATCTTATACGAATTTGGAAAAAGATTCTAAAAATTTTAAGGATGAATTTGAGAATAGAGAGCACTATTTGAAATATGATATTAATGTGTCAAAAGATGTAAATATATTTTTAAAGTTGAAAGTGAAAGCTCTTGAGAAAAATAGAAAACCCCCAAAACATGAAGATTTTACAAATCATATTTTGAGATAAAAAAATTTAAAACTCAGGAAGAGACAGATTTAACATAAAAATTTATAAAACTCATTTCCTGAAGTTAAATGTTATACTTATGGGATGATTGGACATATTTCACATACTTATACTTTGGATAGAAAAACTCATTTAGTGTGGAGACCTAAGATGCATAAACCAAGTCATATCATAAATGCATCTAGTTTTCAATTGTCAAAAGGAGAACCCAAACTTGTTTGGGTTCCCAAGTCTAACATTTGATTATTTTGTAGAAGCGCTTTCAAATAAAGCCTTGTGATAGCATTTGGTACCTGGGCAGTAGTTGCTCGTAGCATATGACTGGAGACACTAAATAATTCAAATCGCTGGAAGCCAAGAATGGAGGCAATGTTACATTAGGAGATAACACCACTAGGAAAGTGGTTGGAACTGGTATGATCGAAAACTTGCAAAAATGTTTCATAGAAAATGTTTTACTTATCGAAGGCTTAAAGCATAATTTGTTAATTATTAGTCAGCTATGTGATAAAGGGTATAGTGTAAATTTTTTTCACACTAGCTGCATATTAAGCCTAAACGGAAATGATGTTTTGCATGGAATAAGGGTTAATAATGTTTATATGCTAGATTTGAACTATATTAAAACTTCTAATGCTTTTTGTCTAAAAAAAAGGCATATGAGACTTTGTCATGTTAGCATGAAAAGATTAGAAAAATTACCCAAAAGGATTTGGTTAGAGGTATACCAAAACTAGACTTTATTAAGGATCACCTTCACAGTGCATGACAATTAAGAAAATATGTGAAGTTCTCATTTCACTCCAATAAGGATCTTAGAACTAATAAACCATTAGAGATTATTCATATAGATCTTTTGGACCAGTTAGCAATGTTAGTCTAGGAGGGAAGGTATACAGATTTGTGATAGTTTATGTTTTCTAGAGATTCATGTGGGTTAAATTTTTATTTTATAAGAGTGAATTATTTGAGAAATTTAGAGACTTTTCAACTTGGATTTAGAGGAAACTAGGGTGTGAGATTTTAATACTTTAAAGTGATCACGAAGGTGAATTTAAAAATGAAATATTTGAGGATTTTTGTAAAGAATGAGGAATTGATCATAATTTTTATACACCTAGAACCCCTCAGTAGAATAGGGTAGTAGAAAGAAAGAACAAAACATTAATTGAAGCCACTAGAGCCATGTTGGACGAATATTCACTTTATAAATATTTTAGGGCTGAAGTGGTTAGTACTGCATGTTATGTTCCGAATAGGGTGAACATTAGATCAAATTTGAACAAAACATCCTATGAGCTTCTTAAGGGGAGAACACATAATTTATAACACTTGTATGTTTTTGGATGTAAGGTGTTCATACATAATAATTGAAAATCTTTTTTAGGAAAATTTGAGCCAAATTAGATGAAGGAATTTTTCTCGGATACTCTAATATTGGAAAATCTTAAAAAATGTTTAATAAAAGAACTTTAGTAGTTGAGGAGACCATACATGTTATATTTGATGAATCTAAAATTTTAGGAGAGCCAATTTTGGAAGAAGATGATTTTGAAAATAACTCCCAAAGGATTGAGAAGATTAATTTTGAAGAGAATATGGAGATAGAAAACCAGTTGCCTAGAGATTTGAAATTTTTCAAAAACCTCCCTAAGGAATTGATTTTAGGTGAACTTAGTAAGGGTGTTAGAACTCAACATGGACTAAGAAAAGAAGTCAATCATTCTGCCTTTATTTCAAAGATAAAACCCATAAATGTAAATCAAACATTTTTGGATGAATTTTGGATTTTTGCAATACAAGAAGAATTAAATCAAATTATAAGAAATGATGTTTGAGAATTAATTATAAGACCAAAGGATCAAAGTTTAGTTGGAACTAAGTGGGTATTTAAAAATAAAATGAATGACTCGGGAGTTGTCATTAGAAATAAGGCTAGATTGGTGGCTAAGGGGTATAATTAAATTGAAGGGATCAATTTGGAGGAGACATTTGCCCCTGTAGTAAAACTCAATGCAATTAGGGTTTTGTTAGCCTTTACCTATTTTAGAGGATTTAAATTATATCAAATGGATGTTAAAAGTGCCTTTTTGAATAGGGTGATTTAAGAGTTTGTTTATGTAGAATAACCTCTAGGTTTTGAAAATTTAAAATTCTTAAATTATATTTTTAAATTGAAAAAGGCATTATTTGGATTAAAACAGGCACCTAAGGCTTGGTATGAGAGGTTAAGCACTTTCCTACTTGAGAGATATTTTGAAAAAGGAAGTGTGGATACCACTCTCTTTTTGAATAAATTGGGAGACGATATACTCATTATTCAAATTTATGATGATGATATCATTTTGGGATCTTCAAATAAAAATCTTTGTGATGACTTTCTAAAATAATGAGTAGTGAATTTGAGATGAGCCTAATGGGAGATCTTAGTTAATTTTTAGGTTTTAGCATTATGCAAATTGAAGAGAGAATATTTCTTAGTCAGACAAAATATATTAAGGACATCCTCAAGAAGTATGAAATAGAAAATATTAAATCAGTTAGTACACCTATAAGTTCCTCAATTTAGTTGGATAAGGACCCAAAGGGAAAATGTTTTGATCAAAAGAAATTTAAAGGAGTTATTGGATCTTTTCTTTATTTGACAGCTATCAGACCCGACATTATGTTTAGTGTTTATTTGTGTGCTAGATTTTAATCAGATCCAAAAGAATCACATTTGACAGCTGTAAAAAGGATTTCGATATATCTCTTGGGAACTCAAAACTTAGGGATTTGGAATCCTAAGTTTAGCTCTTCATTTGAAGTTAATGGATATTCAGATTCAGACTTCATCGGTTGTAGGGTTAATCGAAAGAGTACATATAGAACTTGTCAATTTATAGGAAATTTCTTAGTTTCTTGGTCCAGTAGAAAATAAATTTTGTAGCCCTATCTACTATTGAAGCTGAATACATTGCCTTAGAATGTTGTGGGGCATAATGTTTTCGGTTGAAATAATAGTTAGTTGATTTAGGATTTACAATAAGCACAATTCCAATTTATTTTGATAATACTAGTGCCATTTTCATTTCAAAAAATCCTATTCAACATTCTAGAAACAAACATATAGACATAATGCATCATTTTATAAGGGATCATGTATCAAAATGAGAAATTGAATTGAATCATGTTTCAACTGAAAATCAACTTGTATATATTTTGCCAAAACCACTAGCCTTTGATACTTTTAGCATATTAAGAACAAGGCTAGGTGTGATCGATTTCGATGCTTAAATTAAATCTTCTACAAACTTGATATATTTTTATGTGTTTTCTTTTTTTTATATGTTTTTGTTTGTGTGGGTGTTTTTAGTTTTTGGTTTTATTTTTTTTATTTCATGTGATTTAGACATGTATCAAATATTAAAATTCTTATTTCTGATTGTTTGTGCTAAATTTTTTAAGCATTCTATTCATACTATATAAAATTATTTTCATCCTGTACGAATTCTATAGTATGTCAATCATTATTTTTGACTAAATACGTGAAGTTTTAATTTTCTAATACATATCATACTATACAATATTTATATCATCCTTGGTGATTTGTATTCATTTGTCTGTACGAGTGTAGATGGTTATCCGGGCAGAATCTGTTATTATAACTAATCATATATATGAAATTTTATTTCATACATATAAACCATGTGTCATTCGATGTGGGGGATGAACCTAATGATTATTAAAATGATCTTAAATAACTGATCATCCCAGACAAACACCTATTTTTTATATGATCGTTTGGTTAAAAAGTTTGTATGAAAGGATGCTTCGTAACTTGCATGATTACAAAAAGTCGTTTCATTTTGAACATTTTTGTTTGTCCATATAAAACTTTTTTCATCCCGTACGATCTCATGATCATACGTACAAACCTATTTTCATACTGTACGAAAGGTCATTTTTCTTTAAATAGGATGGCTTTAGAATTCATTTTCATTCACTTCAATAGCCTCTTCCAATCCTTCTCATCTTAGAAATGATCAGTTCTAGCAAGCGCGATAGTTTCTCTAAGGGTTCATCATCAAGGGGTGGAGATGAAAATTTTTTGTTTAGAGCAAATGAGGATTCCTATTATAGGTTTTTCACTATTAAAATCACTCTGTCTAGACACTTAATTCAGAATGACATCCATTTTCAAGTAAGGCCTCTTTTTACCTCAACCCAATTTGCCTTCATTTTGACTCTGATTCATGCTTACCATAAAGAGACCTTTCACTACTTCTTGGAAAATATGAGTTTTAGTGAGGATGAGAGTAGGATAAGATCTTATGCCCAAAAGAAATGGGTAGAAATCACTAAGGAAAATCTAAAAACTTTTCTGCATCTAAGGACTCAAGTTACTAGACCACACAATATGACCTCCAAATCTAACTATAATTGGTCTGAAATAAACAAAACTCTTAGAGGGTTTACTCAATTTGGTCATTTTCCTAGAGTGTATACTTTATATCAAAATGCAAGGGTCATCCAACATGTCCTTAGAACTTCAATCTTTCCTAAGGCTGTTGATTTTATAAACATTACTCCTCTTCTATCCATAATTACATATTTAATCATGACTAGATAATCAATTGATGAAACCCAACTCATTCTAGATTATATTCATAACCTATCTGAAATTGGGTTTATTTCTCATAGGAGGAAGAAAAATATTGCTCTAGGATATCTAGTGACCTATATCTTAGAAATGAAGTACAATATTATTCATCCTGAGGTTCCACTTGAATGCCTATTTACTTCACCGATGCTTCTTTTCGAGCAATTTTTGGAAAGAATGACAATTCAAGTGAGGATACTAAGGAAGAAGGGTGAACACCTGCACCTTCTCATGGACCTGACTTTCAGGAGATGGTCCAATGCTTTGACCAATTAAGGAGTCATTTTTATAAACACTTTGATCAAATTAAGTCTCACATAAACCGGCAGGATGTACCAGCAAGACATGGGTTGGATTCGAGGTGAGTTCGACTCGGTGAACACTAACGTAACTATGATGAATAACTATTTTTTTGTCTTCAACCAGCCTCCTCCTCTAGACCAGTGCCCCTTAGAGTTCTAGATGTACTTCTTTTGTGTTTTCTTTGCTAGTCCTCTCCAGATGTGATGATCTTAGTGATGATTTCATTGTGTATTAGTGTTTGTTTAGTGTTTTGTGTTATTGTCTTTATTTAGTTTGCATGTTGATGTTGTACTATTTTTATTTTGATGAAAAATTGATATCAAATTGCTTCAATGTATTTGATTTTTAAATTGATATCAATAAAAAATATCTTATTTTGATTAGTTATTTTTGTTTGTTGATTGAAATGTTAGTTTGCCTATTCATAATCATGTCTTAATCAATCTAAAAAGTGATATAAATTAAACTGCAATACAAAAATTAATTTCATTATGAAATATAATTTTTTAAAAATTTAAGTTAACTTATAACTCGATCAAGTTAAGGCTATCAATCTCATGTTCTTTTTAGGCAAACATAATTTAAATATTATTATTGCAATTTTGATATCTTATTATTTATTATTTCTCTTTTTAATATAATTATCTTTGTAATTAGAGAAATTTGATTTTTTAGATTATTGATTTTGGAAAAATTAATTAAAAAAATTATTTCAAAAAGAATTATATAATGTGCACAAAAATTAAACGCAATGGTTAGTAAATTGAAAAGATGCACAAAATTAGCCCAAATAAAAGAAGATGCACAAAGTGTGCCACAAATATTTGAAAATATGTGCAATGTCACCAGTTGAATATGTTCTTTCCTCTATAGCTTAATCTTCAAATTCAAATCAATTTAATGCTCAATTATGTTTTATATTGAAAATTAAAATTAACCAATCTTCTTTTCATCACTTTTGCAACAATTCTCCTTATCTAATTGTCTAGAATGGCCTTGATCAATTTTTCTTATCTATGTTATACTTTAATTTAAATGTTTTGAATCATTTTTTTTTTCATCTAGTTATCATTAACTTTGTTATTGCACATATATTTCAATCTCTTTCAAGATCAATTATAGAGATTTCTCATATGACTTCTTTCATTTAACCTTTCTTTCTTCCCTTTTTGTTGTTGTCAAAAGGGGGAGTAATATTTATTTGTGTTTGATGTTGTTTTGTTTTTTTTTTTTGTTTTTTTGTTTTTTTTTTTAGTTTTTGTTTTTGTGTTTGATGTTTACAGTTTTTGTGTTTTTGTCATTTGTAAATTAAAAAAAAATGAATTTTGTGTTCTTCAAGAAATTTCCTTATATTCACATGTATATTCTTTTAGGGAGCGAGCTAAGGAGAAATTTAGGGTATTCAATTTTACTCAAAGAATAAATATTTTTTTTCTAATAATTCAGCATAAGTTAAGTCACATACATCTTCTTGATTTGACTGATCAATATTATCAGCCATTAAATATAGGTTAGTAAGTTCCTCCTCCTTTTCTATTTCTGATGAATCTGAAGCTGAGTCCACCTAAAAAGTTTTCTAAAATCTCTTCTTGCCCTTGTTCACATTTGCTTTCTCTTCCACTTTCTCCTTGCTAGGAGTGGCTTTAAGATTTGGGCAGTCTAATTTTATATGTTCAGGATTCCTGCATTCATAGCAAATCACATCATTAAAAACCTTAATATTTTTATAAAACTTACCTCTGTTCCACTACTAGCATCTCCTTTGCTTCCTTTTAAGAAAACTTATGAATTGCCTAGTCATTAAGGCAATGTCGTCCTCATCCTCAGGTTTTGACTGATCACTCTCCAAGACCTCCACTTTCAGTGCTATGTTCTTCTCCTTTCATTGTTCACCTGCATCAATCTTACTTTGACTCACTCCTTGCTCGTAAGCAATTACTGATATAAAAAGATTATTAATAGAGTAAATATTTAAAACCTTAGACTTTATAATTATAGTTTTTTTAGCATCATAAGCAGTAGGTAAACAATGAATAATTTTATTTGTCATTTCAGCTTTCATTAGTTCCCTACCTAATGCAAATAAAGAAGTGACTATCCAAGTGAATCTTGTATACATGTCAGAAATAGATTTATTAGATTTCATGTGAAATAATTCATAGTTATGTAACAAGATATTTAATCTAGATTGCTTTACTTAATTAGTCCCTTAATAAGTAATGCAAATTCTATCCCAAATGTCTTTTCCACTTTTACAAGTAGAAACCCGCATGTAATCTTCTGACTTAAGTGCACAAAAGAATTTGTTTAAATATTTTGCACTTAACTGTGCTAAGTCACATTTTTCTATAGTCTAGATAGCAAAGAGTGTTTCAACTCTAATGCAATCAACTAATATAATTGGTCTAGTATGCCCTTCTTGAATTAAAATCCACATGTGATAATCAAGTGATTTAGAAAAGTAGACATGCGTGTTTTCCAAAAATAAAAAGGGATACTATCAGATAACGGAGGTCTAGTGATCGAATACCCTTCAGGTGTGTTTCGTTTTCCAAAAGTAGTCATTCTTATTTATCAAAAAGTAGTATAAACTTATGATTTTAAAATAAAGTTCAAATACCACTTGTTGATTACGTATAGGTGATTAAACCTAAGTTAATGTCCCAAGGCTAACCAAGAGGGGGGGTGAATTGGTAATTTAAAAATTCTCTTAGAATTTTAAGTAGAAAACCATTTTTATAACTTAAAGCAAGTTAATTTAAGTTTCAGAATAAAACTTCTCAACCATAGTAAATAACTTGCAGTAAATAAAATACAAAAATTAAAAGACGTAAAAATACGAAAATTAAAAGACAAAAATTAAAAAAGTGAGTATATTAGTATACTAGAAAAAGAAAAAAATGCAATAAACTGATTCTTGTTTCAAAAAAAAAAAAAAAATAGATTCAGAATGAAAGTAAGGAATGATAAATATGAAAATAAGGGCTTCTGTTCGTAAAATTTGTGAAAAATGTCGCTTGATTCGTAGGCGGGGGCGAATTATAGTCATTTGTTCCAATCCGAGACATAAACAGAGACAGGGGTAATCCTTCTCAAGTTCTAAATCAAGTACTTTTTCAAACCCATGTACATGTAAAAAGAAAGAAGAAAGGATTCGTTTTCATATGAAATGGATATCCCCGTATCTTTCTGTAGATTTCTGATTCTTCTTTCTTTTTCTTTTATTCTTATGAATATGATCTAATAAAATATGACAAAACCTATAGCAAAAATTGGTTTACGTAAGAATGCACGTATTGGTTCAAATAAGAATGAACGTAGAATACCAAAAGGAGTTATTCATGTTCAAGCGAGTTTCAACAATACTATTGTAACTGTTACAGACGTACGAGGTCGGGTGGTTTCTTGGGCTTCCGCAGGTACTTCTGGATTCAGAGGCACAAGAAAAGGAACACCCTATGCTGCTCAAGCCGCGGCATTTAACGCTAAGCGCAACCCTCGTGTTTAGTTGCCACCATTGAGTTTGGAACCCTGAACAGACTGCCGGTGATAAGCCGGAGGAAGGTGAGGATGACGTCAAGTCATCATGCCCCTTATGCCCTGGGCGACACACGTGCTACAATGGCCGGGACAAAGGGTCGCGATCCCGCGAGGGTGAGCTAACTCCAAAACCCGTCCTTAGTTCGGATTGCAGTCTGCAACTCACCTGCATGAAGCCGGAATCGCTAGTAATCGCCGGTCCTTTTCTATCAGATAGGAAGGGCTGTTACACAAAATGTACTTCTAAGTAATTGCCCCATAGATCCTATATCTATCTATATGAAGAAGAAATCATGTAAGGGAGGGGATTCTTATTTGTACAAATGGTACTTCGAACTTGGAACGAGCATGAAGAAATTCACGATACTTCTTTATCTTTTGAGTTGTTCTGCCGGATCGGTCGCTCAAGATCTTTGGTCTTCATCCAGACACGATGAAAAAGATTGGATCACTTCTTATGGATTCGTTGAGAATGATTCTGATCTAGTTCATGGCCTATTACTATTATTACTATTAGAAGTAGAAGGCGCTCTGGCGGGATCCTCACGGACAGAAAAATATTGCAGTCAGTTTGATAATAATCGAGTGACATTACTTCTTCGGTCCGAACCAAGGAATCAGTTTGATATGATCCACTCCTTGAAGATTTCCTTTTAAGGTATTGCACTATTACTAAAGTGACTCTCCTTTTTCCCCCACAATAAGACAGAGAAGACTTTACAAAAACCTCTCTTCCACCAATCCCTGGTGTGGTAGAGAACTGTCATCCTTTTACACTCTCCAAGTGTTGGTAGAGAACTGTCGTCTGTTCACACTCTCCAAGTATCAGCAAAGAACCGGCATCCTTTCACACCCTCTAAGTGTCGATAGAGTACCATCATCCTTTCACTCCCTCTAAGTGTCGGTAGAGTACAGTAATCCTTTCACACCCTTTAAGTGTCGACAGAGTACCGAATCTTCTCCAAAGATCTTCTCCCGAGCAACTAAAAAGAAGAAAATAAGAGTAATCACCAAAATCTCAAAGAGATCATAACCTTTTAGTAAACTTTTGAGCCCTTCATACTCTAATTGCAAGAAATCTCTCTTGAGCACTCTCCCACACTCTCTCCTTCACTTGCTCTTAAAAAATCATGAAGACAAGACTTTTTTATGTCAATTTTAGAAGACTTTTTATAACAAAGACATGAAAAACCATCTAGAAAACTAAAATTTTTAATTTTGAGCGCACACGATCATATGTTTGTACGTACGAACAATTCAAAAATTGTTATGTATAAACCTATTATGGATCGGTACAAAAATGAATTCGTACACGATGATCATCTGGTACAAATAGTTAGAAAATTTTTCACCTTCATTGGGATGAAGAGGAGCCACATAATTGTGTATCCTAGATGGTACACATACGATGATGACATTGTACGGTATGATAAATTACAAAAATATTCAAATTCATCAGGATGAAATGGGACCCATCTAATTTATACCCTAGACAACATATATATGATGAAGACATCATACAGTATGAACAATTCAGAAAATTTTCAAGTTCATCTGGATGAAAGGGACCCATCCAATTCATATCCTGGATGGCGTACGTATGATTATGACATCGTACGGTACAAACCATTCAAAAAATTTCAAGTTTTTCTGGATGAAAAGGGACCGTCCAATTAATACCTTGGATGCCATACATATGATTGGTATATCATACAGTACGATCCTTACTTAAACAAATTTTCTTCTATCTATTAATTTGATTGGTCAAAGGGGAAAATAACTGATCAGATCATCCCATATGAAAAGACATCATACAGTATGATCAGTTTTAAAATTACAAATTTTAAACTTTCCCCTGATGTACATGCATAGTTACTTAATTACAATCATACTCTCTCAAACTCAATAAAATGAAAAATACATACTTCAATTATAATAAACCCTAAACTGATCTGATTTAAAGTTTTCAACAATTCGGAGTATAATTTCCTTAAAATGTTAGTACACATAAACAACAAAAAAATTCTTTCAAAATATGTTAGGAGAAATAATAATCAAAATAATAATATTTAGAATCATCAAAAACATACAAGTTACAAGAATATCAACAATTAAAAAATAAGTAGCAACTATCTCAACATTAACAAGTTCAGCTTACAAAATGTTAGAAAAAAAGATTTCTAAAAACTTGATGGTTCCATTAATTTAAAACTTATTTTAACCTTTCAGCTTAAATCAAAGTCTCCTCATGCCAAAACTAGAATTATCTAGATGTAAAGGAGCTTTCCAAATATTCAGAATAACATCAAAAAAAGAGTCATGAAGTAATCACATGTTTTGGAATCTGAATTGAGAAAAAAACATTAAATTGCCTAAAATTAAGGCTAATAAGAAATAGAGAATAATCAGACAAAGTTTTACTAAGTTGCTGCACATTAGCAGAATTAAGAGAATTAAGCCAAGAGTTATTAAAGATCACACGATCCAGCATTTGCCAGAAGTGACCCATATTCCAAGTAAAGTTATTACCAATAAAGTTAATATCAATTAAATTTCAAGCAAGAATCAAATTATTAAAATCCTCCATAGAGCGATACGAAGGAAAGGACCTCCTTACCTTAAAAAGGGTTGAAGCACAACAATAAAAATTAAGAACCTCAACTTTATAATGTATGACCTGAATAAAATCACCAATAACATTAATTTTAACTTGGTCTTTCTAAAGAACCAAAATCCTGTTAGCCTCATTCAAAATAGCATAATTAAAACCCAAAAACTGATAGGTGCTTAACAACCTAGAAGAGGAAATAAGAGGCTCAAGTAACACAAGAATAGAAATATTGTGAATACGACATAAATTCTTTAAACAAATTCTAAATAAAGGAAAACCAATTCCCCTCACATTCCAAATAATAGCATTAAATATAAAGAAACACTTAATGGGAAGTATGCGAGCGAGTGTTTCTAGGAGGTTGCAAAGAAATATTCTTTGGCTTCCTTCCGCTTTTACTATGAACTTTACTAAAACTAGTATCATTAACATCCATGACAAAACATTTAGCATCAATATGCATATCCTCAATATCAATAAAAGAAATGCTATTATAATTAGAGGTTGAAGGAGTCTTACTATCATTTTATTGGTCCCTTTGGAATAGTCTACTGAGTACATTCATCCTCTAAATTATCATTAGCCCTCACAATAAGATCTTTAGTGCATTTAGAAAGAGAGGAGATATGCTCCATAGAAACAGATTCACCTTCCTCTAATGGGATGTCAAACCTCTCACCATCTTTGAAAGGCAATTGAATAGCAACATTAGCTGTAATCATAAATTCTTGTTCATTTAAAGGATTAGAGGGAGTATGGGAAAGCATAATACCATTAGAATCATAAACATTTCGATTATAATACAAGAAGGGGTAGTTAAAACATTAACATCATTTTGGACTTCAATATTAGGAAAAGTATGTGCCACATTATTCTCACAATCAATAGATGAAATAGAAAATGTTTTAATAATAACTCCATGATCATGATTCAAAGAAACAACATAGGTAATAGTGTGAAGAGGGCCCTCAACAGTTACAACAAATGGCTCCTCAATAGTTTGGGGCGGATTAGAGGTATTGCCCTCTAAAAGAACCAAAATAGGATTAGTAACTTCCTAAACAACCACCCCATTCATTTGTTTTAATGACTCCTTTTCACTATGAAGATGGGGATGCTTCTGAAAATAATTGTTCATACCATGACCGTGCATCTTGCAAAAAGAATAAAATATAGGTAAATTTTCAAAATAAACTTTTTAGAAATAACCCTTGACTTTTGACCCAATACATAGTTTACTAGGATGTTTTTTAGAGACCCCCAATTCAACCAAAACCCGAGCAATAGACGGGCTCGACAAGAGGCAATGGCTTGGTTAGTTTGTAATGATCGGCCAAAGATAGAGGCCATACGAAAAAGGATTTGATGATTAAAAATGTGAAGTCTCAAATTAGGAAAATAAATCCAAACTGGCGCAATAGGAGATTCCTCCCTAACGTCAAAATCTGGAGTCCATTTAAGCAACCACATTTGACACACTTGAATATACCAACATCTCATAGCAAATATGCGGCTATAATCAAGATCATTAAAAAGTTGAATAGGAACATGTCTTTGATCAAGTAAACATATGTGAAATGATCTGGAAAGCTTTAGGCTAAAGAAAAATTTGAGTGTAACATCAAAATGTGCTCACCTAAAAAAAATTTACTAACTAGAATCAAAGAATAAGAAGCGGCCAACTGAGAACCCTTGAAGGAAGAATGAGAAAAATTTTGTTTAGGAGAAGTAGATAATGTACTAGCTAGAACATCTTTGAAGGATTTAGTTTTCCCCTCAAATAGAGAAGTATATGTCAGGTTTGATGATGACAGAGTCATCATCGCCCAACAACAAAAAACCAACGAAACCCCAAAATCAGTAAAAGAAAGACCACAAAATGAGAAAAGAAAAAGAGATCGATCAGAAAATGCCAAGAAAATAAGTCAGGAGGGCCAAAAATTAGCACGTGAGAAGGGACCCTAGAATCACCCAAAAATTGCCTCAGATGCCAGAGCACAGAGAGACGTTGGAGAGAGACTCTCATCTTTGAATGAATTACTCCTTGTGGCTATTTAGGTTGCATCAATGCATACTGGTTCCTTCCTTTTTGTTTGTGGTGTTTGGTATATGGCTATGTCTAGAAGTGATTGGACTTGTTTTCATTATGGACATTGTATTAACTATTGCTCATCTTTTCCTTTTCCATGATTGCGTGGGAGGTGTGGTTATTAGTTTGTTAGGCATTTAGACTGGTAGTACCCTTATGACTATCAATTGTTATAGATTTTGCTCTGGTCGAATAAAATTGGGAATTCTCAGGTGTTGCATTATATCTCTTACAAACTTTATTTAATGGGTTATGTGGGAGATGATTCTCATGTTCTTTATGAAATAAATAGATCTACAAGAGGGGGTGAATTGTGAAAACTTTGTTTCAATAATTAAAACCTAAGCCGGAGTTCTAATTTTTTTGATATTTTTAAATTTTTAACATGAAAATTTAAACTATTATGAAGTCAAACAACTGAACTCAACGTGCAACAATAGAATCCTTTTCTTCCACAGATTTCACAAAGCAAATATTATGAAAATTAAGTGCAAGTAAAAGTAAATAGCGATAAGGAAAAAGCACACCGGAACTTTATAGTGGTTCGGTCAAACCATTACCTACGTCCACTCCCCGGAGTCCTCCACTCCAAGAATTTCACTACAAACTATAGCTCTCTTTTTTCCCACCTTAGCAAGGCGGAGAAGCCCTTACAATACTACCTTTCACCAACCCGGTGTGGCGGAGTGCCAAGCGCTATTTTCACCCTCCTGGTGATGGCAGAGAATCGTCTAATTTTTCTCTCTCCTGGAGAAGGAAGAGTCCCTTCGAGGTCACAAATGTAGAAGAGTCTCCCCCTCAGAGAGCCTCCCACAAGTTCTTCCCAGGCCACAGGAGGAGCAAGATGCAGCAAGTGTGGAGCAACCGTGTGATCTCCCTCACACCTCTTCTCCCTCATCAAGCTCACCTTCTCCTTCCTCTCTCAAACCCTCAAAACTTCTCAAGAGCTCACTCCCAAGGATTTCCTCTCTAATCACATTCCCCTCTTTATGTCTCTCTCTCAAAACATAACAATTTTGACACATAAAATGGGCTCCAAAATCCCTGAAATTTTCAAAGTAGTCGTTACAATCGTATAGTACAATTTCACATCGTACGGTACGACATGTATAAATAGGATTCATCCTTGTACAAATTTGTACGAACAGTTCAAAATCTAATCGTACGATATGATACTAAATCGTACGGTATGATCCTCAACACTGCTACTTGTACATGATGATAGCCGGGACGATCAAATGTTATCTCTATTCATCGTATGGTATGATATACATCATCTAGTATGAATGGTCAAAATCAAGGCATCGTCCAGGATGAATTTCGAACGATCAAATGTCATCTCTATTCATCATATGGTATGATAGACATCGTATAGTACGATGAGACAAAAACTAGGGATCGTCCAGGACGATCAGAATTCGTCTATGTTCATCATATAGTATGAACGTATTCGTATAGTATGATTATCAATCAATAATTAGTCCTTGATTTATTCCACTAATCACGGGTTAATTTAAGTAAGTATTTAAAATAGATCATACAGTATGAAGTTATTCGTATAGTACAAACAACGGAGAATAACTTACTTAAGTTAATGTGACGGGTAGGGTTTTGGATTTGAAACACAACGTACAATACGATAGTATTCGTACGGTACGATCTATTCACAGAAATCATTTTACAATATAATATCGTACAGTACAAAATAACTTAGTACAGTATAATTATCAGAGAAAGAAAAAACTAAATATTTTACTTTTAAAACCCTCTCCCCCTGTGTATGTGCATGGTTGCTCAGACTTATAAGCAATTTGTGGCCAGACTCAAGAAAAAAAAAAAACAAATTATATTGTCATACTCATACTCCTAATCTAACAAGACTTAAGTCTTCCCATTGTCATGAGTGGCTTGTGATCTTCCTCAAATGTTAGTACTCACGGACAATAGCAAATCATAAATGATATTCAATGAAAAGTAGTTCAGGCGACATTATTTGTCATCATCAAAATCTCAAACTCGGAGTTATGGGTCGCAACAATCTCCCCCTTTTTGATGATGCCAAATAATATTTGTTATAAGGAAGTTTGAACAGCATTTTTTTCTTCAATTTAAACATAAGAACAAGAAAAGAACTAAAAAAAATGCAGTATGAAATAAAAGCAAATGCATTATATTTAACCATAGGGAAACATAAGAACAAATAAACTACAACAACCTTCTCCCCCTTTTGACTGCACCAAAAAGAGGAGCAAATAACACTAAGAAGGAAAAAATACAACACATACACTTCAAAGGGAAGGATCCTGATCACTTGGAGGTGGAGGTGGGTTTGGCTGAAAATAGTGAAGGATTGTATCAAATCGTTGATTAATTGCGCTGAAATGTTCCCCAAACCATTGCATATCGGTCTTGTGTTGCTGATGTTGCTCTTGGATGTGTGCATCGAGATGAGTCTGAAGTTGGTCGAAGCGTTCGAACAAATCATCGTGAGTATAAGCTGTTGCAGGAGCTCAGGGTGCTGCATGTCATCGTGGTCGAGTTGGAGCTGCTATGGGAGCATCTTCTCCTTCTTCTTCATCAAAGATGGGTTCTTCAAGCTCTTGTCCCTGATGGAAAATAATATAGAAAGAGGCATTTGTATAAAAGATTGGAGGATTATTGGGTTCACTAGGATAGGTTAGTTGGTATTTATTTTGAAGGATGTATCTTATAAGATGACCAAGAGCTAGATTTTGTTTCCAGCGAGTAGTTGGGAGGCGAACGAAAGTCGTATGGAAAATATAATCAATAATCAAATTAGCCTCATTGAATTTGGTGTTGGACATGATAAGATAGGTAGCGACAGATAAAATCGGGGTAATGTTGATCCGGTCGCAAGCTTTGGGTATTATAGAGTTTCTAAGGACATGTTGAATAATTCTGGCCTTTCGATTTGGTGATTAGATGAGAGGCTGGTGTTGATAGAATGCAGCATTCCTAAGGACATGATTAATATCACTCCAATCAAATTCATTTGTGAGAAAGGAACAAATTCTATGACCTTCAGTGGATAGCCCAATATAATGGGCGATTTTGGCTCTGGTGATCTCTATATTTTGACGACAAATAAAGGAGTGGAAAGTTATGTTGTCGACATTGTAGGTTAGATTTGCTAGAAATTCCAAATGAAGTTCAGAGTTGTAGGGGAAGGCCAGAGTGAGGAGGAATTGAAAGGTGGTGGAAGCCAATATGTTCATTACCTCGAAATTCAGGGCAGCCTAATTAAGCATTTTGGAAGGTGTAATTTTGCAGGCTTTATAACTTATGGTAAGTTTCCTCATTTTTAGCACTCAGGAACTGAGCACTATGACGGCTAGAGGAAGATGAACTTCCCACTGCCAAACGACTCCTCTTGCTAGAACTAGACATCATGTAGAGGCTGAGTGAAAGGTAAGAAGGAATAGGTGTGAGTGAAGTGAGCTGCAAGTGAGGAAAATCTATAGAATTTTTCCAAAATAGTACAGTACGATCGTGTTTCATATAGTACGATTGGTAATAAATGTTCTGATGGGTCATTTCGGGAAAAGGTGGTCAACTCGTACAGTACAATTGGTATCGAACAGTATGATCAGAAGGATTTTGATCATCCCGAGGGGCATCAGTACGACCTTTGATAAAAAGTTTTGTACAGTACGAATAGGTGGATCTTACAGTACGAACTACATTTATATCGTACCAGACACCTTTAATTCATTCTCATACATTTTACTGAGGTGGATCGTACAGTATGAAGTGTAGGTGTCGTACAGTACGAACACCAATAATATCGTACCAACCCGAGTTAATTCATCCCAATCCGATTGCTGATGTGGATCATACAGTATGATAAGGAGTTATCGTACAGTATGATGGTCAATAATGTCATACCAGACGGATTGAATGCCCACTAGGTTTATCGTACAATATGATGTAGAGCATACAGTACGATCAACAGAGGCAAAATTTGCCTATGGGTTGTACTGTGTAGATTTTGGTATATCGTACAGTATGATAGTAGATCATACGACACAATAATAAAATGTCAAATTTTTGTGGTTTCGTGTAGTGAGTGTGTGATGATCATGAACAACCTTACAAGAGATTGTTTTTATACATTAATGTCTATGACACCTAGTCTAGTCCTCAAGGTGCTAAAGGTATCGAACGCTTATGGTTTTTTCAATATGTCAGCCAATTGATCTCCTGTAGAGATGTGATGCAATTCTATATCTCCCTTAGCAACATGATCTCTTATGAAATGGTGTCTAATGTATATGTGTTTCATTCGAGAGTGCTGAATTGGGTTCTTAGAGATGCAAATTGCACTTGTATTGTCACACATGATTGAGATGGTTCCTACAAGTAGGCCAAGATCAAGAATTTGTTATTTTAACCATAGTACTTGTGCAACACAACTTCCTAATGCAATATATTCTGCCTCGACCATGGAAAGGGCTACTGAGTTTTGCTTCCTATTGGACCAAGAAACCAATAATTGTCCTATGAATTGGCAGGTACCAGAGGTGTTTTTTCTGCCTATCCTACATCCAGCAAAATCAGAATCTGAGTACCCTAAGATTTCAAAGGAAGTGTTGTGCCTAGGATACCAAATTCCTAAGTTCGAGGTGCCTAGTAGATATCTAAGGATTCTCTTGACCGTAGTTAAGTGAAACTCTTTAGAATTAGCTTGAAAATGAGCATAGAGGCGCACACTAAATATTATGTCCGGTTTACTGGCAGTCAGGTAAAGAAGGGATCCAATTATTCCTCTATATTTTTTCTGATCTTCTGATTTTCCACTATGATCTTTATCTAATTGGATTGTTGAGCTCATTGGAGTGTTCATGGGTTTAGCACTATCCATTTCATATTTTTTCAAAATATCTTTAATGTATTTTGTTTGCTGAGAAAAGTTCCATTATCCATTTGTTGTACACTAAAGCCAATAATGTAATTAAGTTCTCCTATCATGCTCATTTCAAACACATTACTCATTATTTTTGAGAATTCATCACACAAGTTTTTATCTGAAGATCCAAATAGGATGTCATCCACATAAATTTGAACAATGAGAATTTCATTTTTGATCTTTTGTAAAAAGAGTGTAGTATCTACACTACCCTTTTCAAATCCTCTATCCAATAGGAATGAGCTAAGTCTTTCGTACCATGCTCTAGGTGCTTGCTTTAATCCATAAAGTGCCTTTTTTAATTTGAATACATGGTTTGGAAATTGTGAACTTTTAAATCCGGGGGGTTGCTCTACTCGGGCTTTTTGGGCCGACTCTGCCTCAGAATCATCATAAGAAGAAGCAGAGGAGGAGGTAACAAATTTGTTTCTAATGGCTAATGATAAATTGTTGCAACTCGGGCTTCCGAGTTTATGATTTTGATGATAACAAATAATATTTATTAATCTTTTATTTCTCCTAGTATTTACAATGCATATTTCTTTCTATGTTGACTAATATTTCAGGTACATCATGCACCGTTCTTTGAAGATTCAAGGCTCAAGATTGCTTAGAATTGGTCGTATTAAATGAATCTATAATTTTCATTTATTGAGTCAAGTCTTATAATGATGTATGTTAGTTTATTGATCATGCACACACATAGAGAAAGCAAAAAATGATTATAAATATTTTAACTTTTATATTCATCGTACTATACGATATGTATCGTACTGTACGATCTGATGTAACAGAAATAAATTAAAATATTTTATTTTTATTGGAAAAATTATTTTTAAATATAACTAATCGTACTGTACGATCACCACATAGTACTGTACGATCTGTTATAATTAGAGAGCTCGTCGTCCATTAAATTAGGCAAAGATTTGAATTTGAAAAGTTGTTCTAATCGTACTGTACTATCATAATCATATTGTACGATGTTTAAATCAATGCCTAATTTAATCCTGCGATTATTCAATCAAAACAGCTTAATTTTAAGATTTTGATCGTACTGTACTAACTGGATCATATTGTACGATCAACCAAGACAATATTGGCAAACTGCTCGTTTATTGAACTGTTCGTACAGCACATCATACCAAACATCGTACTGTACTATGTTCATACAGTACTAACTGGACATCGTACAGTATTAACAGGTCAATTTTTGCACATCGTACCAGACGATCTTATTATCGTATGGTACGATATTTGATGGCTGAATTGAGTGGGGTCTTTTGAGCCCTCTATTTAAGCACTCTCATAAGACTTTGTAAGAGTCTTTTGACATCCATTGTAGCTTTATTTTTCTTGATAAAACTTGAAGAGAGGACTTGAAAGGGAGAGAGGAAAGGGTGGAGTTTGAGAGAGGGAGAGGAACCTTGGAGGGGGTTTCAAGGGAGTTTGAAGGAGATTTCACACGGTTGCTCCAACGAGCTTGCACCTCAGTACCATCGAATTCAAGGTTCGTCTTGAAGGAAGTTTTGGGAAGAAGAATATCTCGTTAGTGTCAAAGGTCCCGCCTCCTCTGCCGCACCGGGAAGGTGGAATTGATTATGTACGGCTTCTCCACCTAACTGTGGGGGCTAAAGGAGAATCACTAAGGGTTTAGTGTAATAATCGGAGGGTGCCTCCGAGGAGTGGATGTAGGTCATGGTTTGACCGAACCACTATAAATCGGTGTGTTCTTTCCTTACTATTTCTGCACTTTATTTCCGCATTCATTTTTATTGTGATTAATTGCATGGGTGAAATTGATTATCCATCTTTTTATTATGAATGAAATTCGCTTCCACATAAAGAATTAAAAAGATATTTCTTTTCATTAAAGAAGTTTTTAATCATCCAGTTCACCCCCCTCTTGGCGTATTTAGTAATTTCTCTTTATGGGTGTTGCAACAATTGTCTGAATATTTATCTAAGTATTTGGTCATATTTTTTCACATTTTGGGTTAAAATTAAATCAGATTTGAGTGGCAGTTGGTATGGCTTCATGATTTATATGATACTACAAACCTGAGCTAGATTTTGTATCATGATTATCTTATTTATTCTATAATAGATTTATCTAGTGTTTTCTTTTGCAGCTTCTATAATCTTATTATTAGTTTTATTGGGTTGTTTGATACTTGTTGGTGGATTTCAATTCTACTTGTTTTCTCTAGAGTCTATTATTATATAAGCTTGGGTTTTCCTAGTATTAATTATTGCATGGATCTTCTGTTGGTTGTGTATGTTTTGGTTTTTTGGTGTTTTGTGTGGGCCACTTCTTCTATATATTATTGGATGTGTGATTTTTGTTTGGCTAGAAATATTCCTGGCTGTGGAGAAGTAGGTTCTTTAACTTGGCTATTATAAATAAATTCATTAATTGTTGGCATTGCGGTTTCATAGCTTTAAATTTATGTTGTTGTTTGAATTTCTTGTTCTTGAAGAATTTTTCCTATTCTTATACTCTTAAGAACAACTATAGTGCTCCCTCTGATTTTTGTCACAAGTCCAATTATGCTGATGGTTGGCTATAGTATTTTAACATTACCTATTTAAGGAAAGGTTTCTTTTATTCATTCTGCTAGTTTGGTTCAGTAAACTAGCCGTATATGTCGTGGTTGATTTTAATGATTTTATGGTTAATTTTTTATAACTAAATAAAGGTGAGTTTTCTTGTTATTTTTGTGATTATTTTTGTGCATGTGTCTTACATTACATGTTTTTTGGCTTTAGATTTTTTGGATGAGTAGATTGGGCCAATTTACGATCATTTGATCTTCTCAAATTCTTGGGTTATGGTTATTAACCACCTTAGAATGTATCTAAGGGATTTTTTACTTGTGCTTAGCAGGGACATTCAGCTCTTTGGTTTTATTTTAAAATTTGTTTAGCTCCTTAAAGTAGTAGGGAGCTCAAGGTTCTTTTAAGGACCTTGTAACCAATTTTTTTTTAATCAATGCATAGGCCCTATGTGGGTTTCCCATAAAAAAAGTATAATAATTATTTTCAATATCTATTTTTTTCATTTAATTTACGTAGTGGCCATGTACATAACTAACATCAAGTTTGCTACATTGCCTCAATGGAGGAATGTTGGGTTAAATTGTATAATTGAAATGGAAAGATAGTATGCCTAGATATATGATGTGTAGTATTCTAGGACCTATGGAGATAAAATATTTATACAAGGCCATAAATCTTTCTTTAAACCCTCACAGGCTCGATAGAAATCTTGGGATACATATTCTCTGATTTATAATTAACATAGGAGAGTCTATATTAGAAAACTTAGGTTATTTCACTATCATTAGTCCAAAACACATTCAGTATTTGTATCTTCACTATATTCTATATTTCTCATTCCAAGGTAAAATTTACCCTAGATTTTGTTGCATATGACAAATTTAGTATATTGAGTAGAAGGTACAAGAGATATTTATGAGTAGCATAGTATTTTCTAATATGATAGAAACTCTCTCAAATGTTATTACTTGAATGTCATGTGCACTTATATTTTTTTTGTGGTTGTATCCAATTCATCATAAACTAAACATAGCATATCCTAAACCCATAGTGTTTTTTACGCCATAATCAGGAAAACAACTTTTACTTTTATAATTATTTCTATATTATTCAAATAGATTCTAAGATTAATCCTATATGTATCTTATTTAGTCAACATTATATATTTTTGAAGCTTTGAAATTATATTTTTTTATTATTTGTAATTATTTCTTTTAAATTTTTTTATTGCATTTCACTTCTTGTTTGTAGTTGTTGTATGCACAGTAGAAAACGTAATGGACTCTTATTCTTTGAGTTAGAAAGAAAAAGGACCCTTACAAAAATTAAAAAATCCAAAAAAAAGAAAAAAGCAGTAAGAATGGTTGAACTAAATCCAAAGTAAGACTATCAGAGACCTCTTAGGGTGAATGAAATCCCCTAGAAGTAGGAATTCATTAGAGTATAAACCAACCTACTATCCAAGCCAATAATTTTGACTGAACTCCACCAAAATCCAAATGGTAAAGAATTCTAAGTTGTGGAAACTCCTATTAAGGATCCTAATATACACTTAGCTAGCTTATTAAAAATTTATATAATATTCAAGTATAATGGAGTCATTGATGATGCCCTTAGTTTTTTTTTTCATTTCCTTAAGTGAAAAAGCTACAATGTAGTGGAATTCCTTTCCCCCATGCTCCATAACCACTTGAAAAGAGTTGGCACATAAGTTTCTATTAAAATATTTCCCACCCTCTAAAATGGCTAAGTTTAGGAATGATATAACATCATTTTTCCAATTTGATGGAGAATTAAAGCATGAGAAAAGGAATATATTTATGGAGTTTCTTAGAATGCACCCACATTGTGTTTTTCTTATGGTTGGTGATTCGATTTTTTTATAACGGGCTTAAAGGATCCCTTAGGTAAATAATTGATGTGGTTGTTGGAGCTTCTTTAATGTAAAATCATTTTAAAAAGGCTTATTCCTTGATAGAGGAGATAGTAATAAATATTTTTCCAATGGCCTTCAATCAGTGTGAATCCAAAGAGAGTGGAAAGTGTCTATGAGTAAGATGCTTTATCAATTTTTGTTGCATAGGTAGCTAATATTTCTAAGAAGTTAAAAAACTTTTGAGTTAGTTCTAGATCAGTATCCTCTACAATTTTCTAAAGGAAAAATAATTTGAATATTGTTAGTGAATCTAGTTCTCAAAGGATTGGGAAAGTGAATTTAACTGGAGGAAAAATAATCCCTAACTAAATACTTATAATCCAGGTTATAAGAGTCACCATAATATTAGTTTGAATAATAATAATAATAATAATAGGTGGCATAGGAGGAATATAATACAATAAAACCCTAAAGAAAATTAGAATAATTAATAACAACTTCTATTAAACACTAGACATTCTTATCCCCCAAGGATTAATCAGAATAATTAATTCAGAGACAAGAATACACCTTTGGAGGGATAATTGATTTGAATGGAAAACCAATTGGAAAGTCTAGCAGCTTTAATTAAGAATTTGAAAAATAAATTAAGACAACTTGTAATTTCTTTAAACATTAGGACACTTGACACAATACATAGTACCATTATAGTTAACCCAAAAGGTATAAGGGAAAGATCAGTGTTTGGAAAGCCTGAGGAATAGTAATGATGCATCATAGCAAAAATGAAGATTTAGGCAAGTGTAGCTAAAGACTATAAACATAGGGCTGCTTGGGAGGCAACCCAATTCAATTGGAGTTGAGTTTTAGTTATGTTACATATGTATATGGTTTTTGTTCTTTGATTTGTAAAAAATTTCATGTGTATGTTCTTTATGAGTTTATTATGTATGGTTGTGACTAAAATAAATTACATCTTTTTTTATGATTATTTATAAAATTTGTAAATTTGAGCAAGCATCATAGTGTCAAGTCTGAAGGTGCCACAATATTTGCCTGCCAAGCAGCACAACATCTAAATCTAGAGCCATTGCACTGAACTCCTAAAAAAGTTTATTTGATGTAATACCATATCATTATACATTTTTACACTGTAGCACTATTGAACTTACAAAGCACTTCAATGTTAATCCATTTACTATAACAACATTAGATCCTTTAATTTTATTATTCTAATAAATTATATTCAATTTTATTATAAAATGCACCTTTTTCTTTATGAATCCTTTATTGAGCATCACTACATTACCCTTAGAACTGTAATATTAGATCAAATCCATAATTAATAATTTATAACACTATGACAGTTGGTTTTACATAGCATTATAATGTCTCATTTCCTTTTACATGTGGTGCCATTATCGATCATTTTTTAACATTTAGCACTTTCTAGTATCGTAGTGTCACCCATAACACCACCAAAATGCTCATCAAGTTTTATAAATAGGAGGGATGGTTTCAATATTTTTCACTAAGCTTTGAGTTCTCTTCTCTACTACTATTCTTTTATCATGTTCCTTTATTTTGTGTAACTCTTTTATTTTAGATCTATTCTAAGCTCCTAGTTGTGGCTGATTGGTTATTATGGTAGGATTGAGCGACATTTGGGTTACCCAAGTGATGGTTGTTTTGTTTGTAACTTCCTGACCTCTAATAGCCTATCCCTTTGCTTGGTTTTTTTTCATATTAGATCATTTATTGTAGGTCTTATGTTAACTGGTTCCTTTGCTATTGTTTATTTAGTGACTTGGTTGGCACACTTTTCTAATGCATAATTAGGCCTTCTAGCTCTTGTTGCTCCATGCCATGGAAGGATCAGAATTTCCATATTATCTACTACTATTTTGATCACTTATTTAGATTGGTTTATGTTGTGTATATTTTGGTTGACACTTTTCTCAGTTTCAATATTATTCATTATAATTTCAAATAGCATAACCTTTTTCTAATCCACTTAATGATTTACTTCTTCAATAATATTTTTTTGTGTTATTTCTATTTGGGTTTTGCTAATTGCTTTTTTTAGTGTCCCAGTAGGCCTTTTTATAGGTTTTTGGATACCAATGCTCATTTTATGCAGGATCCTCTTCTGATTGGAAAGGCTAAGCTGAATGCTGATTATTGTTCCTTTTCTATTTTGTTTCTTAGAATGTTATTATGTATTTTTGTACTTGTGCTTAGTGGGGATCACCAGCTCTTAGGAATTTTTTGCTTTTTCTTTTGTAGCTATTTTGAGCAGTAGAGAGCTAGCAGTCCCCTTAAGGACATGTAACCCCTTTTTTTATATTAACGCGTAGGCCCCTTATGTGTGTTTTAACTAAAAAAAAAAATATTCCTTTGTTCTCCTACTCAATTTTTTTTTCAATGGCCCCAAAATTGTAATCCTATAATAATAGGGTTTCCCCTCTAGTGTTACTAATGGTGCAAAGGAATCTTCAAAGTTTATTCCTTTTATTTGTTTACAACCTTGTAGAAGTAACATAGCTTTATTTATAATAATACTTAATTTATCTAGCATATTCTTACACCCATTTTTCTTCAATTACATTTTGATCATGGAGTCATGTGCTTAGCACCCAAACATCATTTTATAGGAATTGATTAAGTTCTATAGAAACTATACAATAATTATCTTGTAATGTTTCATTTATATTTCCAAGTTCAATTTCAAAAAGAAATATAAAATGTTATACCTCCTACATAATGTTTCTTGTAGCCAAACACCTTAGGAAGGGTCTCCAAATATTAATTCTTTTGGGTGATTTTTATTAGATTTAAATGAGAATTTCATTCTTAACATGAAAAATGGTTCACCTTGTACGTTGATTACAAAAATTATTCATATACCCAACCCCACAGAGTAGGATAAAGGCTTGATGTTTTTGTTTTTGTTGTTGTATTTGGGTGATTTCTACTATATCTCCATTCCATAGAAAAATAATTATCTCCATTTCCTCCAAATTTATTTTCTTTTTATTCATAATATAATCATCTTTCATATCATTTCTTGCAAAATTTATATGGTTTTCATCATAAATGACAAGAATAGATTCATCAACAATTAAACTTTGAACATCATTAGGAGAGAGAACGTCCGTAGTTTCAGGAGGGAAAAAAATACATATTTTTGAATTTCTTGATTGGCGGCAATGGTCGATTCGGCGAATGGAGGCGGACGATCGCCGGCTCAACGCTGGCGATTATCCCAGTGGTGATCGCGGTACTTCATCTGGAGAAGTGAGATCGTCTAAGGTGAAGTTTTCCCTCTTACAAAGAAAGGATGCAGAGACTGGACTACAACAGCAATAGCGATCTTCAAAATTTCCCCTGATTCATGGAAATGAAGAAGAGATGATGCTATTGAAGGATATTCAGATTGGTAACATTCCATTGTTGAAACGACAAGGAGATTTGATCATAAAGGAAGCGTCAGGAACACCTCCCAAATCAAAAAACAATGTGGAAGGTAAAGGTAAATCTGTTGTTGAATTGGTAGATATGGTTACTCCTAAAGGTATCAAATCTTCTGTAACTTCATCTGAAAATGCTGCATCGACATCGGGAATGAAAGTTTTTGTAAATCGATTTGTGAATTCGAATGCAATCCCTGGACTTTGTCGCAGTGTGATAAATGAAGGTTCACATGGTTCGTTTAACAACAATGTTCATTCAGATTTGGATAAAATAAACATTTTGAATGAAGTTAAGATGACTGAAGATATTCCTAAGCTAGATGGTTCTGGTACATTGAATCCATGGAGAAAAAAACCATATATCAAATTGAATTTTAATTTGAGGATGGAAAAGCAGTGAAGCTGAAGGAGGAATTGGAGGAAATCAACGCCAAAAGATTATCTAAATCTTTGGTCATTAAGGTGTTTGGGAAGGAGTTACCGTCCCATATAGTAGCATGGGAGCTCAGAAAATAATGGAAAGAATTTGATCAATTCTATTTTACCACTTTAGGTAAAGGATGGTTTCTCTGTTCATTCTCTTCGGAAGAAATGATAGAAGGTGTTCATTCGGGAGGTCCATGGTATATAAATGAACACATTATTGGAATGGAGAAATGGTCTCCCGAATTCAATTCTTCTTCTACAAATAGGCTAACTTCACCTATTTGGGTTAGAATGCCTCATCTTCCTTTACAATGTTGGGATGAGAAGAGCATATCTTGTATTGCTTCTAGAATTGGCAAACCAATCATGCTAGATGATAATATGGTCCATTGGGGAAGAAGAGAGTTTTCTAGAGTATGTGTAAGAATTCAAATTGATCAACCACTTCCCCTAGGTGTACGGGTTGATAGCATTGGTGGAAGATTCTTTCAACAAGTGGAGTAAGAGAAGATATCAAGTTTTTGTTTTGTTTGTGGGAAGATTGGTCACAGAGAGAAAGAATGTATATCTTTGACAGCAAGCCATATAAATTTTGAATGTAATCAACAATTTGAGAGAGATATGGAAAAAGAACAGATCAACTCCAAAGAAAAATCTTATGGTCCATGGATACTGGTTCAAAATAAGAAGAAGAAAATTCCTAATAAAAGCAATAAATGGATCAATCCTAATTACTCCAGATTATCAAAAAAGTTGGTTGTTTCTTATAGTAAAATCCAATTTGGAGGAGAAGCGGACCCAGCATAAGTGCTTAAACAGAATTATTCAATAACACCAATTGTTGTGGAGCACCATACAAAAAAAGGAGAGTTAAATAATTCTGAAGAGTTAAATAATTCTCAAAATCTTCAGGAGAATAACAACATGGGGAAGGGTTGCTTGCGAACTCAGGTAAGTCCTAAGTGATTATCTGCGAACTCAAGTATTCCCTATCAAAAAATAGATGGTTTGAATATGGAGAAAAACTCTGAATTAACTATTCAGGATTTCAACTTCAATGGGAAGGGTTGCTTGCGAACTCAGGTAAGTCCTAAGGGATTACCTGCGAACTCAAGTATTCCCTATCAAGACTTGGAAGACATTAATCTGGGAAATGTTAAGAAGAAATTGGAAATGCAAATTCTTTCAGTAGCGGAATTAAAGTCCTTAATTGAAAGCTCTTCATTACAGAAGAACTATTCTGGTATTATTACAGAATATGAGACAAAAGGATCAGAGCCTGATACTCTTAGAAACTAGAAAAAAGATCTCTTTACTGGAAAATGTTAATGAGGAATGCATGGAAGATTCTATTATATATGAATCTATAATTGGTAAGGAGATTAAAGAAATGGAACCAGATGGAGCAATTGTTAAAAACAACAACGACAACAAGGAGTTGGGGGAGAAATCTTCAAATGGAGAAACAAAATTCAAATTGCAAAAGGAATTGAAATCATTGGGTAATAATTCTCTGAGTTCCAAAACAAGAAAAGGTGAATCCAAAAACATTTGTGGTGGGCCTCATCCCACCTCAAAGAAGAAATGAGTTCTCTCATTTTTTGGAATGGTAGGGGGGCTAGAAAGGTGGTAGCCTCCAGGTATTTGAAAGAGATAATAAAAGACAATGATGCACTGTTTGTAGGGCTTATAGAAACAAAAATTACTTCTATGGATCCTTATGAAGTAAATAATTTTATTGGTGATATGTGGGATACATTTCTTCAACCGGCTGCAGGATTATCAGGTGACTTAATGATATGCTGGAGGAAAGACTTAGCTTCTTTTGAAATTCTAGAAGCTAATGAACAGGTAGTAGTGGGAAGACTCAAAATCAATAATCAACATACCTGGATGGTTTCCATAGTTTATGGAAGCAGGGAACACATCAAAAGAAGACAGCTTTGGAGCGATCTGGAAAGGCTTTATGTTGATAATTACCCTTGGATCATAGGGGGTGATTTTAATTGTATAACTTCCCAAAATGATAAAAGAGGTGGTAGGAAGTTTGTACACTCTCTAGGATCTCAAGATATGATTTCTTTTATGTCTAGAGTAGATCTTCATGAAGTTGGTTACATAGGTCCAAAATATACTTGGTGTAACAATAAAAATGGAGGTGGAAGGATCTTAGAAAGATTAGATAGATGCCTTATTAACAGTGTGGCTTTAAATCTTCTCCAAACGACTATTTTGAAGCTCCTCGCAAGGATAGCATCGAATCATTGTCCTATCTCCATCAGAATTTTGACTAATAAAGTTTCTAAAAAAAAGGAGTTCATGTTTGAAGACATATGGTTAACATATAAAGCTTCGCACTCAGTGGTGTTAGCTGCTTGGAAAAAAAAAGACTAAAGGATCAGTTAATGAAATTCTCAATTCCAAATTCAAAAGGACTTTGAGATCCCTATTTTTTGGAGTAGGGAAAAACATAAAATTCTGTTGGAACTCAAAGAAAAGCTGAAGATTGAAATAATAGAATTACAAGAAGAAGAAATTAATTCGGGAGGTCTCTCTGATCTGAAACTGGACTATTTAAGAATGAAAATTGTTGAATTCAATAATACAATGGGAAGGCTTAGTATATGGTGGAAGCAAAGAGCTAAATTCCATTGGCTGAGGGACGGTGATGCTAATTCCAAATTTTTTCATACGTTTGCTTCAGCTAGAAGGAATGCTAACAAGATCAATTATGTGAGAAATGAGGAAGGAATCATTTGTGAAGACAATAAAAGTATAGAAGAAGTTTTTATCAATTATTTTAGCAATAAATGGAAAGCTAGAAGTTGTAAATTAGATGGATGGCCGGATCCTTCAAATAAACTGGATGATTAAGATTGTGATATTCTTAGCAAGGAATTCTCTTTGATAGAGTTGGAGAACATTATTACAAGCTTGGGGTCCAATATTTCTCCTTGAACAGATGGAATTACCTACTCTTTTATAAAATCTTATTGGTATATTATAAAGCAAGATGTATGGGCTGCTGTAAAATTTTTTTTTTATTTCAGGATCACTATGTCCTGTTTGGAAAGAAACCAAAGTGATCTTCATCCCAAAGGTAGATTCTCCTTGTACTCATGCTAACTACAGGCCAATTAGCATGTGCACTGCTATATATAAAATAGTGCCAAAATGATGCTAAATAGGATGAGTTTTTTGTTCCCAAAAATCATCTCTATTGAACAAAATGCATTTATCAAAGGACGGAACATGTTAGAACAAGTTCTCCTAGCTCAAGAAATGTTTAATAAATTTAGACATTCTAAAGCTAGGAAAGGTTTGGTAGCTATCAAAGTTGACATGGAACAAGCCTATGATAGTATGTGTTGGGCTACTCTAGAAAAAGTGATGGATTGGTTTGGATTTCCAAAGGCCTTTTCTAAATTAATTTTGGAATGTGTAGTATATCCAAAATATTCTATTCTGATTAATGGTGAAAATTTTGAATGGATAGAGGCTGAATGTGGATTTAGACAAGGCTTCCCTTTGTCTTCATTTATGTTTATCTTATGTTCGTAATTGCTGACAGAAGAATTTGGAAATATGGGGAAGAAGATTGGCATTAAAATCAACCCTAATGGTCCAATCATCTCACATTTAATGTATGCTGATGACATTTTGGTTTTATCAAAGGCTAACAAAATTAGTATGTAGAAGGTGAACAAAATCTTGAAGAATTACTGTGATTGGACCGGACAGAAGAACAACCTGGAAAAATCTGCAATTTTACTCAGCAAATCAGTGAAGAGAAGAGAATGTAGAGATATCCTCAAAGTGATGAACATGAAAATGGTAGAAGAAATAGAGTACTTGGGAGTTAAGATTGCTCTTAGAAGATTGGTAAAATATGATATTAGTAAAATCATTGTGAAAATAGCAGCTAAAATGAACATTTGGGGCCCTAAACACTTATCTTTAGCAGGTAAAATCTCCTTGATTAAAGCTTCAATTGTATCTTTACCAACTTATCTTTCTAGTCATTCTTTGATCACTTTGGGTATATTATATGAAGTAGAAAGAATGTGTAGAGATTTTCTTTGGAATAAAAGAGATGGGAATTTGGGAATGCATTATGTCTCTTGGAATACATTATGTAAACCAAAAAATAAAGGAGGTTTTGGTATACAATATTTGGTAGAAAGGCTGGGACCTTTGAGATCCAGACATGCTTTGAACTTCATCAAAAATCCTGAATCTCTTCTTAATAAAACATTAAGAGCCAAGTATGGAAATGTTTTATGGAAAGATGCTAGCTGCTTTGGTTGTTCATCAACGTGGAAAATAATCTAGAATGGTGCAAATTTTTTGTTACCTGCAATGAGATGGTCTATATCAAATGGAGAATACATTGACACATTCAAAGATAGATGGATTCTGGATAGGACTTTGGATAAATGGCCTACATTTGTTACTGTTATAGATCCAGAATTTAGCTAGACTTCGGACTTCATTACAGATGGAAATTGGGAAAAGCAGAAATTGAAGAATTGTTTTGGAGAAAGTCTAATAGATTTAATCTGTTTTATTCTTATTCAGTCAGAACAAGCAGAAGATAAGTTAGAATGTATTAAGCAGCTAACAGATAAATTGGTAACAGCTATGGTTTATGAAAAAAAGTTTGAAAACATTGAAGAAGATATAAATTTTAAATGGAGGAAGGACTTAAAACTGAAACCGAGGATTGATTTATTTTGGTGGAGATTAAGCAAGAATGGTATTCCAACCTTTGCATACCTATTATATAGAAGACTTACAGAACACGGAGGATGTCCAAGAGGCTGCTTAGAAATGGAGAATATAGAGCATATATCTTCAAAATGTTTTTTTATCAAAAAGGTGTTCAAATTGTTGGAGGATTGGCATTTTAATATTCCAGAATTTGACACCTTAGATGGATGCTACCAGGTTTTGTATAATCTGTCTTCTGTTAATCCTTTCATGGGAAATCTTATCTATTCTGTGATCTTCTACTGCTGGAGTAGTAGAAACAAACTTGTTCATGGAGGTAAAGATGATAGCTGTTCAACTATAGCTTCAAGATCTATTATTCAGTTGTGTCTTCATTTGATTATTGGTTAATTCGGGAAAACTGGGATGCTAATCAGCTTTTCAAGCTTTCCAAATCCTCTTGGCATCCTCCTCCCCTGGGTTGGATCAAGGTAAATGTAGATGCCTCTGTTTTTAATAACTATAGTACAGGAATTGGTGGAATCTTCAGGGACTGTAAAGGCCGAGGAATAGCTACTTTTGGAATTCAATGTCAACATTGGGATTGTGCTCAAATGGAGGTCTTAGGCATCCTTGCTTTCAAGAATTATGTACAAGATTGGATGTTTGAAGTTGAAGGTATTATGATTGAAGGTGACAACAAGATTTTTCAAAATGCTTTAAAAAAACCTTTGATTGATGAAGATTTTCTAAAGCCTAAGGACTTAGATTTTCTTCTTAACTTTAAGCATTTCTTCTTATCTTTGGCTAATAGAAATTGTAATAAGTTAGCTCATCTTTGTGCTAACTATTCACATTTTTCATCATTCTTTTGGAATGATTTCTCTAGGAATAATGTTCCTCCTTCTTTTTTAGCATTATTGAAGGAGGAATCGTCTTGTAAGTAAGGAGTAATAAAATTTTATTGCTATTTACAATTTTCAAAAAAAAAAAAGATTCATCAACAATTAGTTTTATCTTATAAAAAATTTTATAAGATTTTATAGAAATTAAATATCCTAAGATTATAAAACCATTAGACTTACTATCAAATTTACCTATAAGCTCATCATCATTACTTAAAATAGAACACTTAGATAAGGAAACTTGTTAATTACTAGTCTTAGGTTTCTTTCCAAAAAAAAAAAAAACTTTATAAGGCGTATTTTTAATTATATGCCTTGAATATAGTCTATTTGTAATATAAAAACTAGTGTTAACTACTTCTACCCTAATATACTTGGAAAGGCTATATTCATCTAGCATTGATCCTGCTAATTCTACAAAAGTACGATTCTTTCTTTTAGCTATAGCATTTTTTTAGAATTTCTAATTGCTAAAAACTTATGTGTAATGTCATTTTCAACATAATAATATTCAATTAATTTATTTTCCAATTCTTTTCCATAATATGTTTGGATTCTATGAATCAAATAACCCTATTCTCTTTGAATATACTTAGTAATTTTTTTAAAATCACCAGACCCAAAACAAAAGAAAACTACAACATTTCTAACTATTGCACTCTCGTGCTCTCTGGCTACTTCGAGTAGATCCAGGGTTCCATCTCCCAAGCTCCTCTCTCCCTATTCCTGCATCCGATTACTTGTTTTTTTAACCAAGGTGATTCTTAAGTGTGGCAGAGATTGTGCAAAATTAAATGGGTTGTTGAGCCCTTTATCTTTTGGGGGCTTGGTGGTTGAGACATTTTGTTTTGGCAAGATCATTGGTTGGGGGGCCAATTTATTGACTCCCTAACTAACACCTCTTCCACTATGGTGGTTAAGGTGAATATTTCTTTTTTGATAATTGTTGGAATTATGCCAAGCTTGTTAATGTTATTTCTAATTCTATTATTCAACAAATTTTGAACCTCCCCCTGAATACTGACTATGATGATTTACTTTTATGTGGCTTGTCTAAAGATGGTGGCTTTAGGTTAAAGTATGCTTGGCATGCCTTTAGATCTAAGAATGAGGTTACTAATAATTTTTATTTTCTTTGGCATAGAAGTATTCCTTCCACGGTTGTTATTTTTATTTGGAGAATTTTACATGAGTTCATTCATATTGATGAATACTTAATTAAAAGAGGTTTTTCTTTATCGTCCAAATGCCAATATTATTATCATGTTGAAAATATGCATTATATTTTTATTTTGGGTCCTTTAGATGTTAATACTTGGATTTATTTTGATGTCATTTTTCATTTGAATTTCTTTAACTCTAAAATGTTTATTAATGTTATGCTTAATTATTGGTTTATCAAGTCCAAAGGACACATCAGAAATGTTATTCCTTCTCTCATTTTATGGTATTTATGGTTGGATAAGAATAATTCTATCTTCAATGGTGTTAGTATGAACCACCATTGGATTTTCCAGAATATGAAAGACATGGTTGTTTCTCCCTACTCTATTATGTTACTCTTTGTAGAGAATTTTAAAAACTATCATTCTACTGCATCTGATTTATGGATTAAACTGGAGTTTGATCATTTTCCTAATGCCTCTAAGCTTATTTATTGGTCAAAAACCCTCTTTTAATTCCTATATGTTTAATGTGGATGGTGCCGTCCATGGATCCTCTTTGGGTTGTGGTGGGGTTATCAGAGACAGTCATGGTAGTTTCATTATGGCTTTTGCTAGTCCTTTATAGAATTATGAGGTTAACAAAGTTGTCATTTTTGCTATGCTCTACAGTTTAAGGCTTTGTATCTCTCTTGATTTAACTAACGTTAGTATTGATTCTAAGTATTACTTTCAATTTTTAAATTATATTTAGGATTTTGTAATTCTTCTCTTTTTTATATGGTTAGGGATATTAAGAATTTGTTGATCTTTATGAAATATTATTTCTCTCTCATTTATAAGGATGGTAATGCATGTGTCAATTGGCTCACTAATTGAAGGAATGGTAAAGCATGTTGCAAAAAAAATGTTAGTATAAAAAATATTGTAAGGCAATATAAACTGCCAACAAATTAAACTAGTAATAGGATGAAGACTCATAGAGCTCAGGGGAGAATATGGCTAGGAAACATCACCCAGATAATCCACAATGCCCACAAAAGAGCAACACAAAGCCTCCAAATTAACCCCAACCAGAAGGTCAAGAATTAAACCAAAACCATCCAGTATCAATAAGTAATCCAGAGACTAGAAAAGGTTCCACAGATCAACCACGACACATAAAGGTAATCCACCACCTTCCAACAACAAAACAGAGCCAAGGTAACCGCAAAGCCCAAAAAAATGCTCACAGAATTGAGGGCAATCATTGATATGCATAAGGCTACCCAACAAAATCCCACAATAGAGTTGCACAAAGCTCCCAGGCAAATACCAACATCCAACTTGAGAATAATACTAAGGCTGACCAACAAAAACATGGGCAAAACAGGAAGCACACTGACCTGCAGTAGCATAAAATCCTTCCAGTGGAAACAAAAACACCAAACAATAGCACAAAACTTAAAGCAACCAAGCCTTTATAATTTTAACAGGAAGGAATGGTCCAAACCTCCACCATCCATAGAATACGGGGATCTAGCAGAGAGCAAAACACCATGAACTGAGAGAAGGATTTAAACCAAAATAAAAAAGAAAATAAGAAAATACTCAGGATACACCAAAGAAGGTTCCCCAAGAAATAGAAGATAACAATCATCAAACAAGAAGCATACAAACCAACCCATAAAATTAAAGCAGAGTGAAACTGCCTGGTTGAAACCCAGAGCCACCAGAGAGGAACAACACCACAAACACTAAGACGTAACATAAGATAAACCAATTTGATCCAATCTTAAGAGACCTTTAACCATAAAAGGTAGATTAGAAACTGAAAGCTTAGACATAGCATTCAAACCACAAGCCCATCTAGCAATCAACTGAGCATAAGCATTCCCCTCCTCCAGAATGATAGAGAAACTGCAGATTAATATACTCAATAAATTTCTAATGTTCCTCTAAATATAAAACAAAGCAAAGGAACAAACTATATCTTCCTTAGCATTAAGAGAATGATGGTTAAAATAAGAACCAACCTCCACCACCACATTCATGTAATTAACATTGGAACAAAGACTTAAACCATGAAGCACAATATAAGTAATAGCAAAATTTTCATCACCATTGGTAGCAGGACCAGCAAAACCCAACATATAATTACCATTATGATCTCTAATCACACCAACACAGCTAACAATTGAATCCATTTTTGCACTAGCCACATTGAATTTAAGAAAGCTAGGGTGGGGATTTATCCAAGAAATACATCTCGGAACCTTATAAAATATATCCACCTCCAAGTTAATGCCAAAAGCATCCATAGTAAATAAATAGTTCTTAACATCAATGGTTGAAAGTTAATTAGCAGAATAAAGAGCCAGAACTTTATCCTTAATATTATGGATAATTCTCTAGTAGTTTATACCCACCCCATTGAAATGAGAATTATTTCTCTCCAACCATAAGAACCAAAGGATAAGAGAAGGAGTCACATTTCTGACATGGCCTTTTGAATTAATAAACCAACAACTAAGCATAGAATCAATAGAGCCCATAGCAGCAAAATAGTTGAAATGAAAGAAGTTCTCAAAATAAGTCCAAACTTTAATAGCTAAGGGGACAGAAATGAAAACATGATGCATATTGTCTACATGGTAACAACATTGGCATTTAGAAGGGAAGATAAAACCTCTTTTCCTCAAATTCTCATCCATAGAAATAAGCTTATGTAAAGTTTTCCATATAAAATCAAAAACCGTAGAAGGAATGCTTTTATACCATATCATATGAAAAAGCTTGGAAGTTTCATGTTTAGCTCTAAAGGAATGTCAAGCATCTTTAACTCTAAAACAAATATCTTTAGTCAAAGCACAAACCAGCACATCATTTGAATTAATGTTTAGAGGGATCTCTAAAATATGTTGAATAATGAAATAAGGAAGAACAGTATAATGTTTCTCAAAATCCCAACCATTTTTAGAAAAAAAAATAGTTAACATTTACAGTAGCATTAGAAATAGAATTAAAAATATCGGCAAGTTGATTTTCTATAGATTCAATTCAATTTCTCCCTTGGCTACATGATTATAATGAAGTGGTGCCTTATATTTATATACTTGGTTCTAGAATGTTGAATAGGATTCTTTGAAATGCAAATGACACTAGTATTATCACAAAAGATAGGAAATATACCAACTGAAAATCCAAAATCAATCAACTATTATTTTAACCAAAGAACTTGTGCTAGAAAACTACCTAAGGTAATGTATTCTGCTTCAGCAGTAGATAGGGTTACTGAATTTTGTTTCTATTAAACCAATATATTAAAGAGTTTCCTATAAATTGACAAGTACTAGATGTATATTTTTATCAATCTTATAATCTATAAAATTTGAATCAAAACATCCAATTATTTCAAAAGAAGAGTTGTGCTTAGGATATTAAATTCCTAAGCTTGGAGTTCCCAAAAGATATCTCAAAATTCTTTTTACTGTTATCAAATATAATTATTTTGGATCAGATTGAAATCTAGTGCACAAATAAATACTAAACATTATATCTGGTCTGCTAGTAGTCAAATAAAGTAATGATCAAATAATTCCTCTAAACATAATAAATCTTCTTTTTTTATCTCAATATGTTGTTTTTGGATAAATGAACTTATCCTAGAGTGGTCCTCACTGACTCTCATGTTAGCCAAAAAAATATTAAAAAGTTTCTTTGTGATAGGTATATCTGAGTATGAGAATGAAGGATAGTTGAGTAGAGGCAAATAGAGGCATTACAGAGAAGTGAAGATCATCCTAGATTAGAAGTCTACAAGGAGTGATCTTGGCAGCAATTAACCTAAAATATGCATCCTCATACTTCTTAGATAAGAAGTTAGAATCCCCAATACTTCTAGAAGATGAACCCTTGAAACCACATGGACGTTTGTTGGAACCGGCCATTCCCTGATCTATAGAGTTTTGAAAGGAATAAAAAGATTTTAAAACCCTTTTATATAAAGAAAAATGAATAATCGCATTGTACAAAATTTTCTTCGTACGTATGATTTTGGAATCGTATGAGACAAAATTATTTTCATACATATAAAAAAAATGGCCAAAGATTAAACGGCTTTTCATAAAATGCCATTTTTTAGGCTTCCTTTCATGCAAGCTTTTTTACTACTCAATCATACAGAAGAACAGGTGTTCGTCCAGGATGATTAAAATATTAAATATTATTTTAAAGGCGATTATGTTTGTCTAGCATAGAAACTGACATCTGGATTGTATATATGAAAATGATTTTGTTCGGGATGATAAAAAATAAATAACTGAACCAAACTAGTAAAACCATCCCTACGAGTACAAAAAAATGAGTGTCAATCATACTGTATGATGACATCATCATACAATACAAAACCTATGAAAATCTAAGTTTCACATCCAAAACTTTGTAAACTATCATGTACATGCTATAGAATTACATATTCGTGTAGTATAAATAAAACACAAAAATAATACATGAAAATCATATAAACTTTTTATAACCAAGTGACATGTTTTCAGTTTTAGCACACACAAAACAAAAAAAGACAAAGCAAAAAATTAAGCAAGAAAAACAAACACATAAAAAACAAAATAAATAAATAAAAAACAAACTAAAACAGACACAAACATAAAATATATTAAGTTTACATAACATTTAATTTAAGTATTAAGATCAATTGCACCTAACCTCATCCTTAAGGTGCTAAAAGTGTCAAAGGCTCGTGATTTTGTAAAGATTTATTTTTTAAAAAAAACCACGGAGGGGTCAACGCATTAATATAAGAAACAAATTACAAGGTCCTTAAGGGAGACCATCAGCTCACAACTGCTCAAAAGAGCTACAAAAGAAATCCAAAAGAAAACCAAAGAGATGATAGTCTCCACTAAGCTAGAGTACAAAACAGCCTAGTAACATGCTAAAGATGCTAAAGCCAAGCACCAAAAAAAGAAAGATCAAAATATGAACTTGAGACACAATCTTTCTAGAAAAACTATTGAAGACAGCCATAAGTCAATCCACCTGAAAATCAAAGAGGCTGCAACACAAAAAACTATATCACAAAAAGGCATATATAAAATAAAAATAATTACTCAAATCTAATGCAAAAAAAATGCTAGTATAAAAAATATTGTAAGGAAATATAAACTGCCAAAAAATAAAACCAGTAATAGGATGAAGACTCGTAGAGCTCAGGGGAGAATAAGTACAAGAAACATCACCCAGATAATCCACAATGCCCACAAAAGAGCAACACAAAGCCTCCAAATTAACCCCAACCAGAAGGTCGAGAATTAGAACCAAAACCATCCAGTATCAATAAGTAATCTAGAGACTATAAAAGGTTCCACAGATCAACCACGACACATAAAGGTAACCCACCACCTTCCAACATCAAAACAGAGCCAAGGTAACCGCAAAGCCCAAAAAAATGCTCACAGAATTGAGGGCAATCATTGATATGTATAAGGCTACCCAAAAAAGAGCCCACAAAAGAGTTGCACAAAGCTCCCAGGCAAATACCAACATCCAACTTGAGAATAATACTAAGGCTGACCAACCAAAACATGGGCAAAATAGGAAGCAGACAAACCTGCAGTAGCATAAATTCTGCCAGCAGAAACAAAAACACCAAATAATAGCACAAAACATAAAGCAACCAAGCCTTTAGAATTTTGACAGGGAGGAATGGTCCAAACCTCCACCATCCATAGAATACGGGGATCTAGCAGAGAGCAAAACACCATGAACCGAGAGAAGGATAGAAACCAAAACAAAAAAGAAAATAAGAAAATACTCAGGATAGACCAAAGAAGGCTCCCCAAGAAGCAGAAGATAACAATCATAAAAAAAAGCATACAGACCAACCCGTAAAACAAAAGCAGAGTGAAACTGCTTGGTGGAAACCCAGAGCCACCAGAGAGGAACAACACCACAAACACTAAGGCATAACACAAGATAAACCAATTTGATCCAATCTTAAGAGACCTTTAAACAGAAAAGGTAGATTAGAAACTAAAAGCTCAGTCGTAGCATTCAAACCACAATCCCATCTAGCAATCAATTGTGCACAAGCATTCCCCTCCTCTAGAATGATAGAGAAACTGCAGTTTAATATACTCAATAAATTCTTAATGTCCCTCTGAATATAAAACAAAGCAAAGGAACAAACTATATCTTCCTTAGCATTAAGAGAATGATAGTTAAAATAAGAACCAACCTCCACCACCACATTCATGTAATTAACATTGGAACAAAGACATAAACCATGAAGCACAATATAAGTAATAGCAAAATTTTCATCACCATTGGTAGCTGGACCAGGAAAACCCAACATATAATTACCATTATGATCTCTAGTCACACCACCACAGCTAACAATTGAATCCATTTTTGCACTAGCCACATTCAATTTAAGACACTTAGGGTGGGGATTTATACAAGAAATACATCTAGGAACCTTATAAAAAATATCCACATCCAAGTTAATGCCAAAAGCAGCCATAGTAAATAAATAGTTCCTAAAATTCTTGGTTGAAAGTTTTTTAGCAGAATAAAGAGCCACAACTTTATCCTCAATATTATGGATAATTCTCTAGTAGTTCATACCCACCCCATTGAAATGAGAATTATTTCTCTCCAACCTTAAGAACCAAAGGATAAGAAAAGGAATCACATTTCCAACATGGCCTTTTGAATTAATAAACCAACAACTAAGCATATAATCAATAGAGTCCATTGCAGTAAAATAGTTGAAATGAAAGAAGTTCTCAAAATAAGTCCAAACTTTAATAGCTAAGGGGACAAAAATGAAAACATGATGCATATTGTATACATGGTAACAACATTGGCATTTAGAAGGGGAGATAAAACCTCTTTTCCTCAAATTCTCATCCATTGGAATAAGCTTATGTAAAGTTTTCAATATAAAATCAGAAACCATAGAAGGAATGCTTTTATGCCATATCATATGAAAAAGCTTGGAAGTTTCATGTTTAGCTCTAAAGGAATGTCAAGCATCTTTAAATCTAAAACAAACATCTTCAGTCAAAGCACAAAGCAACACATCATTCGAATTAATGTTTAGAGGGATCTCTAAAATATGTTGAATAATAAAATAAAGAAGAATAGTAGAATGTTTCTCAAAATCCTAAACATTTTTAGAAAAAAAAATAGTTAACCTTTACAGTAGCATTAGAAATAGAATTAAAAATATCGACAAGTTGATTTTTTGTAGAAATGTGAGTCAATTCAATTTCTCCCTTGGCTACATGATCTATAATGAAGTGGTGCCTTATATTTATATGCTTGGTTCTAGAATGTTGAATAGGATTCTTTGAAATTCAAATGACACTAGTATTATCACAAAGATAGGAAATATACCAATTGAAAATCCAAAATCAATCAACTATTATTTTAACCAAAGATCTTATGCCAGAAAACTACCTAAGATAATGTATTCTGCTTCAGCAATAGATAGGGTTACTGAATTTTGTTTCTATTAGACCAAGATATTAAAGAGTTTCCTATAAATTGTCGAGTACTAGATGTATATTTTTATCAATCTTATAATCTATAAAATTTGAATCAAAACATCCAATTATTTCAAAAGAAGAGTTGTGCTTAGGATATCAAATTCCTAAGTTTTGAGTTCCCAAAAGATATCTCAAAATACCTTTTACTGTTATCAAATGTGATTCTTTTGGATCAGATTGAAATCTAGCACACAAATAAATATTAAACATTATATCTGGTCTGCTAGTAGTCAAATAAAGTAATGATTTAATAATTCCTCTAAATTTTTTTTATCAATAGATTTTTCCTTTGGGTCCTTATCCAACTGCACTGAGGAATTCATTGGTGTAGTTACTTGTTTAGCATTTTCTATTTCATATTTCTTGAGGATGTCCTTAATATACTTTGATTGACTAAAAAAGTTCCCTTCTCATTTTTCTTAATACTAAAACTAAGAAAATAACTAATATCACCCATTAATCTCATCTCAAATTCACTACTCATTATTTTTGAAAAATCACCACAGATTTTTATTTGTAGATCCAAAAATGATGTCATCAACATATATTTGAATAATGAATATATCATCTCCAAATTTCTTCAAAAAGAAAGTGGTGTCTACACTTCCTTTCATAAAAGATCTCTCTAATAGAATAGTGCTTAACCTCCCATACTAAGCCCTAGATGTCTTCTTCAGTCCATACAATGCATTTTTCAATTTAAATATGTGATTATGGAATTTATAATTTTCAAAACCTACATAAACTTCGTCTTATAAAACCCCATTCAAAAAAGCACTTTTGACATCTATTTAAAAAAATTTAAAAACTTTAAAATAGGTAAAGGCTAATAAAACCCTAATTTGTTCAAGTCTTACTACATGGACAAAAGCCTCTTCAAAATCAATCCCTTCTATTTGATTATACCCCTTAGCTACAAATCTTGTCTTATTTTTTATCATAACTCTTGAATCATTCTTTTTTTTTGAATACCCACTTAGTTCCAAGAACACTTTGATCTTTGGCCTTTCAGTTAATTTCCAAACATTATTTCTAACAAATAGATTCAATTCTTCTTGCATGACTAAAATCCAAAATTCATTTGAATGTGCTTGATTTATATTTGTGGGTTCAGCCATTAAAATAAAAGTAGAATGATCCAACTCTTTGCTAAGTCCATGCCTAGTCATAACACCCTCACTAGATTCACCTAAAATTAATTGCTTAGGGTGATTCTTAGAAAATTTTAATTCTCTAGGTAAAGGGATTTCTTTTTTGACATTTCTTCCAAATTTAGCTTTTCAATTCCTTATTAGTTATTTTCAATATGATCCTCCTCCAACCTTGGCTCTTCTAAAATGTTAGATTCATCAAACACATCATGTGTGGTCTCCTCAACTACCAAAATTCTTATATTAAAAACTCTATATAATTTTCCAACACTAGAGTATCAAAGAAAATTTCATTCATCAGATTTTGGATCAAATTTTTCTAAAGGATATTTTCCTTTACTATGAATGAACACCTTACATCCAAAAACATGTAAATGTGTCAAATTTGGTGTTCTACCCTTAAGAAGCTCATAGTGTGTCTTATTCAATTTGAATCTAATGTTCATCCTATTCATAATATAATAAGATGTACTGACCGCTTCAGTCCAAAAATATTTAGGAAGTGAATATTCTGCCAACATGGCTCTAGTGGCTTTAATTAGTGTTCTATTCTTTCCTTCGACTACCCCATTCTGTTGAGGGGTAGTAGGTGCTAAAAAATTTCCATCAATTCCTCTCTTTATAAAATTCCTTAATTTTTTTATTTTCAAATTCATCTCCATGATCACTTTGAATTGATAAGATTTCACATTCTAGTTTTCTCTGAATTCAAGTCAAAAATTTCTAAATTTCTTAAATGATTCACTCTTATGAAATAAAAATTTTACCCAAGTGAATCTCAAAAAATCATCAATAATGATAAATCCATAAACTTTACCTGCTTGAATTATAGTGTTAACCGGTCTAAAAACATCCTTGTGAATAATTTCTGATGGTTTGCTAGTTCTATGATCCTTATCAGAATGAAAGGAGGACTTCACCTATTTCCTAGTTGACATGCATCACACAAGTGATTCTTAGTAAAGTCTAATTTTGATAAACCTCTAACAAGTTATTTTTGGGTGATTTTCTTTAGATTTGTCATACTATCATGAGAAAGTCTCCTATGTCATAATCATGATTTATCATAAATTGTTTTCAAACAAAAAGCATTAGAATATTTAATATAATTTAAATCTAGCATATACACATTATTTAAGTTAGTTCCATGTATTACATCATTTCCATTTTGGCTTAATATGTAGCTAGTGGAAAAAAATTTAAAACTATAGCCCTTATCACAAAGCTAGCTAATACTTAACAAATTATGCTTTAAGCCTTCTACAAGTAAAACATTCTCAATAAAAAAATTATTCAACTTTCCAAACATACTTGTGACTACCACTTTCCTAGTGGTATTATCTCCCATTATAACCTTGCCTCCATTTAGGGTTTTTTGTGATATGAATTATGTGGTGTCTCCAGTTATATGCTTCGAACATCCGTTGTCCATGTACCAATTGCTCTCATGAGATCTTTTATGAGAACATTTCTACAAAACAATCAAACATTAGTTTTCGGAACCCAAATAAGTTTTGGTTCTCCTCTTGGTAAAATTAAACTAGATGCATGATGATATGACTTATTTTATCCATCTTAGGTCTCCACACTAAATATGATTTTCTATTAATAGTGCAAGTGTGAGATATATGTCTAATTATACCACAAGAAAAACATTTAACTCCGAGAAAAGGACTTTTTAATTTTTTTCAATAAACTTATCTTTTCCTAGGTTTTAAAATTTTATTTTTTTATGAGGATTAAAAATTTGATCAGGTGTAGGTGGAATCCTATTTTCTCAAGTGCATTCATTTGTGCTTTAAAAAATGAGTTTGTATTTTCTAATACAGCATTGTCAACCTTCAAATAGTGTTCTCTATTATTAGATTCATCCATTAATATTTTAAATTCTTTTTCAAGTTCAGTGTGGGATAATTTCAATAGTTCATGCTATTTGTTCAATTCATCAAACTCATCGAAAAGTTTTATGTGGTTGTTATCAATTTGTGTGTGGTCTTTCTTAAGAATTTCATGCTCTTTTTATAATTCAAGAAAATCTAAACTCAACCTAGTATGCACTTTCTTGAGTTTTCTATATGTTGTATGAATCTTTTCAAAAACATCAAATAACTCCTTATAAGTTTAAGTCACATACCTGTTCTTAATCTAACTGATCAAGATTGTCAACCATTAAGCATAGATTGGTGACTTCATTTTCTTCTTTTATTTCTGAGGAATATGAAGCTGAGTCTACCTAAAAAGCTCTCTAAAATCTCTTCTTGTGCTTCCTCACATTTGTTTTCTCCTCCACATTCTCCTTGCTAGGATTGGCTTTAAGATTCAAGTAATTCGATTTGATATGTCCAGGTTTCCTGTATAAATAATAATAACATTAAAAACCTTAATATTTTTATGGAACATACCTTTATTCCACTACTGGAATCTCCATTGCTTCCTCTTTAGAAAACTTCTAAATTGTCTTGTAATCAAGTCAATGTCATCCTCATCCTAAAGCTATGACTGATCACTCTCCGAGTCAACAACTTTCAACATTATTTCTTCTACTTTCACTTCTCATCTACATCAATCTATCTTTGAGTCACTCCTTGCTCGTTAGAAATTAGTGATCCAAGAAGATTGTCAATAAAATAAATATTTAAATCTTTAGACTATGTAATAGCATTTATTTTAGCATCATAAGTAGTAGGCAAACTAAAAGTTCATTAGGAATGTTAAGCCCTATAGAACTGGCCCAAGCTAACCAAGAGGGGGGGTGAATTGGTATTTTAAAAATTCTTTTCACAAAGAAGTAAAAATCTCATAAACCAAAATCACACCACAAGAAAAATAAGTGAGGAAATTTAAAGTGCGGAAGCAAGAAATAAGAACAAAAAAATTTATAGTGGTTCGGTCAACTTGACCTACATACACTCCCCGGAGGCATCCTCCGAGTATTGCACTACAATCGTGACTCTCCTTTAGCCCCCACATCTAGGCGGAGAAGCCTTTACAAAGAACTTCTTTTTGCCACCCCGGCAAGGCAGAGAACCTATCTCCTTTTGCTTCCTCCTGAAGCTGGCAGAGAACCACAATCAGATGCTAAGTCCTTACCTCTACCGACCCTTCCATGGACAAGAAACTCTAGACAAAGAAGAAGCAGAGCGATCCTTGAAGCAACCCTTGTGAATCCCCTCACAAGCTCCCCCTCACAATATCCTCTCTCTCTCCCTCTCTCTCTTTCTCTCCTCAAGGTCTTCTCAGGTAAAGGCAACAGCAAAAGATTGTTTAAAATGTTGAACAAGAGCTCTTAAATAGAAGAGCTTTAAAGGAGCTCATTAATTGCAAGTTGCCGACAATATCGTCCAGGACGATATGGACATCTTCCTGGCCGATCAGTATAAATCTCAGAGTATCGTCCAGAGCATCGCCCTGAATGCAAACTGGACGATTTAAAATTGGCTTGATCGTCCAGGCCGATCTCACGATCGTTCCGGATGATCAGTTCAAATCAAAGGAAAATCGTCCAGAGCATCGCCCTGAATTCAAGCTGTCTGATATTTAGAGTCCAGAAGTAACTAATATTTTTGAATAGATCATCTTGGACAATCCTGAGATCGTCCAGGATGATATGATCGTATCAATCATCCTTAATTACTTCCTTGATTTGTCTGATCAATTAAGGCATAATTATAAAATATCGTCCAGGCCGATACAAGATCATCCTGGCCGATTACCAAAAAATACAAAATACCTTATTTATTTATGGCGAAAATTTCTTTCTATTTTGAGCTTATCATCCTTACCGATCTCTTAATCATGGCTGCCTTAATTAAGAATCCTGAATAGAATCTCTGTTTTAAACTACATCATCCAGGCCGATATAAAAATCGTCCTGACCGATGTGAGTAAAAACAGAAATTCTAAGTCTCTCAAGTGTGTGTGGGTGGGTGTGTGATAAAGGTTCACTTTAGCATCAGATCTCTTTGAACATTTACAAATAGCGAACAGCTCAAGAGATAGAAAAACAAGTACAAGAAGCAGATACCAACCCTAAACCTACGCAATCTTGAACTGGCTTCGTTTTGTTCGTCCGATCTTTGATTCCCTGAAAAGTTAGAAGTAACAGGTAGTCCTATGAACATTAATATGTTTGTCAATCATCAACAATAAGTCATGAAAATAGATTGCAATAATCTCCCTCTCTTTTTTTATGAATGGAAAAACACTACGAAGATAATATCAGCAGTAAAATTATGGATCTACAAAGTGTAAAACATCATAAACTTCTCCCCCCCCTTTTGACATATCAAAAGGAGGAGGAGAAAAAAAATAATAGTAAACCACTATTTTTTTTTTACCAAAGGATAATGAAAATGATTAGTATTCCATGTGATTGATTGAAAACTTGGGGGTTAATGAGCTCATAACACAATCTCCAACAATCCAAAGAATGGTAGAATATCCGGTCATGGTTACCCTTAGCTCAGACATTTTCTTAGGGTAGAATCGTCTTCTGAAATCAATGACCTAACTCAAAGAATTAATTGGATATGAGAAAAAGAATCCATTCATCACTTGGTTTAAGAAAAAATATCTTTATAAAATAATGAACCAAAGTAAATATGTCACGATTGCAAAACAATTAAAATCAAGCCTTTGAGAATCAAAACTTCTAAGTTCTAAAAGATTTAAAAAGAGAGAATAGCTTGCTTTTGAGTGGGCTCATTTTATGCCTCCTGTTAATTGAGTGGCGCTTTGCACATCTTTTTATAGATTTTCAATTTGGCGTCTTTGCGCTTCTTTTGTTGGCATCATTGGCCAAAATATATTTTTTTTTAATTTGCAAGCTACATTCTCTTTTATAATCTCTTAAAAAAAATCTTAGTTGTGAGTATATCTTCTTAGATATTAGATAATAGGAACTCTCTCTCTAACATAAGGAAGAATTATCACAAACAGAATCAATAATAAAAGACAAGAGTAACGAGGGATCTTAATATGACAAAAAGACTTTGATCATTATAAATACAATATAGATTTGCTTAAGCAAGCTTAAGAGAAGATCTTAATTTCATACACAATCTCTAATTTGAAATAGATTTTTGATTAGAAAAGAAAACTATGCCACCAAAATAGGTTAGAGAAAGAGACACAATCACTAAATATTTTTACCATCTAAGTGCTTAAGAGATGAAAAACACATTGACTACAAATTTTCAAAAATAAGGACAAGGAATATGATATCATTTTAGCGATGATTTTGAAAAAAAAAACACAAAAGAAAGTAAAACACACAAAAAACTAAAAGCAAATAATAAAAAAAAAAACAAAAGTAAAAGAAAGTAACTTAAAGATCAAGTTTCATGCATTTATGTCAATCACACCCAATCTGGTCCTTAAAGAACTAAAAGTATCGAAGGCCAGTGGTTTGGTAAAGATGTCAGCCAGTTGATTTTCAGTTGTCACATGGTGTAACTCAATGTCTCCCTTAGCCACATGATCTCTAATGAAGTGATGTCTAATGTCAAT
>NW_021319486.1:1684027-1773823 GCF_001605985.2 Dendrobium catenatum
AAGTATCTCATGCTGAATTTGATTTGAAGTCTTCGTAATCTGGAGTTTAATTTTCCTGAAATGTTATTACACACAAGAGCAAATATAATTCTTCTAAAATTGTTAGGAGATAACTACACATTTGAACAATAATGTTTGGAATCATCAAAACTATACAAGTTGCCAAAATGCAAAGCATGCAAATAGCAATTATCTTAACAATGATCATATCAATCATCCTTAATTACTTCCTTGATTTGTCTGATCAATTAAGTAATAATTGTAAAATATAGTCCAGGCCGATACAAGATCGTCCTAGCCGATTACCAAAAATATAGAATACCTTAATTGTTTATGGCGGCAATTTCTTTCTATTTTGAGCTTATCGTCCTGGCTGATACACGTATCGTCGAGGCCGATCTGTTAATGACGACTGCCTTAATTAATAATCCCGAATAGAAATCTATTTTAAACTACATCGTCCAGGCCGATAAAAATATCATCCTAGCCGATGTGAGTAAAAACAAAAATTCTAAGTCTCTCAAGTGTGTGTGTGTGTGTAGATTTACTTAGCATCAGTCTCTTTGAACATTACAAATAGACTCAAGAAGAGAAAAAACAAAGTGCAGACTGACTCAACCCTAAACCTATGCAATCTTGAACTGGCTTCGTTTGTTCGTCCGATCTTTGATTCCTGAAAAGTTAGAAGTAACAGGCAGTCCAAGGGAATCAATAGTGTTTGTCAATCATCAAAATATAAGTCATGAAAATAGATTTGCAACACAAACCACGAAGTATTTTCTTCACTTTTCCTACATTTATTAACATCCCATTCTTTGAGAAGATTACTAATAATCCTATAAAGTAAATATTATTTCTTATATATTCTTCCAAGAAAATGTAAGGTGTTGATTATTTCATAAATCTATTATACATATGCAAAATAGAATCAGAAGGACATACAAAATAAACCATATTCATGAACAAGTCTATTTATGTGAGCATATCTAACCTCACTAACTCCTTCATAAGTTATAAATAATCTAACCATAATTTCTTTTACTAAATTTAGAAGGAAATTTTCCTATAATCATTGAGGAGAAGTATATAATGCAAAGAATTACATGCCCTAGCCTTTAAATCATCTCACTCACTCTATATATATATATATATATATAATGCAATCCATTCATCAAAAGGTTATTCAATATTATTTCTATTTATTTTCTTAGTGTTAATTATATTGGTGTGTAAGCATGTGCCTCATACGAGAGTCTTTTCCTCTAACGAATAAGCTAATCTTGGTTTTAAATAATAAAAAGAAACATGATCAAAATGGGATATTTGTGAGTGGATTATCATTCAAGAAGTGGACCCCAATGAAAACCTTATGCCATTATTTATTAATGAATTATCTCTAGATTGTTAAGTATAAAGACAGAGCAAAGGCTCTGAAACCAATTGTTGGTTGACTATGGGATCTAAAGAAAGGAGTGAATTATGGTTTTAAGTTGTTAATAAAAAATAAATAAAGTAATTTTTTACACTAATTAAAAAGAGAATATAAAAAATATAAATATGCAAGTAGATGTTTAGGAAATAATAATGCAAGTGAAAAACATAATAGCCATAATATTTTTATGTGGTTCGGCCCATATTCCAATATGACCTACGTCCACGCTAGCCAACTCTTATACAAGAATCTATTAATCCTAAGATTATCTTACAAGCCTCATTTCTTTAAAACTAAAAAGTTTCTTGCAATCTAAGTTTCTCACCCTCTCTCTTCTTTGCTCGATGCTCTATCACAGAAGAAATTGAAACCCTTATTTATCAAAATATTCTTTTAAATTTATAACAGGGGTTTATATAGAAAACATAATAAAACCTTAATTTTTAATTCTATTACTTTTGTTTGTATAGAATGATACTCATATCATATAGTATGATTATATGATCCAAAGATTGACCACTATAATTTGTTCAATCAAATAGTATTTCATATAGGATGAACCCTTGGATGATTAATAAATATTCTAAAGGTCGCTCTTCCGATCATCCAGTATGATCAAGATTATACAATACAATCATCAATCTTATTTAATCTTTCTTTATTTGCTTACTCGTAGAGACTAAATTAGGTAGATATTTAAACTTCATACACTACGAACTACTTCTTACAGTATAATTAGAACAACATTCAAAATTCAAATTATTGCATAATTTAAAAGACACTAGACATACTAAATATAGTTGACAATCTTGTACGATTTTGTGTTCATATAACACGACTAGTTCTAGCCCACTACAAACTAATCTCATTTTATGAAATATTTTAATTAATTTTTAATTGTACTAATCTATAGTACGGTCAAGTTTGTCGAATATTATCTTCAATAAATTAAAATAACTATTTACATTTCCCATGTGTTTGCATACCTATTACAAAAATATACTCAAGAAAAGTAAAATATAATCTCTATTGATTATTGATTGACAAAAATAATACTTTCCTGGGCTCTAATTCTTTGATGGTGCTTTGTGTATTCTGAACAAAATATTTTAATAATACACAAAACATATATGTAATATATAAAATAGGAGAAAATAACATAAAATTTTAATAATATTTGTAATCATCAAAACACATGGTTGGGCTCCTGAATTGCAGCACGCCACATTACCTATATTTAGCATGAAGCAATTAAAAATTACTTTAAGAAATTATAAATCTACTTTAGAGAAATCATGGTTTCTAAAGTATCATAAGCTCAAAGAAAAGTTCTAGCTAGATATAAACATTAAACTAAACAAAACATACTTCATATCTATGTAGAAAATAAAAGTACATCAGATAAGTGAGGATAGATCTCATAAGGAACTTCCTTACAAAACAATTAGATCCTCTTTCCACTCCACCCTCCCTTCTCTTAAACTCTCTCAAGATTAATACAAAATAAATATATAGTCATATCCCACTAGTAGTAGCTTTCTCCTACATGAGAATTAAGGTTTCTAATTATAAATTTTATTAATAATTAAAATAGAAGTACAATGCTAATACGTGTAGCTCTGTGGTGCTATCAAATCAATTTGTTACTGTATCAGTCATTGCATTAGTTCTCAGGTTCAACTATTAAAAATTATCACCTGCCATAGCACTATTGTTCTTTGGATCTACAATTCTACTTCCACAATGCTTTCTTACTTTTCTCTCTTTTTTTCCACTACAATGTTTCCTTTTTTACAGTTCGGTGTTGTGGATGTGCTTAGCATTTTGGCACTATATTTATGGTGCCATGGTGCTCCTTCAATTAGGTTTTTTTTTTTGCTCCTTTCCTACATAGGAATATTGAATTAATAATTTATATAAAAATTATTATAATTTAGAAGATCTTAAAGTTTAAAACATATTTATTTCTTATCAAATTCTCCTAAACTTTAGAAATCACTTGTCCTCAAGTAATTCATATTACACTTAAATTAAGGTTTTTTTTTTTAATATGATATTTGAAAATTATAAACTTAGTAATCTAAGTACTTTTATAGTAACATAGATTATTAAATCATCTAATAAAATAATTCATGATAGCCAATTCTTTTATTTTTAATTTATATCCATTTTAAATTAAACTCCTAAGTGTGTAATAACTTTGACTAACTTACTTAGGGTTGACGTTTTTTGGATTCAATGGAATTTACACATTTAGTTAATTCAATAAGCATATAATAAGTTTACTTTAAGTATTATGGTTCCAATAATTTCTCATATAAGTGTATAAGTGTGGCTAGATATTACAAGTACAAATTTTTTTCATAGTCTAGTATTTAACTTTTTTCATTTTCAAACTTCTTTTTCTTTTTAGTTTGAATTTACTAAGTACTTAATGATTTTGAATATATATCTTTTTCATCCACTATTTGTTTAAGTGTTGATAGATGCCAAAGTAACTAATTTTTAATAATATAGTTTTTAGCTTTTCTTAATTTATAGTTTAACTTTTTTATTTTTTAAATACTTTACATGTATTTTGAAAACCTATCTTTTATCTCTGCCTTTCAATCTATCAAATATGAATTCAAGATTTCATAATTCTCTAATTACTTACTTATAAGATGACATAGAATTAATATACATAGCCTATTAATATTAATCCTTAAAATAGTTAATCTTTTATAAGTAAACAAGTGCTTAAGTGATTTTAGGAATTTTATTATGTAGTAATTACTAATTTTAAATGTAATGATTAGTTATTATATTTAATTTCTTTATTTGACCAATTTTCTAATTTTATGTACAATTCATTACCTAATTATTATTATTATCTAATTTCTAAATTTCACACTCCAAATAATAAATAATTGTGCATAACTCAAGAAGTGAAATTCAATTAAATAAAGAACACAAATAACTTGTTTATGAAATGAAATTTTGGATATTTGATTTTCAATAATTCTTGTAAATTATATTTAAAAAAAAAAAGTAAAAAGTGTTCAAAATAATTACATTATAACTAAAAACTAAAAGAAAAATTTTTTAGGGATTTCTCCTTACGTACCATCATCATCTTCTTCATCATAATAATCATCTTTTTCTTCTTCTTCTATTTGTGTTGTTATTGTGTCAATGGTGCACTTAGATAATACTCAAAGGGTAAAGGTCTAGGGAACACATTGCACTAATCATGAAAGTTCATCTCTAAGCTTCTAAGCATCCCCAACATGGCGATATTGAAATTTTCCTGATGTTGGTATTATCATTGGTGTTGGAGCATCATATAATCATTGCATTTGTGTATAACTTGCTCAAATAATATAAAATGTTACTCATATCCATCAATAGATGAAACTTAGATTTGATTTACTCTATAACAGAGGTCTGCCATCTGATCTTCTATCATCCTAGGTTATCTAACCTAAGGTTAACGAGGTTGGGTCAATTTACTAGATCCGTCTCCCTATTTTATAGAAGATATTTTAAAGAAGTGAATCAGGAATCTAGTAAAGGAAGAAGAAAAAAATGATTTGCTCCTTCATTCAGTTTCTTACATCTCTATAAATTATACATAATTCCTAGATTAGGTAGGGATGACTTGAACCTATTTTTTTGACCCCCTTAACTTATAATGCATTAACTGGTATACTATTTTCCAAATGTGTATAGTTATTTATTTCTCCATATAATAGTTATGAATACCCCAATCCTTAAGGACTTCTATGATATTTCTATTAGGTATTAACTTTGCATAAATAAAGTAATGATAGGTCTTTTATTTTTTATTAAGGACAAACGTAGAGATGTTCACTATTTTTACTCCCTTTATTTCCACTATTCATTTGAACCTCTATAGGTTTAGAACCTAAGAATTTCATATTCTTTTTTTTTAACAAAAAGGAGAATACATTAAAATAAAGTCAAAAGTATACATTGAATACCAGCTAGGAAGTGGCATAAAAAATAAGCCTTCCTCAACAAAACAAAATAACAAAAAGAGAAACCAAGACAAGCTTAGAGGAGAACATAAATAGAATGTTGGAGAATTCACCATCCCTAGATGAAGCATCTTGTTTGGTCGGTTCACCAATTTCCCCAGTTGAGAAAGTGGGAGTAACCATCTGACCCCCAATACCAACATTCGAATTCTTCTTCTTTTCTTGACTAGATTTTATAGAAGTAACTAGGCTCCAAGGCCCATAGCTTTTAGGATTTTTCCTTTCTTTTGCACTTTGTAAGATACAAGAAAGAGAGTGTTGACTTTACAATTGAGTTGGATGGAGGTCCAACTAGATCATGGAAGAAGGATTTGGATCAATATTCACCATAGAAGATTAGCTATTAGTGAAAATAGGGTAACCAGAAGAGATGTTGCTGCTATCCTTGCGAAATCAAGATTTATCCCGCACCTCGGTAGATCTACTTTGAGTTTTTTGCAAGGGTTATTTATAGGAAAGTGGTACATTAGGACAGTCACTTATGTTGTGCTCAATAAGGCTACAATGGAAGAAAGGGTGTGAAATCCCCTTATATTTTGATCTTTGAAAGAAGTTCATGAAGACTAGAGATCCAAAATTTGGGAGGAAACTTGGCACCAAGATCCATCTCATGCAAACAGGAGCAAAAGCATTTCTCCCCCATAGGTTGTTTGAGCATCAACCCATAAAGGTTGTCCAAAAAAAGAAGTTATTCTAGCATAGTTGGTGTTGTACCAATACAAAAGAGGTTAGTAAGGAATACAAATCCACATATGAGAATATAAACCCAGCATAGATTAGGGAGAGAAGGAAAAAGACCAACAATCCAAACCAATAAAAAATCCACTAACACCCCATGGTCCCTGATAAGGACAACATCACAAGCCTCTGCAGATTCAAAGTGGTAAACAAAAGTGTTTAGAGAGAGGGAGAGAAGATGAAAATCTCGAAATATTGGACACTTATGCTTCAATTCATTGCAGAGCACCAAAAATGGTAATCTTCTTAAAATTAGCTTGCCAACAAACCCTCTTTCAAGCCTAGCTATGTTAGCATGTACGTATTCCATATTTAAAGTGATAGAAACACCAACCTTTGACATAATTGCTACCTTAAATACATCATCAATTTTGATAACTTCCATCTTATTCCATACATTTGGGAGGACTTGGCCAGGTTTAGCACCAATAGGATGCTTGGATAGCTATTGTAGAGGAGCAGTTTGGTCATTCCAAGTAGTAGTTTTGGAAAAGGCATTTGAGTAAACATTTGAAGTGCAGTTAGCATATTTTTTGAGTTATCCTTGGTTGCATTTGGGGGATTTCCACACCTGGAATCGAAATAGAAACAATAGGAGAATATAAAGATGCATTAAATTTTTGTGCAATTACTTCTCCATAATTGCTCAAATCAATTGAAAGATCAGCAGCACTGGCTATGGTATTATTCATAATAAAATTAGCTAAAAATCATTTACATAAGCATAATTTTAAGCTTGGTCGGAGCTACAGATGTCCTTACGTTCGCTCTCCCCAGTCTATTTAAACTATAAAAGGGAGAGCACAAGTGAATGTTGGCTGAATAAAGTGAAATGCGAGCTAAATAGAGAACCTGAAGAAAAACTTTCACATGTCATCATATCTAGACCATAAGCAATATGATCGGACCCTAATGAAGAGTTGTAATCATCATCAACAGTGTTGAAAAATTTCTCAAGTTCTTCAAAAGATAAATTGTCACCCGTAAAAGCTTGTTAAAAAATTTTTGGATCCTTACAATCCAAAACCTTCAAAAAATTGCCATTCCCTGAAGCTTTCCGACCACCACTCCCCTAGCCAGAGCGGGGAGAGGAATGATAGAAACTCCTCCTCACCATACTTCTATCGACAAACTACTCCACATCATTTGCATCATTGATAAAGGTCCTCTTTAAGTACAATAATTTCATCATATTTAATAAAAGAGATATAAGAATTTAGGTACTCATCCCCATCAAACTAGTAGTTAGAGTTTGATAGCTCTTAAGAAGAATAGGATACCCCCAACACTTGAAGATTTTGTTGATCCTAATTTGAAGTCAAAAATATTTAAACATGGGAAAAATACAATATAACATATATAGATTTAAAATTCTTTTCCTAAGTGAAATATTTTTCTTGTGGATTGTTAGGGAATATCTCACACACTTGTACTATAAATAATGAAACTCATTTAGTGTGGAGACCTAAGATGCATAAATCAAATCATATTAAACATACATCTAATTTATTTTTGATAAGAGGAGAACCCAAAGTTGTGTTTATTACTTCTTCCCAAAAATATCTAGGAAGGGTGTACTCAACTAACATTGCCCTAGCAGCTTCTACCAAGATTCTATTCTTTCTTTCTACTATTCCATTTTGTTGAGGTGTTATAGGGGTTGAGAAATTATGCTCTTTTCCTATCTCTTGACAGAATGATTCAAATCATTCATTTTGAAACTCTCTACCATGATCACTATGGATCGTTGAAATTTTACATTCTAATTTTCTTTGAATCCAAGTGGAAAATATCTTAAATTCCTCAAACAACTCATTCTTATGTGCTAGGAATCTTACCCAAGTGAATCTAGTGAAGTTGTCTACAATCACAAAACCATAATTTTTCCCACCTAGGCTAGCATTGCTAATGGGTCCAAATAAGTCCATGTGAAGGATTTCTAATGGCCTAGAGGTGATCACATCTTTGATTGAATGAAAGGATGATTTGATTTATTTTCCTAGTTGGCAGGCATCGTATAGATGGTCCTTAGTTAAGTCTAACTTAGGTACGCCTCTAATTAGGTTTTTCTGAGTGATGTTTCTAAGTGTTTTCATACTAGAATGGTATAGTCTCCTATTCCATAGCCACGAGTCATCTACTATTATTTTTAAGCAAAAAGAATTTGAATTATCAATGCAATCAAGATCTAACATGTAAACATTATTCATTCATTTTCCTTCTAAAATAAGTTTGTCATTTAAACTAATCAGGCATTTGTTAGAAAAAAAATTTAATGTCAGAACCTTTATCATACAATTGACTTATAAGTTATGCTTCAAACCATCAACTAATAAAATATTCTCAATTAAAAAATTCTTAGTATTTTCAACAATACCTGAGCCTACCACTTTCCTGGTAGTGTTGTCTCCCAATATTACTTTTCCTTCGGTCCTAGTCTCCATTAAAATGAACTTCTTCATATCTCCAGTCATATGTTGCGAGCAGCCACTGTCCAGGTATCACATGCTCTCACTAGGTCTTTTGTGAGAGCATCCCTACAATTTTATTCAAGGGTTAGATTTTGGAACCCAAGTGAGTTTGGGTTCCTCCTTATGCTTGCATGAATGAGATGTATGCATGCTATACTGTGATGGATGTAATTTAGGTCTCCATACTAAGTCTGTCCTACGGTGAATTGTGCATGTGCGGGCTATGTGTCCTAGCATGCCACAAGAGAAGCACCTAACACCACGAAATGGGTTCACTAACTTATGTGGGTGGTAATGCCTCTTCCTAAAGTTATGTGATGTATGTAGTGTTGGGGGTTTTCTAGATTAGGCTAATGTGGGAGATGTCTTTTCTTTTTCTAGTTCTTTGATTCTTTCTCTAAACATGTTGTTTTGATATGTCAATCTATCAACCTTCTATTTTAACAGATGTTCATTGTGATCTATCTCCAAAGCAAGTCTGTCTAGTCTATCAAAAGCCTTTTCTAGTTCAATATGCATTATTTTCAAGGATTCATGTGCTTCTGTTAATTTAATATGCTTCTTATTTAAAGCATCATACTCATCAAGCAGGGACATGTGATCTTTATCTAAACCAGAATTTTTTTAACTAAGTTGGCATGCTCAATTTACAAAGTACTAAAATCAATATTTAGACTAGCATACATCTTTTTCAATTTCCTACACGAGTCATGGATTTTCTCAGAAATAAGTAGTATATCTTCATATAAAAGTTGACATACCTCATCTTGATCCGATTGATCAAGATTATCGTTAGCCATTAGACAAAAATTCATTACCTCCTCCTATGTTTCTTCTTCTGATGATTCTGAGGTAGAGTCGTCCCAAAATGTCTTTTGTGTCTTCATCTTCCCCTTCTTGTACTTAGCTTTGTCCTCGCTTTTTTCCTTAGCTAGTTGACTCTTTAAGTTGGGGCAATCAGCTCAGAGCTAACTTGGTTTTCTACACTCAAAGCAAATTATGTCAGATGAAACTTTAGTAGTTCTCGAGCTCTTACCTTTATTCTAGTTGTTCTGATGATGCCTTTATTTTCTTCTCAAAAATTTCATGAACTGTCAGGTTATCAAGGCTATGTTATCTTCTTCCTCCCCTACAGAACTTTCACTTTCTAAGTTGTTTACTTTTAATTCCACCGTCTGCTCCTTCTTTTCACCTACTTCACTTTGCCTTTGACTCACTCCTTACTCGTATACAATGAGTCACTCAAGCAAATTATTAATAGAATAAACATTTAATCTTTAGATTCAGTGATGGCAGTAATTTTAGCATCATAGGAACTAGGTAATTATCTAGGAATCTTGATAACTTTTTCAAAATATGAAATTTTTCTACTAAATGCATACAAGGATGTCATGATTTGGGTGAACCTAGTGTACATGTCCGATATTATTACACTAGGTTTCATACGAAAGAGTTCATAATCATGTAACAGAATGTTAAGCCTAGACTGTTTAACTTCACTAGTTCCTTCGTACGTGATGCACAGTCTATCATAAATCTCCTTACCAGTATCACAGGTAGATACTCTCATGTAGTCCTCAAATTTTAAAGCACAAAAAAATAATTTAAGCACATCGCATTTAATTGAGCCAAATCCCTATCCTCATTTCTCCATTCATTAAAAGGTACCTAAGTTTTCACTCCATTCATAATTTTAAACGGTGCAACGTAACCATCATTAACCAACATCCACATGCGATAGTCAATAGATTGTAAGAAAGTAGACATTCTATATTTCTAGAAATCAAATGGGATATTGTCAAAAAAAGGTGGACAGATTATTGAATAACCCTCAGCAGTATTATGATTACCAAAATGAGACGGGATATTGTCCAAAAGAGGTGGATGGGTTATTGAATAATCCTCCGCAGTATTATGATTACCAAAATAAGACATGATCAATTTTCAAGATTTTATAAAACACTATTTTTGAAACCTCGCTCTGATATCAATTGAAATTACTAGATACACTAAAAGGGGGGGGGGGTGAATTATAAAAATTGTTGCAATAAAAAATCCCTAAACAGGCGTTATAATTTTTTTTTGTTTTTTTTTAATTTTAAATAGAAAAATTTAAATAATACGGAAGTGAGTACTTGAACACACTTTGCAACAACGAATCTCACAACGATTTTCACCAAACAATTATAATGAAAATAAAGTGCAAGCAAAAATAAAAGCAATAAAGGAAAAATCACACCAAAGATTTTATAGTGGTTCAGTCACTTGATCTACGTCCAAAACCCAAAGTCCTCCACTATGGGAATTTAACTACTAAACAATAATTCTCCTTTTACCCCCTCAACAAGGCAAAGAAGCCCTTACAAACCTCACTTTCACCAACCCGGTGTGGCGGAGTGCCAAGCGCTTTATCACCCTCCTTGTGACGGCAGTGTACCTTCTCATTTTTCTCCCTCTTGGAGAAGGCAGAGTACCTTAGAAGACACGGATGTAGAAGAGTCTCCCTCTTATAGAGCCTCCGATAAGATCTTCTCGAGCCATAGGAGGAGCAAAGTGCAGCAAGCGCGGAGCAACTATGTGATCTCCCTCATACTCCTCCATCACCAAGCCCACCTTCTACTTCCTCTCACAAACCCTAAAATCTTCTCAAGAGCTCTCTCCCAAGGAATCCGTCTCTAATCACGTTCCTCTCTCCCAGTTACACACAAAAACATAAGTTTTTTTATACTTAACATGGGCTCCAAAAACCCTAAAATTCTCTAATTAGCCATTATTATTATACAATACGATCCAATACCATATAGTACTATTATTACAAAATGGGCTTCATCCTGGCATGAAGGTTTACGAACATGCCAACAATTCTGAATACATTCATACAATATGGTATAAACTCATACAATATGATCTATAAAACTCTTATGTTCGTACAGGATGATTGCCAGGACAATCAAAACTCATCTCTATACATCGTAGGGTATGACCTACTTCGTACAGTATAATTAATCAAAATTAAGGGATCATCCAGTACGAAGTTCGGGACGATAAAAAATAGTCTTGGTTGATCGTACAATATGAATAGTATCGTATAATACAATAACCACTCAAAACTTAATTATTGATTTTTCCACTGATCATGGGGTTAATTTAAGTAAGTATTCAAAATAAATCATACAGTATGAATTGGTTTGTACAGTATGAACGACTAATAATCTTACTTAAATTAATATGGCAGCTAGGGTTTTGGATTAGTAACAAATCATACAGTATGATCTAAATCATATAGTATGACTTATTCATAGAAAACCATTTTAGCCAGATCAGATCGTATAGTACAATATAAACTTATACAGTATGATCAATAGAGAAAAAAATCTATATTTTTAAAATCCTCTCCCCCTGTGTGTGTGCATGGTTGCTTAGTCTTATATGTAATTTATGGCCAGACTTAAGAAAAGGAAAATAAAAATAAATAAAAAATTATAATGTTATAAACTCAAACTCCTACTCTACACAGTCTTGAGTCTTCTTGTTGTTCTAAGTAACTTGTGATCTCCCTAAAATGTTAGTACTCATAGACAAGAGTAGAAATTAAAGGTATTCAATGAATAGTAATTTAGATGATATTATTTTTCATCATCAAAATCTCAGACTAGGGGTCATGGATTGCAACAATCTTCCCCTTTTTGATGATGTCAAATAATATTGGTTATAAATAAATTTGCATGTCATTTTTTTTTTCATTATCATTTGTTTTAATTAATTAAAACATCATGAAATAAACATGAAAAGAAAAATATATTTCATTAAACATAAATATAAGCAAAAATACATAAGCAAGACAATAAACTACAACAAACTTCTCCCCTTTTTGACACCACGAAAAAGAGGAGTCAAGAAACAACACTAAGAAAAGTAGTACAAAATACATACACTTCAAAAAGGAGGATCTTGATCACTTGGAGGTGGAGGTTGTGGGTGCTGGAAGTACTGGTGGAGGGACGCAAATTGTTGATCAATTGAGGAAAGACATTCCCCAAACCACCACATGTCATCCTCATGTTTTTCATGTTGTTCATGTATGTGAGTGTCAAGACGACTCTGGAGTTGGTCAAATCATTCGACCAAATCATCGTGAGGTTAGGCTGGTGTAGGTGCTCGGGATGGTGCATGTCATCTTGGTCGAATAGGAGCCTCTGCTGGAGTAGCTTCTCCTTCTTCGTCATCAAAATTAGGTTCTTCAGGCTCTGGCCCCCGATGAAACAAAATATAGGATGCATCTATATAGAAAATAGGTAGGTTATCAAGTTCTTCCGGATAGGTTAACTAATATTTATTTTGAAAAATGTATCATATAAGGTGGCCAAGGGCTAGGTTTTGTTTTCTATAAATGGTAGAGAGGCGAATTAAGGTAATATTTCAAAATTAATTGATAATCAAATTTGGTGTTGGACAAGATAAGATAGGTAGTGAAAGATAAACTTGGGGTCATGCGGACTCGATCGCCAGCTTTGGGTACTATTAAGGTTCTAAGTACATGATGAATGATTCTAGCATTTCAAGTGAGGGATTGAATAAGTGGTTGGTGTTGGTAGAAGGTGGCATTCCTAAGAACTAAGTTGCAGCACTCAGTTGAATTCATTGGTAAGAAAGGAATTAACTCTAGGACCGTTAGTGGAGAGCCCAATATATTAGGCAAGGTCTGCTTTAGTGATCTCAGCATTTTATTGGCAAACGAAGGAGGTGAGGGTATAGTTTTTTATGTTGATTGTGTGGTTGGCTAGGAATTCAAAAAGGAGTTTTGAATTGTATGGAAAGGCTAGAGTCAGAAAGAAATGAAAAGTGGTGGATGCAAACAAAGGCATTACCTAAAAATTTAGTGTAGCTTGGTTTAACATTCAAGATGGTGTAATTTCGCAAGCCTTGTATTTTTGATAGGCTACTTCATTGTTGGTATTCACGAAATTGTCATTGGGTCGGCACGAGGAAGATGAGCTTCCAATGACTAGAAGACCGTGCTTGCTAGAGCTCGACTTTTAGGTAAGGCAGGTTATACTAAGTGAGAGAAGGATGAATGAATGAAATAAGCTTCTTTTTTTTTTTTTTGAAAGAAAGCAATAGCTTATGAATTAATAAAAAAAGAAAGCAATTACAAACCAGATTCCTCCTTCAAAATTGTAAAGAATGAAGGAGGAATGAGGAATCTTATTTTCTAAACAATCCATCCACTCTAAGCTACTAAAAAGAGCATAGTTAGCACATAGGTTTGCTAACTTATTGTATTCTCTATTAATACAATTAAATAAGACAAAGTTGAAACTAGTAAGAAATTCCATACCATCATCCTTGAACCTCCCGGTTTTCCAAGCATTTTTGAAATAGGAAATGATATTTGAATTGTCTCCTTCTATGATAATACCCTTGTATTTGAACATCCAATCCTTTATCACCTTCTTTAGAGATTGTATAGCAAGCATCTCCAATTGAGCTATATCCCAATGTTGAAGTGACTTTCCATAAGCAAACAAGAACCTTCCTTTGCTATCTCAGAAAACTGCAGCTATTCCAGCTTTGTGCGAAGAAAGAAGTGAAGCATCAACATTAACCTTTAGCCAATTGGGTGGAGGAGGATGCCAAGATTTTGATTATCTTAACGACTGATTAACATCCCAAAAGCCCAAATTAAATTGACTAAAATTAAGGGAAATTACAGATTGGCAAATAGCATTAGAAGCTATATAACTTGAATTGCTTTCAACACCATCATGAATTAACTTGTTTCTACTTTTCCAAGCTAGAAACACTATGTTGCAATATAAGTTTATCAACATCCCTTTCTTCTTATTGTTGGATTCAATCCAATTAATAATACGCTCTTTTGTATCAAACATAGGAATATAGAATCCCCAATTGTGTAAAATCTGGAATATTTCCCTTAATTTCCTGCATTTACACATAATATGTTCTACATCTTCTATTAGCATACACACCTCTGTTGGAACAATTAGGATTTTGTAATTAATCTTCTATAACACAGAAATTGGAAAGTATGTATGCTCTCCCATTCATTCTCCACCAGAAAACCTCCCACCAGAGTTCAATTTTAGCTTTTCTGAATCCATTTCCAATTGAAATCCTCTTCCATTTGTAAAGCTTCATATTTGTGATTAATCCCTGATATAGTCATTCTAGAATTTTGTTTTGTCAATTCCATATAATATTATTACTATCCTTCTTTATTTCATTTGATTTGATCAAGTTGATAAAGTTCTGTGCCCAAAATATTTGCTTAGTTCTTGATCATTCCAATGAAAATCCTGAATGAATTGTTTACCCGAACAGAATTGCTATCATACGGAACAACAAATGTGGCCATTTGTTAAGCAATTGTCCATTATCCAAGTATCTTCAAAAAGCATCTACTGAATCTCCATTAGCTATTCTCCATCTTACAATTGGTTTGAGCTTTTTTAATCCTTCTCTCAACAATTTAAAAGCTGTAGATAACAAGCCACCGGAATAGCCTTTATCCAAATTTTCACCGATTTTTGAAGCCATGACTTTGTGTAACAAGGAATGTTTATCATTTATGAATCTCCAAGCTATTCTAGCTCTTTAAAGCAGGTTTGGATGTGTTGGAATGTAAACCACTGTCCTCCAAGATCAATTGGTTTGCATAAATATGCCAGCTCACATAATGCATTCCCCTGTTTCCATTTGTTTTGTTCCTATAAAATTTTTACAATATTTTATTCAGTTCTTTCTAGCAGCATTTGGGTATAAAGAGTGAGTAGCATGGTACATTGGAAGAGCTAGTAAAAAGATTATGCCAAAGTAATCTTCCCTGGAAGAGATAAGTTTTTGCTACCCCCATTATTGAAGTTCTTCATGGCATTATCAATGATAAATTGGAAATCATCTCTTTAAGTCTTCTCAAAATCATCTTCAAACCCAAGCATAATTGAACTCCTTCACCTTGTTAGTGAAACCCATGATTGTAGAAATGCTTCTTTTATATCTTATCTTCACATATTTCCCAAATAAACACATAGATTTCTCATAGTTTATTTTCTGTCCTGTCCATTCACAGAAATTGTGAAGGATTTGCTTCACTTCCAACACTTCTTTTCTAATAGCTTTAGAAAATATGACCACATCATCAGCATATAACAAATGAGAAATTCTAGGACCTTCCAAATTTACCTTTATTCCAAAAGAGCTTTGATGAAAAGCATTGGATAGAAGTTGAGAACAAAGAATAAAAAGGATTGGGGGTAATGGACATCCTTGCTGAAACCCGCTTCTAGCATGAATCCAATTTGAGCAATTGCCATTGATGATAATAGAGAACTTGGGATCTACTACACATTCCAAGATTAATTTAGAAAATCTGAGAGGAAAGTTAAAGTACTCCAATACCTTATTTAGAGAAGACCAAGCCATGGAGTCATAAGCTTGCTCCATATCAACTTTGAAAGAGACTAGGCCTTTTGATGATTTAGATACCTGAAGCTTATGAATAGCTTCATGAACCACAATGATATGATTGGATAGAGATCTCCCCTTGATGAATGCCTCTTGCTCCATAGAAATGAGTTTAGGAATGACACAAGTCACTCTATTCAACAGTATCCTTGCTACCACTTTGTAAACTGTGTTGCATAGACTTATAGGTCTATAATTGGAAGGAATAATAAGATTGGAAACCTTTGGAATAAGAACAATCAATGTTTCTTTCCAAGCCTTATCAAGCTCTCCATATCTAAAAAAGAATTTTATAGCTTTACAAAAGTCTTCTTTTATAATATCCCAATATGCTTTAACATAAGTATGAGATATTCCATCTTTGCCTGGAGAAGTGTTCCCTTCTAGCTGTTGCACAACTTCTTCTATTTCTTCCATGGATAATTCAGTTTCCAGATGATTTTTTTTCATAGAATTTAAGGAATTATTGATTATTGGCCAACCTTCCAAGTTGCTTCCTCTAGCTTCCCACTTTTTTTGAAAGAAACGATAAAAGACTTCCTCCATTTGTAATTGATCTTCTATAATCATTCCATATTCATCTTTGACTTTGATTATTTTGTTAGCATTCCTTCTTCTACTAGCATAAGAATGGAAGAAACTAGAATTTCCATCTCCTTCACTTAACCATTTAACTTTGGCCCTTTGTTTCCACCACATGTTAAGCCTTGCCATAGTAGCATTAAGTTCCATCACCTTTGCTTTGAGATTCCATTGTTCTTGCTCCGAAAGACTCCCTAAAGAAGTTTCTTTTCTTTGCATCTCCGTGATTTCTTGGATAAGGACTTCTTTCAAATTATTCAGCTCTTTATGTTTTGCCTTGCTCCAATAGAATAATGATTTAAGAGACCTTTTAAATTTTTTGTTGAGAACTTGAGATAAGCTTCCTTGATAGTTTTTGCTCCATTCCTTCCTTACTATCCCATACGAAGCATGATAAGAAGCCCAACAATTTTCAAATTTGATCATCTTTCTAGGATTAGAATTGAAATTTTTGAATTGTAAAAGGATTGGACAATGATCCGAGGCAATTTTATCCAAATGCCTTTCTATCAAATGAAATTGAGAATTCAAAGCCATAGAATTTACAAAACATCTATCCAATCTTTCAAGGATCCTAGCACTTCCAACTTTATTATTACACCAAGTAAATTTAGGACCAATGTACCCAATTTCATTTAGATCATTATTGAGCAAACATTCCTCCATCTCCCTAGATCCTTGAGAAAAGATGAATTTTCTACCACCCAATTTGTCTTCTTTACTCAATAAACAATTGAAATCTCCACCAATTGTCATTGGAAAATCACTCTTGGAATGCTTATCTAACATATTCCATAATTCCCTTCTTTTTTGTACTTCCGTACTCCCATAGATAGTAGCTACTTTCCACTTTTCATTATTATTAACTATCAAATCTCCAATCACCATTTGAGAGGAAGAATCTTCCACCGTGAACAAAGTTGTATCATAATTCCATAAAAGTATAATACCACCGAAAAGCCCATTGGACGGGAAAAATAATCCCAATTACTCCCAATCATGTCATCAACCATACTTCTATCAATTTCAGTTAGTTTAGTTTCAACTAAACCAGTAAAACAAATTCCATTACTCTTTACAATTTCTTTAAGATATAAGGAAGCATTCCTTTTCCTTGCTCCCCTACAATTCCAAAAAGCAATTGTAAACATTAAAAAAGATTGTGAGGATTACTCCCCAAAGTACCTTTCCCTTCTAGCTCCAATCTACGGCTTCTAGTAGAAGAGTTGATTGGTCCCAATTCCTTTAGTTGTTTCGATCTTTTTTTCTTGATTTGGACAGCAGAATCCACATTCACATTCACATTGTTCTCAGCTTCTCCTTTTTCTGTTGACGCAGAAGCAGCTCCTTCCAATTCTGAGTTGATGGTATCTTTCTCTAGCTCTTTGGTAACTTCAGCTTCAGCTTTACCTCCGTTCAAGACTTTTTCTGTAGTTATTTGATGTATTTCTCCTTCTTCTATAGTAGCTAGTGCTTGAAAACTGTTGTATTCAACAACAGTTCCAGTAATTTCTTTTGTAACTCCCTCTATAGTAGTTTTTTCAGAACAATTTTGATTCTCCATTCTCTGGTTGTCTTCAGCTTTTTCTTCCTGTGCTTTATTTCAAATGGCCACATACTATTTTGGCATTACTGCTTTCCTCCTCTTGTCATTTGTAGTTGCTGTTTTATTATTCCAGGTTTTATTGACAAATTTCCTCCCATAGTTCACTATCATCCAAGGACCATATTCATCATTCTCAACAGGTGTTACTCCATCCTCTTTATTCTTCTCCACATTGTTTTTAGGATACTCTTTTTCTTGTTGAATTGCTGGCTCTACATTCATCAATCTGTTATTAGGACAGAAATTTTTTAGGTGGCCAATCTTCCCACAATCAAAGCAAAGATTGGGAAGTCTTTCATACTCTATTTTCTGAAAAAAAATTGTTTTCTTCTCCTTCTACCCAAACTCCTGTAGGAAGCTTGGCATCAAGGTCAATACGGACACACACACGTCCAAATTCCATTCTTGACCATTGGAACATGTTACCATCTATAAGATAAGGTTTCCCCACCAAGGATGCTATACGACATATATTTACTTCATCCCAACAAAAGAGTGGTAAATTTGGTAATCTAATCCATATAGGAGCTGATAGACCTTTTAGAGAATTAGGATCAAACCTTTGAGTCCATCTATCCATCGCAACTACATTGCCATTGACAAACCATGGCCCATTGGTTAGAACTGCTTCCATGTGTTCTTCTTCAAAAAAAGAGCATAATATCCATCCTTTTCCCAAAACAGTAATATGAAATTTGCCATATTGTTCCCATTACTTCCTCAATTCAAAGCTAATTGAAGAAAGTGAGGCTTCTCCTCCAAAGATTATAACTACCAGAGATTTATTCAGCTTTTTAGAATTTTCAGCAGCTTTATCCACTTGCAGTTTCACTGTTCTACCATCATTAGCTATGAGGCAACCATAATCCAATTCTGATACATTAATGTTTTTGCTTTTAGACCATACATTTTGAACAGATCCAGAATTTGATCTCTTGGACATTTTTTCAGTAACCTCTTGGCATGTTGCAAGTTCTCCAGCACGACAATCTCGGACTTCATCCAGATCTGTTTTCTTTTTAATCACCTCATTTGTTTTACCTTCATTCTTTTCGTATTGTTCAGATATAATAGCTTCCAGAGGATCCCTTATCATTTCATTTAATTTACCTTTGTCTTCATTCAACAAACCTTCTTCCTTGCGGTTGTTCTCTGATATGGTTCTGGTCACCATAGAGTTATTCTTCTCATTAAACAGTTTGAACGACCATTCCGTCTTCTCCATATTGTCCTCCATGATTTTACCTTTCCCTTTTCCAGGTACTTCCAGAACTTGTTTTTTCATTGTTTGCCCTCCTTCATTAATGGTTAATGGTTTGTTTCATATTGATGCAGTTTTTAACCCAGAAAAAATTAGCGATCTATCATCTCCAAATGCAGGTGGTGACGACGATACGTCTCGAGCTCCACCAAAGATCGAACGTTCTTTTGAACGACGTTCCTCCATCCCGCCGACGGCCGGAGATGGACAACGACCATTTGTCGTCATAAGCCGACAACGATGCTGCGAAAAAAGATTTTCAAAATAACAGAATTTTGAAATAAGCTTCAAATGTGGCCAATTTATAGAATTTTGGACATATCATATAGTGTGATCTCGTATCGTACAGTATGATGTGGCAATAAAATTGCCTGATCGATCAGTTTGAAAAAGGTGGTCAAATCATACAGTATGAAATATATCATACAGTACGATCTGAAGGATTTCGATCATCCCGAGGGTCGCCAGTATGACCTTTGACAAAAAGTTTTGTATAGTACGAACATGTGTTCGTATAATACAAATTGCCATTATAACATACCAACCACCTTTAAGTCATCCTCATCCATTTTGCTGAAATCACTAAATGACAAAAGGGGGGGTGAATTGTAAAAAAATTTTTTCTCAATAAAAAGTAACCCTAAACAGGAGTTCTAATCTTTTTGTTATTTTTGAAATTTGACAACAAAAATTTAAACAGATTTTCTTTCACAAATTTTACCACGCAATAATTATGATAAATTAAGTGCAAGTAAAAGTAAATGAAGATAAGGAAAAAAACACACCAAGATTTTTATAGTGGTTCGGTCAAACAATGACCTACGTCCACTCCCAGAGTCCTCCGCTCAGAGATTTTCACTACCAACTATAGTTCTCCTCTTTCCCCCCTCGGTAAGGTGGAGAAGCCTTTACAAACCTCCCTTTCACCAACCCGGCGTGGAGGAGTGCCAAACTCTGTTTTCACCCTCCTGGCGATGGCAAAGAACCTTCTCCTTTTTCTCCCTTCTGGAGAAGGCAGAGTACCTCGAGGTCACGGATGTAGAAGAGCCTTTCCCTTGGAGATCCTCCCATAAATTCTTCTAGGGCCACAGGAGGAACAAGATGCAGCAAGTTTGGAGCAACCGTGTGATCTCCCTCACACCTCTTCTCCCTCACAATGCTCACCTTCACCTTCCTCTCTCAAAACCCTAAAGAACTTCTCAAGAGCTCTCTCCCCTTGGAAACCCTCTCTAACCCCGTTCTCCCTCTCTATAATTCTTACTAAAAAAGGACGAGATTAACACCTAAAAATAGGCTCCAAAATCCCTTTAATTTCAAAAGTAGTCGTTACTGTTCGTACAGTACGATTCCATATCGTATAGTACGATCTTCATAAACAGACTTCGTCCTGGTACGATGATTTACGAATAGTTAAAAAATGATGCGTACTGTATGATATAATATCGTACGGTACGATCAACAAAATACTATTCATACAGGACGATGGTCTGGACGATCCGATGTCCTCTCTGTTCATCGTATGGTACGATTACTATCGTATAGTACGATGCGACAAAAACCAATAGATCATCCAGGACGAACACACTTCATCTCTGTTCATCATATGGTACGATCTGGTTCGTACAGTATGATGTTCAAAATATAATTAGGCCTGAATTTCATGCACTAATCACGGGTTAATTTAAGTAAGTATTTAAAATAAATTGTACAGTACGAAAATGTTTGTACAGTACGAAAATGTTCGTACAGTACGAACGGCGCAAAATCACTTAAACTAAACTACGGCTAGGGTTTTGGATCTGAACATATCGTACAGTACGAATATATTCGTACAGTACGATCTATTCACAGAATCGTCCACATAGCTTAGATCGTACTGTACGAATTAAAATCGTATAGTACGATCTCCAGAGAAGAAATTCTATTACATTTTACATTTAAAAACAAACTCTCCCCCTGTGTGTGTGCATGGTTGCTCATACTCTTATGCATTTTATGGCCAGACTCAAGAAAATAAAAATATAATAAATAGAAAAATACAATATCTGACTCATACTCCTAATCTACCCGTTCTTGAGTCTTTCTTTCGTCCTGAGTCACTTGTGATCTTCCTGAAATGTTAGTACTCAAGGACAATAGCAAATAAAATAATATCCAATGAAAAGTTATTTCAAAACAAACATTATTTGGCATCATCAAAATCTCAAACTCGGGGTCATGGGTTACAACATTTGCTGATGTGGATCGTACGGTATGAAGAGGAGATATCGTATAGTACGATCAGTAATAATATTGTACCAAACTGATTAAATTCATCCCAATCCATTACTGAAGTGGATTGTACATTACAAAGCGAATATATCATACCATAAGATGTTCATTAATGTCATACCAAATGAATTCAATGAACTGCCACCTATTTCATACAATATAATGGGCTTCGTATAGTATGATTAACATAGACGAAATTCGAGCCTAGGTTGTAATATATGTAGTTTTGATATATCATACAGTACAATAGTGGATCGTACGATATGATAAGGAAAATATAAATTGTCAAGTTTGGTGTAGTGAGTGTGTGATGATCAGGAACAGCCTTAGAATAATTTTTTTTAATTATGCATTAATGTCTATGACACCCAGTCTTGTCCTCAAAGTGCTAAAGGTGTCATAGGCCAGTGGTTTCGTGAAGATGTTTGCCAATTTATCTACTGTACCTATGTGATGCAATTCTATATCTCCTTTAGCAACATGGTCTCTTATGAAATGGTGTCTAATGTCTTTATGTTTTATTCAAGAGTATTGAATTAGATTTTTAGAAATGCAAATTACACTTGTGTTATCGCACATGATTGAGATGGTTCCTATAGGTAATACAAGATCAAGAATTTTTTTTCTTTAACTATAGTACTTGTGCAACACAACTTCCTACCGCAATATATTCTTCCTCGGCCATAGAGAGGGATGCTGAATTTTGCTTCCTACTGGACCAAGAAACTAAAGATTATCCTATGAATTGAGAGGTACCAAAGGTGCTTTTTCTATCTACCCTACATCCTGTAAAATCAGAATCTGAGTACCCAAAGATTTCAAAGGAAGTGTTGTGCCAAGGATACCAAATTCCTATGTTTGGGTTGCCTAATATATATCTAAGAATTCTCTTGACCGCAGTTAAGTGAGACTCTTTAGGGTCAGCTTGAAAATAAGTACAGAGGCACACACTAAACATTATGTCTGCTATACTTGCAGTCAGGTAGAGGAGAGATCCGATCATTCCTCTATATTTTTTCTGGTCTACTAATTTTCCATTTGGGTCTTTCTCTAGTTGAATTGTAGAGCTCATTGGAGTGTTCATGGGTTTAGCATTATTCATTTCATATTTTTTCAGAACATCCTTAACATATACCCCTCATTTCTCTTGAGAGGGGATCCAAGCAAGAATAGAAAAAGAGAATAAGAGAAGAGAAGGAAGACGCTACTCCTCAACCACCGCCGGACCTTCGTCTGACCACCGCCGGACCTTTGAAGGACCACCACTTGAGGCCCTCACCTCCATCGGAACATCGCCTGACACTGTTTCTCCTCCAGACCACCACTTGAGGCCCTTACCTCCGCCGGACCACCGCCTGATGTCGTTGCTCTGCGAGACCACCACTTGAGGCCCTCACCTCTGCCGGACCACCGCCTGACGCCGTTGCTCCACCAGACCACCACTTTACACCTCTGCCAGACCATCACTTGAGACCCTCACCTCTGTCAGACCTCCACTGGAGGCCCTCACCTCTGTCAAACCACCACATGATGTTGTGGCTCCGTCGGACCACCACCTGAAGCTTGAACTTCCACCAGACCACCGTTTGAGGCCCTGTGCTTCACCAGGCCACCGCATAAGGCTTGTACTTCCACCAAACTATCACTTGAGGCCCTGTGCTCCACCACGACACCACCTGAGGCCCAGACGTCTACTAGGCCACCACCTGTTGCTCAGAGTTCTACCAGAGTATCGCCCTACTACAATGATCTTTCTGACCTTGCTCTCCTGTCAGCTATAATCCTTCTGAACTTCATCACCTCCAACCTACATCCATAGACAATAGTATTTTTTACCCCAATCTTCTGTCGATTATGTTTTTCTGACCTTCGTCGCCTATTAAGGTCCTTCCAACCTCCATCAACAAACAATGGTCTTTCTGACCCTTGTCTTATAACGACTATGGTCCTTCCAATCTCTATCACCTACTATGTTCCTTCTAACCTCTATCAATAGATATTGGTATTTCTGATCCTGATCTCCTTCCGACTACGGTCCTTCTGACCTTCATTGCCTACTATGGTCCTTCCGACCTCCATCACCAGACAACGATCTTTTTGACCCATATCTTCTACCGACTACGGTCCTTCTAACCTCCGTCACCTACTATGGTCCTTCCAACCTCCATTAATAGACAATGGCCTTTTTGATCTTGGTCTCCTGCCAACTACAGTCTTTCAGACCTTTATCTTCTGCTGACTATGGTCCTTCCAACCTCGATCACTAGAGAACGATCTTTCTGACCTCCATCCAATTGACTATGGTCATGCCAACCAAAAAAACACATCTATTATAACTCCCACCATGTAATGCACTCTATATGTTGTACATTTATGACATCAAGCTAAGGCCTTCTCCCAAGGAAGGGCCTTATTTATAATAGACTACAAATACTAATGGATTCGTTCAAACTGGGCCAGACCTGTAGTTCTTCCCCCTTTTTAGGGGTTTCCATATAAAAACTCTAGTATTTCTTATGAATGTTACACCCTCTTACTTATCTGATTGTGTGCTGGATCTTCGTACAATGCTAAGATGTTAAACTATATATTTCTCTACTGTTATGAATACTCCATGAGGTAATAGTTTGGTGCCGTCTGTGGGAAAGTGGTTCCTTACTTGGGGAAAATTTTCTCTCCAACCTCAAAAGGATGTTCATGTCAACTTCCTAACATTAGCCATTATTTCATCAGTTTCATGTGAATTAGATCCGGACTAGGGGGCAACTTTGACTCCAACTATGGTCAAGAAGATTCCTCCAATACTTATAACATCAAGATGATATTTCATGAAAATCCCATCAAATGCAAGGATACTTTCAATAAATTATAAGCTTTAAATAGTCCCCTGCTGGACTTTTAGTCCTTGGGTAAGGTCTTGATCTCGACCTCAAAGAGGCAGTAACGGTCTAAAGATAGACCCTTTTTTACCTTTGATTCAGGATACACATGGCGTTCGCCCCATCCCAATCAAGGAAAAATCAATCCCAGGGAGATTCGATTCAACCTCTTTAATGAAGGTTAATGTCATCGAGCAGTGCTCTGACATACAACCTCTGATAGGACTTAAATCCTTGGTGGATTCTCTAGACCTCTTCCATATAAGTTAACGTCATCGAGCAATGCTCTGACATACGACCTCTGATAGGTCTTACATCCTTGGTGGATTCTCTTGACATCTTCTACACAGGTTAACGTCATCAAGCAAAGGCTCTAACATATAATCTCGGATAGGTCCTACATCCTTGGTAGATTCTCTTGACCTCTTCAACACAGGTTAACATCATCGAGCAGTGCTCTGACATACATCCTCATATAGGTCTTAGATCCTATGTGGATTCTCTCAACCTCTTCCATATAGGTTAACATCATCGAGTAGTACTCTGACATACAACCTTGGATAGGTCTTACATCCTAGGTGGATTCTCTCAACCTCTTCAATACAGGTTAACATCATCGAGTAAAGGCTCAGACATATAAACTCGGTTAGGTCCTACATCCTTGGTGGATTCTTTTGACCTCTTCTATATAAGTTAACATCATCAAGCAATGCTCTGACATACAATCTTGGATAGGTCTTACATCCTTAATAGATTCTCTTGATATCTTCCATACATGTTAACATCATCGAGCGATGCTCTGACATACAACCTCGAATAGGTTTCACATTCTTGGTGGATTCTCTTGACTTCTTCCATACAGATTAACATCATCGAGCTAAGGCTCCGACATATAATCTCAAATAGATCTCATATCCTTGGTGGATTCTCTCAACCTCTTCTATAAAGGTTAATGTCATCAAGCAAAGGCTCTGACATATAATATCAGATAGGTCTCAAATTCTTGGTGGATTCTCTCAAACTCTTCCATACAGGTTAGCATCATCGAACAAAGGCTCCGACATACAACCTCGAATAGGTCTCATATCCTTGGTGGATTCTTTCGACCTCTTCCACACACATTAGGGTTATCAAGCAAAGACTCTGATATATAACCTTAGATAGGTCTCACATCCTTGGTGGATTCTCCCTACCTCTTCTATACAGGTTAGCATCTTCGAGCAAAGGCTCCAATATACAACCTCGGATATGTCTCACATCTTTAGTGGATTCTCCCGGCCTCTTCCATAAAGGTTAACGTCATCGAGCAAAGGATCTAACATACAACCTTCTACTCATCATACGGCTTTCATCGGAATACTACACATCATCAAACTTTTTCCCGTCGATGGACTTTTGTCAGTGTTCTACCCGACATTATAATTCTACCCAAAGTCGAACTTCTGCCTGCCGTCGGACTAGTACACATCATTGTACTTCTACCTATCAATGAACTTTAATTGATTTTCTACCCGATGATGTACTTCTACCCGACATCAAACTTCTGTCTACCGTCAAACTGCTACCCGTCATCAAACTTCTACCCATTGATGGACTTTCATTGGTCTTCTACCCGACACAGTATTTCTACCCAATGTCAGACTTATGCCTACCGTTGAACTACTACTCATTATCAGACTTCTGCCCATCGATGGACTTTCATCGGTCTTCTACCCGACGTTGAAATTTTACTCGACGTCGAACTTCATCCTACCATCGAACTACTACCCGTCATCGGACTCCTGCCTATCGATAAACATTCGTCGGGCTTCTACTCGATGTTGAATTTCTACCTGTCACCATACTTCTCCCAGGCGTCAGAATTATATCGGATGTTGAATTTATGCACATCAATGAACTTTTACTCGACGCCAATTTTCCATCCTTCATCAGACTTCTGTCCATTGTCAGACTTTTACCTTATGTCATATTTCTACCTGACGCTAGATCACTGCCTATCAATAGTCTTTTCAACCTCCCTCCTTACAATGGTCTCTCCGACCTCCATTGCCAACCAACTAACATCGAAACTCCATGGGATCTCACAAAAATAAGATGAAGAAGGGGGATCTTTGGACTTTCTTTCACAAAGAGGGACCTCACGCCTGAACAGGGCCAAGGGAATGCCTCAATTGTAAGAATAGAGGGAGAAGGAGGATCTCCAGACTTTCTTGTAGAGAGAGGGGCCTTAGGAAGGCCAAGGAAAAGACTCAAATTTAAGAATAGAGGGAGAAGGAGAATCTCTAAACTTTCTTGCATAGAGAGGGGCCTAGGGCCTGGGCAGGGCCAAGGGAATGCCTCAATTGTAAGAATAGATGGAGAAGGAGAATCTCCAGACTTTCTTGTACAAAGAGGGGCCTCAGGCCTATACAAGGCCAAGAGAATGTCTCAATTATAAGAATAGAGGGAGAAGGGGGGATCTCCGGACTTTCTTGTAGAGGGGCATGGGAGGACCAAAGGAAAGCCTCAATTGTAAGAATAGAGGGAGGGGAGAAGGTGAAAATTTTTCTTTACCCAAGTGGGGTATTTATAGGATGAAAAGTGGGGAAAAATTTTTAAAAAAGAGGGGGAAAGAGGCTTCTAGAATCATCTTGAATTTTTCTAAATTTTTAAGGAATTTTTGGAATTTTTTGGTGGCTCCCACATCCAAAAAAATAATAATTAAAAAAATTTTAAATTGGGAGGGGCTGCTAAACCTGCCACCCCCTTTAAAAAAAATAAATGAAAACCACCCCCTCAGCGTCATGCGCCCCTTAAGCCCGCACATCAGCGCGAGCTCGCAGGTGGCGAGGCCCATTGGTAGGCGGCGGTCAGTCAGCCAGCCGCCCGGTTCGGCCGCCCACTCTTGTTCAGACCCAATTTTTGACTCGGTCGGTCAAAATCAAACATTTTTTGGGTCTCTAAACAAATTTTTTGACTTTCCAAGCTCAATTTGGGGTCCCCGGACACGTTTTTCGACGTTCCGGACTCAATTTTGACACTTTCGAAACTCAACGGGGCGTCTATGATCAAGTTTGAGCAATATTTTAATATTTGGAATGTAATTTATTATGATTCGGCTAATGTGAAATTCAACACATATATTTTCGGACTCCTGGAGCTTCGACATCCAAAAATAGGGGGGCAACTTATATGTCATCAAAAAATTATCTTGGTCGGGCATGAATCTCGATGCAAAATCAAGTTGGGAACTTCAAAAATTAAATTCGGGATCACCTGAACTCTAATTTCATCAAACTTACATTCAAACTGAGCATCTTGGAAATATTAACCCAACGATACTAAATTCGACTCAATCCGAGCCCAAATGAGTCCAAATCATGGACCCAAAGAGCTGTTTGAAAGTTTGTACCACAATTTATGTTACCAAATAGTCTTCGAGCTTGACAAACTTATACTCGAATCGAGCGGCTCGACAAGAAGAATCTAATGTACCTAAGATCGCCAAATTTTGAAGTCATTAAGACCTTTACATATATGATAAACGGTCCATACTCGAAGGATTCAATATCAATTGTTCATCTGAACCACTCCATATTTGCCCCTGATCTCTCATCTATTTACAAGTCATGCCACTCTAAAAAATCAATAAATATACCCCTCATTTCTTTTAAGAGGAAATCCAAGCAAGAAGAGAAGAAGAGAAGAGAAGGAAGAAGATCCTCCTCGACCACCACCGAACCTTCGCCGGACCACCACTTGAGGCACTCACCTTCGCCGAACCACTGCCTGACGCCGTTGCTCCATCGGACCACCACTTGAGGCCCTCACCTTTGCCAGACCACTGCCTGACGTCGTTACTCTGCTGGACCACCACTTGAGGCTCTCACCTCCACCGACCCACTGTGTAACGCCATTTCTCTACCAGACCACCACTTGAGGCCTTCACCTCCACCGGACCACCACTTCAAGCCCTCACCTCTGTTGGACCTCCACTGGAGGCCCTCACCTCCACTAGACCACCACCTGATGTTGTGGCTCCATCGGACCACCATCTGAGGCTCAGACTTCGATCGGACCACCGCTTGAGGCCCTGTGCTTCACCAGGCAACCACCTAATGCTTGGACTTCCGCCAAATCTCCACTTAATGCCCTATGCTCCACCAGGATACCACCTGAGGAACGGACTTCTGCTGGGCCACCACCTAATGCTAGAGTTCTACTAGAGTACCGCCCTACTACAACATGCTTTCGGACCTCAGTATCATGCCAGCTACGATCTTTCTGACCTCTGTCGCCTACTATGGTCCTTCCAACCTCCATCAATAGACAACTGTCTTTCTTTCCCCAGTTTTCTGCCAACTATTGATCCTTCTGACCTCTGTCGCCTACTATGGTATTTTCAACCTCCATCAACAGACAACAGTCTTTATAACCCCGATATTCTATTGACTACGGTTCTTTTGACCTACGTCGCCTACTATGGTCCTTTCGACCTCCATCAACAGATAGCGGTCTTTCTGATCTCGATCTCCTACTAACTACGATCCTTCCAACCTCCATTGCCTACTATGGTCCTTCTGACCTCCATCACCAGACAACGGTCTTTTTGACCCCGGTCTTCCACCGACTATGGTCCTTCTGACCTCCATTGCCTATTATGGTCCTTCCAACCTCCATCAATAGAAAATGGTCTTTCTGATCCCGATCTCTTGCCAACTATGGTCTTTAGGACCTTTGAACGGCAGACTACGGTCCTTCCAACCTCCATCACCAAACAACGGTCTTTCTGACCTCCATCCTATCGATTATGGTCATGCCTGCCAAACAGACACATCTATTATAACTCCCACCATGTAATGCACTCTATATGATGTATATTTGCGACATCAAGCCAAGGCCTTCTCCCAAGGAAGGGCCTCATTTGTAATCGACTGCAAATACTAGTGGATTCTTTCAAATTGGGCAAGGCCCCATGGTTTTTCCCCCTTTTTCAGGGGTTTTCACGTAAAAATTATGGTGTCTTTTATGAATGCTACACCCTCTCACTTGTCTGATTGTGTACTGGATTTTTGTACAATGCTAAGACATTAAACTATATATTTCTCTACCGCTGCAAATACTCTAGGACAAAACAAGAGTGTTTCACATTTTTTTGTGCAGTTAATTCTAAAAGTAAAAAGGAGTGTAGAAAAGATCCATTGAACCATTTTGGTAATATCTATCTCTTATATTTTATTTCTATCATGTTATTAATGAAAATGAGTTTTCTTCAATTATGCTCCATATCTAACTAAATTCTCTAATTTTGGATTAATGATGTAAATATCATATATAGTCATAATGAGTTCTCTTATACCTCAAAGGACTAAAATGATATTTTTAAAATTATCATATCTTAATTTAATGCACATAGTGGCTATATGTGTAGTTAAAATTTATTGTAATATGGAGGCTCAACAGAGGGAAGCATGCATAATAAGGAATATTAAATTAGTATGTGTCGTACCTAGGTAAAGGGTATAAAATCTACTAAATTATTACGAAGGTGATTTAATCGTAGGAAGTTAATGGATAACCTTTGTTCCTACAAGCTCGATAGAGATCTAGAAAAGCATATGCTCTGATTAGTATGACAATTAAAAGAAAATTATTTAGAAAAATATGTTATTTATATTCATTAATCCAAAATATTATATCCAAATAGTATATTTATTATCTTTATCTAATTTTATTTAAGTGATTAAATCTCCACAACATCTATCTTTATTGAGTAGGATCAATATTGTAATTTTAGTAGACGCTAAAATTATGAGATACGCCAAGAGGGGGGGTGAATTGGAAAATAATTATAATAAAATATATTCCTAAACAAGAGTTCTATTTTTTTTAACTTAAACAATAAAATTAAATAATACGGAAGCGAATGCTTACAACACACCTTGTAACAACAAATTTCACTACGATTTTTCACCAAGCAATTTTAATGAAAATAAAATGCAAGCATAAATAAAAAGCAGTAAAGAAAAAATAACAACATAGATTTTATAGTGGTTCGGTCACTTGACCTACGTCCACTCCCCGGAGTCCTCCACTCCGAGAATTTCACTACTAAACAATAATTCTCCTTTTGCCCCCATAGTAAGGCGGTGAAGCCCTTATAAACCTCACTTTCACCAACCCGACGTGGTGGAGTGCCAAGTACTTTGTCACCCTTCTGGCCACGGCAACATACCTTCTCATTTTTCTCCCTTCTAGAGAAGGCAGAGTACCTTAGAGGACACGGATGCAGAAGAATCTCGTCCTCAGAGAGCCTCCCATAAGATCTTCTCGAGCCACAGGAGGAGCAAAGTGCAGCAAGCACGGAGCAACCGTGTGATCTCCCTCACACTCCTTCTCCCTCAGAAAGCCTAATTTCTCCTTCCTCTCACAAACCCTAAAATCTTCTCAAGAGCTCTCTCCCAAGGAATCCCTCTCTACCAGTTACACACAAAAACATAAGTTTTTTTATACTTAAAATGGGCTCCAAAAACCCTAAAATTCTCCAATTAGTCGTTACTATTGTATAATACGATCCAATATCATACAGTATGATTAGTACAAAATGGGCTTCATCCTAGCATGAAAGTTTTCGAACAGGCCAAAAATTCTGAATACATTCGTACAGTACGATATAAACTCGTACAGTATGATCTGTAAAACTCTTCTATTCGTACAATATGATTACCGGGATGATTGAAACTCATCTCTCTATATCGTAGGGTACGACCTACTTCGTATAGTATGATAGAAATCATACAGTACGACTTGTTTACAGATAGCCGTTTCACCCAGATCAGATCATACAGTATGATTTAAAATCGTACATTACGATCACCAGAGAAAAAATTTTCTTCATTTTTTTTAAACCCTCTCCCCCAATGTGTGTGTGTGTGTATGATTGCTCAATCTTGCATACAATTTGTGGCCCAACTCAAGAAAATAAAAATAATAATAATTGAAAAATTATAATGTTATAAACTCCAACTCCTACTCTACCTTGTCTTGAGTCTTTTTGTTGTCATGAGTAACTTGTGATCTCCCTGAAATGTTAGTACTCACAGACAAGAGCATAAATTAAAAGAATTTAATGAATAGTACTTCAAATGACATTATTTATCATCATCAAAATCTCAGACTAGGGGTTATTGATTGTAACAGACACTACTAGTATTTGCAAGTGAGCATATCTTCTTTGTGGAATCGATACTCTACTATATCATTGTAATACTTTATTCAGCACGTATACTTATGTATATTAAGTTGAATTTTTAAAATTTTTTATATCAATGAAAACACAAGCATTATTAGGGATTGATAAAGCCCTAAATCATTTCATATTTTCATAGATTACTCCACAGCCCCCATCATTAAGTTAGATGAATAGTAAATTTATGCATATCATATATTTCATGTCTTGATGTAGTATACTAACTTTTGATTATTTTGCACTTAGTATTACTCTATTTCCAATAAAAATGGCATATATGCAAAACCATATGTTAATATTTAGGATGATAATATCTACTATATATCAAAGGTTGTATGGTGGAAGTTCACTAGAAGAGGGGTATTTACCTATCGCAATCAAATAAAATTTCATAACTGAAGTAAAAAAAATGGTTTAAACCCCACTTTCTCTCTCCTTTCACATCCTTCTCACTCCCCCTATTATCTCCATTCTCATCTGACATGCAAAGGGAAAATTGAGGAAAATGGGTTACGGTGAGGGTTTTCAACAAATGAATATTGATATTTTATTAAAAAAAAAAATATTTTTTTTCTTATCTAACACAATAGTGCTCAAAATTCCAATACTACAACACTCACTGAAACCCTTATAAACTTAAGAGCTTGGTGCCACAGCATTTTGCATGCACAACATCGTAGCACTCCTAGCCAAAATTTCAAGTTTATAAAAATTTCAGTGAAATTATATTTGAGGTTGCTATATCTGGGGCTTCTTGGGTCATTTTTTATGAACCATTTCTCCATCTCCATCAAGTTTCATTGAGTAGTATAGTTGGGGTTCTACATGTTCATTAATGTCTTAAGAACACTCGACTCATCAAGTTCAGTCTATCTTCTTGTTACTAACAACAATCCACACTTACCATATCTTTAAGGATATTAGATCTGAATCTATCAATGGATGATATTGAACAACACTAGTAGGTGAACTCTTTGAGGGTGACCTAAACTTATGTGAGAATGGAAAGAAAATAGTTTGCAAGAGAAATGTTCATAGGCTCAAAATCTCACTCAATTAAAAGATTTAAAATGCTCCTTTTCACATCTTATTTCTAGGATTCAAAGGGCTACCAAAAAGGCAACATCAAATGAATAATAAAATATATTTACTTAAGTGACACTCAGTCTAGACAGCTTAGACAAGTGTCTTCTCATGACTAGGTGAAGGGGTGGAAAGGAATGGTCTAAGATGATCTACCACGAGAGTGAGTTAACTAGTGATAAGTAGGTTTAGGTGAGTACACTTGGACGAGTTTATTGGTGAGTTCTAAGATGAGTGGGACCAACAACTAGAAGGCTAGCTGAGGTTGTTGGAGATTTACATTGAAAGCCTTGGGATCACATTAGAATGGTGAGGCAAGAGAGTTATTATTACAGGAAAGGAGAGAACTATGTTGAATGGTCATGGCAAGAAGAGCAAAAGACCTTGTGAGTATGCACGCTTCTATTGTTGGGTTTGATTTTTATGAGTGAGGATGCCCACTTTGGAAGAGAGTGAGTGATTGCAACTTCTTCTTATAGGCAGGCGACAAGTTGTTTGCTTGGTGCAAAACCTAAGATGCCACCCTATGAGGGACAACCTCCTTTAGTAGGCTTAGGTAAGTAGAACCTATTGATCATTTGGGCAAGTTATCCTAAGCATTCCAAATGATCAACTTCTATTGATTGTTGGGCATGTCTTCCATCACAACCGAACAAAAATTTATTAGGCACCTGAGAAAGTATATGCGAGTATACATAAAGTATTAAGAATTCCTTATCTAATTAATTTTTACTATATTTATAATTTAGTTTATTAGGTCAAATTCCTAATACATTTAAAATGTGATGTTTTGTTTGCTACTGCCATTATTGACCATCATCGTCGTCGCCACTATAGCCACCATCGCCACTAGTGTTGATGGCACCTCCTCTATTGCCATCATGAATCGCCATTGCCATTGACGAGTACAGTCCTCACCATATGTTGCCACAACTATGTACCATGTTGGCATCCAACCACCAACTCTTGCCATCGATAACCACCCATCGACCCCAACACAAGTCACCTTCCATCACCATCTATGATTGCCTCTACCTTTCCGCTACTAGCCACCATAACTGAAAGACATCATAGGCCACCAAGCTGACGACCCATTGTTGTAGGTTTTATGCTAAATTTATTTTACATAAGCCCAAACACAATAAGAAAATCTCCTGCAAAAGTATACTCATCCAATGACTATAAAATATTTTAAATGCACTATATTTATTTTTCATAACATTCTTTCTACTATTTTTCCATTTTAGCAAAAGTGATGACTCCTCAAAAAAAACTAATTTATTCACTAGAGCTCCCATGAAAATTTTAGTCTGAAAGAAGCATGATTACCTACGAGAAATTCAGAAAATAATATTATTAAATAATAAAGTGCTAGAGAACCCAGAATTCCTGAATCATTATTCCTTAAGTAAAATTGGGTTGTTGATACGAATTAATTAAGCAAACCAACAAAAACGGACATCGTCTCCGACGACAACCAAACTTGGTGGTTTGGTGCTGTACCTAAAATAAAAGCCAACGTGAAATGTCCCTGGCCCACTATTCACATAAATGCATGCCTACAAAGCGAGCACCGCATAAGAATGAATATTTAGAGCACGTTGACGTCAAAATGACAGAAATCCACCTTTCTCAGCACGCGTAAAACGTGGCAGATTTTTCACCTAAAACCTAAAGACTTGAAGAAACAAACTACGATACAATATGTCACCAAGGCAGAAAGCAGGTAACTAAACATGGCCCGCTACCTCACCAAATGAAGATTCAAAATGAAAAAATAAAACTTTAGCATCTACACTTATTAATATCGGAAAGAAAGCATAAAATCAGTGGCTCTGCAAATAAGGGATCAAATCAAATCAGTAGTTCAATGTCAATAATAATCCTGAATAATAACACACCAGCCATTAATTATAAGCCTTCCTAATCATTTCACAAAGATATATACAAACACTAATAACAATAATTATAAAAGAACATAAACAAACGCATTGCTGCAAACTGCCGGAAGCTACCAAAATGGATTACTGATTACTGGTTCTGGGGCAGCTCAAATGAATAAAAATATAGAATCGATCTTATTTTCATCATAATCAAGGCGCTATCCATCTCTTGAAATCTATATGCACCAGTTCTTCTTGAGGCTGCTAGATTAATTTCTATCTCCTGTCATCATTCTTGTCTAGCCAGCTCCTCAGATTGCATAGGGCTTCTGTTGACAAGCTGCAGTATCTCAACCGTGGAGGTGGTAGCTGATGTGATCGCAGCTGCTCTGGCAATGATGAAGAATCACGATGCTCATAAGTAAAGCAAACAACAATTACTGTCAGGTTGTCAAAAGTATTGAGCCTCAAAGCCTCCATGACAAGCTCCCGAGCACAGCGCTCAGGATCATCATGGCGACGGAGTCCTCGGCGCACTACACTAACTGCATGCTGGCTTGACATTACATCCCATATACCATCGCAGCCAATGATTAGAAACTCATCATCCTGAGTCAAAACGACCTGCCTAAATTCTGGCTCTGCAATTAAAGGTGATGGAGAGCCCCTAGGAAGTTTCATGTCCCAGTCGCCTAGAGCCCTTGACAAAGAGAGAACTCCATTGAGGTACCCATCATCTATGTAACCTCCAGCTTCCTCAACCCTTCTGCACTCCACCGCATAGATAGGCCTATGGTCCTGTGACATCTCCAAAGCTTCACCCTTTCGACATAAAACAGCTCGGCAGTCCCCAGCATTGGCTACCAACAGGATGCTGCAGAAGGAAAAATGCAAATAGGTTAGATGACCAAAACCACATCATATATCAATTTAGTATCGATCACTTGTTCAATGTTCAAGCACCTTCCAAAAACTAATGCTGTGAGTGCAGTGGTTCCAGAAGAAGTGCTAACAGTGCAGTCATCAGCCAAAGCAAGGTCAGCTTGAAGGAATGCCTTCCGAACCGAGTTCTCTACAGATTCTAGGAAGATTGAATCAGCTTTTGATGCACGTGGAAACTCAGCATCTTCAAAAAAGAACCTAATTGCATGTCTTTTCATATATGCTGCTGCATCAGGGCCACCATGACCATCAAAAACCTACACATATAGATCAAAAAACATTAATCAGCAAACAACCCAAGTTATCTCATGCAGACGGAGAGGCTCAAAAACGGATAAATAGATTAGTTACCCCGTAGAAGGCACTAGGTGCAGGGCAACTAAGCAAAGAGCCCAGATAGCCTGATAGATCATCAATTCGTATATGCTCATCCTCCATGTATCTGCGTGGTCCAATATCCGCAAAGCTTCCTGATCGGATGCTAGGAATAAATTGAATAAGTGCTGATTCTTCTGAAAAATCTGGAGCAGCATCCAAGGTTATAAGATCCTGCAAAAATTAGAAACTGTTCAATAAGCTTATTATATCTCCCAACATATAAATTAAAACTTCAAAAAGCCTGACAGAAAAATTTCTAAATTATGGTGATTGGAAACTTTACTTCCAACTTCGAGCTTCGTAATAGCAATACTGGCGTCAATATAATAGAAGGGGAGGCATAATAAATTTTTAATTTACAATCTTATAATGGTTCATCAAATACACAAAATGCGGAAAAATAAAAGTCAAGCACATCTAATTCACAACTGCAATCCAAGCTTAAAGCAGAAAACCAAGATAGAATCAAAAGTACATCCATGGCTATTCACAAAAACAGGGTACATAGCACTCATTTTCTTAAGAATCCAAGATCATCAATATTGATGAATCTAAAAGGTATAGCATGACAAAACGTCATTCACTATGTAATTCTCGCAAAAAAAAAAAAAAAAGAATCAGGTACCTAATTTCTTGCATCCCCGGGAATCACATAGTTAATTTTTTTTAGTTCAACCGGTACGCAGAAATTATCAACTAATGCAAAGGTTTTCTTTCTACAGAAACCCTTATCCACAAAATTTCAGCAGAAAAGCATACGGCTATTTTGCAACTGAAAAAAACTCAGTATGATAAAATTGAAAAAATATTCCTCAACTAATTTGATCCTGCCATACAATTACCAAATGATAAGAATACAGATCATAAAATACAAAAAAAATTCCCTCCATCTAAAACCAAGAACACAAGAAGAAGACCCTAAATCGATCGGAGAAAGAAACAAAAGCATAAAAAACTTACCAGCTCTGAGGCCGCGCCAGCCGATGATACCGGCGGAATCACTACCGTAGTGGCCGACAAGTCGCCGATCTCATCCATGCTCTTGGAAATACACAGATACTGAACATCCAAAAATGGTATGTTCTGGTGGATCAAATCCGCTCCTGCCACCATCTTGAAGCCTGTGATATCACCTTACCTTTCACTCAACAACTCAAAAATCCCGGGCGACTGAAGAAATTAGGGTTTGCTTGGGTTTTCACTTTCCTACTTTCGTATATTTTGCCGTCCTTTTTCTTTTCACAGTTTTTGATCGACTTGGTAGATTCAACAAGCAAAGAAGATAAATCAGAGACGGTGAAGCGAGTTATAAGAGCCTGCGGTCACCGGCATATGCGAAGCTGCGACCGGCACGTGTGGGTTAACGAGGCCTCTTAGGATAAGGCGTCAGATGGTGCCGCCGCGTGGAGCTAGTCACTTTAAAAAAGTCTCGTGCCGTCTTACTGAACCAATGAAATTTCGGGAAAGACAGATTGGGAAGTCAATAACTTACGGCGCACAAGCCGTCGGATGCACGGCGCCTTTTGCGCTATTAAAGTTAGTTCTGTCAATCATTGCTTGATTTTTATTTTTATTTTTAATTAGGGCAAAGCCCTTGTATTAATAAAGAAAATAATTACATGCTAAGAAGAACAATAAAAGGCCGAGAACCTCCACAAAAAAGATAAGTGATTCAAAGGAACACCAAAAATAGCAAACTAAATATGCCAAGAAAAGAAGGCAAAATGATAAGGAAGGTGACTTAAACTCAGAAAAGTGGCCATACCCTTAAAACATCAGGATTCAGAGGCAATTGAAGCAGCAGCGAATGTCAGAACTATAGGAAAGAGCCTCGGGTGTCACAGGGCTAGCCAAAAATAACATGATTGGCAGAGGATCTCAAGGAGAGCAGCAAAAAAGAGAGCCATGCATCGAAGGCCATCCATAAGTGTCGCAGGCCATTCAAACAACAAGATGGCAAGGGAAGGGCCATACTCATCATAGTCTTGTTGCGTCTTAGAGTATTCGCGGTGGTAGAGAAATATTTAGTTTAACGTCTTAGCATTATACGAAGATCCAACACACAATTAGATAAGAGAGAGAGTGTAGCATTCATAAGTGACACCAGAGTTTTTAGGTGGAAATCCCTAAAAAGGGGAAAAAACCATGGGGTCTGGCCCAATTTGAATGAATCCACTAGTATTTACAGTCGATTACAAATGAGGACTTTCCTTAGGAGAAGGCCTTGACTTGATATCACAAATGTACATCATATATAGCACATTACATGGTGAGAGTTACATATATATGTTTGTTTGGTCGATAGGACCATAGTCAATGGGATAGTGGTCGGAAAGACCGTAGTTGGAAGAAGATCGGGGTCAGAAAGATCGTTACCTAGTGATGGAGGTCAAAAATGTAAAATCTTAATTAGGTTGTTAAACCTAAGCTAATATCTCAAGGCTAATCAAGAGGGGGGTTGAATTGATAATTTTAAAATTACTCTTGGATTTAAAAATTGAAAACCTTTTGATTCAGTTAGCAAGTTAATTGAGAATTTTGAAAATAAAATTTTCAACCACAGAATAAAAACTTGCAGTAAATAAAATGTGATAATTTAAATGACACAAAGTTTTATAGTGGTTCGATCAAACACGACTTACATCACTCCTTGAAGACTCACTCTTCAGGTATTACACTATTACGAGTGTCTCTCCTTTTTCCCCCACAGCAAGACAGAGAAACCTTTATAAAACTCTCTTCTACTAATCCCTAGTGCGGTAGAGAACCGTCGTCCTTTCACACTCTCCAAGTGTCGGCAGAGAACCGTCGTCTGTTCACACTCTCTAAGTGTCGGTAGAAAACCGTCATCTATTCACACCCTCCAAGTGTTAGCAGAGAATCGTCATCTGTTCACACTCTCCAAGTGTCGGTAGAGAACCGGATCTACTTCAAATATCTTCTCACGAGCAATCTAAAAAGACAACTGGAAGAGTAAAAAACTGAAATCACATAGAGATCCTTACCTTTGAGTAACCTTATGAATCATTCACACTCTACTTGCAAGAAATCTCTCTCATACTCTCTTATTTCATTGCCCTAAAAAAATCACGAAGACAAGATCTTTTCACTTCAGTTTTAGTGGACTTTTTAGTGGACTCAAGACACGAAAAATTGTCCAGAAAAAATTAAAATTTTTAATTTTGAGCGTACATGATCATACAGTACGATCGTATTTCATACGTATGAATAATTCAAAAACTATTGCGTGCGAACTTGATCTGAATCAATATGAAACCATTTCATACAGAATCATCATCCGGTATGAATCAAGTTCATCCATGATGAACAGTTAAAAAATGGACCTCACAATTTTGTACTTTGAAAGGCATGAACGAACTATGTTCGTACAATATGATCCATACTTAGAAAATATTCTTTTTACATGACCAGGAACCCATCCATTTCGTACTCTAGAAGGCATGTACGAATTGTGTTCGTATAGTACGAACTATGTTTGTACAGTATTATCCATACTTAAAAAAATTCTTTTTACACTACCAAAAACCCATCCATTTCGTACTCTGGAAGGCATGTATGAACTGTGTTCGTACAAGACAATCCATACTCAGAAAATTTTTAATTAATATTCGTTTGAGTGCTCTAGGGGGAAAATAACTTAATAAATGGTCGAGTACTAAGTCAATTCATACAGTATGATTAGTTTAAAATTTTTAAGTTTTAATCTTTCCCCACGTGTGTATGTGCACAGTTACTCAATTACAACCACACTCTCTCAGACTCAATAAAATTTAAAAAAATATAGACTTCACATAAGATAAACTTTAAACTCATCTGATTTAAAGTCTTCAATAATCTGAAATATAATTTTCCTGAAATGTTAGTACAAACAAACAATAAAGCAATGCATCCAAAATATGTTAAGATAAATAATAATTAAAATAATAATATTTGGAATCATAAAAAACAAACATGTTACAAGAATATCAACAATAAAAAACTAAGTTGCAACAATCTCAACAATCTCCCTCTTTTTTATGACGGCAAAATAATTATTATTTAAATAAAATTGAATAGTCTAAATTTCTCCTTAACTCCCCTTAAATGAATAAATATGTGTATATAAGGGAATTCTTTTAAGAACAAATCATTTTTTTAAAAAATTTAAAACACACAAAAATAAAATAAAAGCAAACACAAAACATCCAAAAGAAAACACAAAAATAACACTAACACACCAACCAAAATAATACAAATGCAAATAAAATTTCTCCACCTTTTGACAACAATAAAATAGAAAGAAGGACAATTGAAATGGAAGAAGTTATATGAGAAACTTTATAAATTGATCTTGAAAGAGATTGAACTATAATCACAATAACAAAGTTGTAATATTCATTAGTTGAAAAAGAAATATTCAAAAACATTTAAATTAAGGTATAATATAGATAAGAAAAGTTAATCAAGGTCATGAAGCATTCTAAATAATTAGATAAAAATAATTATTACAAAAGAAACGAAATGAAAATTAGATTATTTCAATTTTCAATCTAAAATATAATTGAAAATTAGATTGATTTAAATTTAAAGATTAAAAGAAAGAGAAAAGAACATTCTCAATTGGTGACATTACGTATCTTTTCAAATGTTTTTGGCATACTTCGTGCATCTTTTTATATTTAGGCTAATTTTGTACCTCTTTTCAATTTGCGAACCATTGCGCATTCTTTAGATTTTTGTACACATTGTACATTTTCCCCTTTTTTTAAATTGATCATTCTAAAATTAATAATCTAGAAAATCAAATTTCTCTAATTACAAATATAATTATATTGAAAAAAAATAAAAAAAAATAAAACATTAAAATTGTAATAATAATATTATGAATTATATTTTCCTAAAAAGGAAATAAGATTGATTGCCTTAAGTTTATCGAGTTATAAGTTAGCTTAATAATATTTTGAAAAATTAGATTTCATAATGAAATTAATTTTTGTATTGTAGTTAATATATTACTCTTTTTAGATAATTAACACATGAATGTCATATAGGCAAACTTATAATTCAAACAAATGAACAAAAGTAACTAACCAAAACAAGACATATTTTATTGATATCAATTCAAGATGTATTACATTGATGAACAAATGATATCAAATCATAGATTTCAAAATAATATAACATAACAATGATAACATCAAGGATCTAAATTAAGACAAGTACACAAAGCATCGAAAACATCACAAAGAAAAACACATCTCAAAGGACTGATAAAGACAGCACACAAAAAGTACATCTAAAACTCTGAAGGATCCTGGTCTAGAGGAGGAGGCTAGTTGAAGATAAAAAAATAGCTATTTATCATAGCTACGTTAGTGTTCACGAATTCGAACTGTCCTCGAATCCATCCAATGTCTTGCTAGTACTATGCATCCTACTGATTTAGGTGAGTCAAAATTTGATCAAAGTGCTGATCAAGATGACTCTCTAGTCGGTCAAAATACTGGACCATCTCCTGAAAGTCAAATCCATGAGCAAGCACAAGTGCAAGTGCTGGTGCTCCCCCTTCTCCCTCATAATCCTCACTTGTATTGCCATCCTTCGCCAAAAAAGTGTTCGAAATGAAGCATTGGTAAAGTAGATTGGCAACTCAAGTAGAGGTTCAGTATGAACAAGATTGTTCTTCTTCTCTAAAATATAGGTCACAAGATGTCCTAAGGCAATATTATTATTTCTCCTATGAGAGACATGTCCAATTTTAGAAAGTCCGTGAATATAATCAAGAATAAGTTGGGCTTTATCTATTGGTTTTCCAGTCATGATAAGATATGGAATAGTGGACAGAAGAGGAGTAATGTTATTATGGTCACCAGCTTTAGAAATTATGGAAGTTCTAATGACATGTTGAATGACCATTATATTTTGGTTTAAGGTATAGACCCTAGGAAAATGAACAACTTGTTCAACCCCTCTAAGAACTTTATTTATTTTGGACTAGTCAAAAGAAGATTTAGAAGTCATTGTGTGCACTCTAACCCCTTGAGTTCTTAAATGCAAAATTGTTCTCAAATCTTCCTTAGTGATCTCTACCCTTTTCTTCAGAACATAACATCTTACTTATCCTACTCTCATCAGAACTAAAAGAAATATTTGCCATAAAATAGTGAAAGATTTCTTTGTTGTAGGCATGAATCAAACTCAGGATAAAGGAAAATTGAGTGGTGGGGAAAAGAGGCATTACTTGAAAATGAATATCTTCTTGAAGTAAGATTCTAGAAGGAGTAATTTTCACTGAGACAAACCTAAGGAAAGAATCCATATTTGCTATAGATAGAAAGTTCTCATCTTCACTCTTATAGGATGATCCCTTAGAGACTCTAAGACGCTTGCTAGAATTGGGCATAACTAAGAAGTGAAGGATTGAAGGAGGCATCTAAAGCCCTCCAATTTAAAGAAAAATGACCATTCGTACATACGCAAGTAGGTTCATTAGTACGATAAATGGTTCGTCATGTATGAAAATAATTCCATATGTATAATCAAATACACTCAAAATGAAATGACTTTTCATAATCATGCAAGTTACGAAGCATCCTTTTATACAGGATTATTAACCAGACAATCATACAGACGAACAGGTGTTTGTCTGGGATGAACAATTATTAAAGATCATTTTAAAGATGGTTAAGTTCATCCCCCACATTGAATGACATGTGGTTCCTACATACGAAATATAATTTTGTATGTACGAACAGTTATAATAACTAATTTTGGCCGGATAACCATCTAGGTGCATACAGACGAATGAATACAAATCATCCAGGATGATATTAATATCGTACAGTATGATATGTATTGAAAAATAAAAAACTTTATGCAATCAATCCAAAACAACGATTGACATGCTACAAAATTCATACAGGACAAAAATAATTTCGTACAGTATGAATAGAACAGTTATAAAATCATCACGATCATTCAAAAATAGGAATTTTGATGTGTAAATAATGTCCAACACACAAAAACATAAATCAAAATAAGAAAATAGAAAAATAGAAATAAAACACAAAAATAAAGCCTAAACAATCACAAACATAAAAGACACAAAACAAAATTTCAAGTTTATAGAAGATTTTTGTTTAAGCATTAAGATTGATCACACTTAGCCTTGTTTCTAATGTGCTAAAAGTATCAAAAGCTAGTAGTTTTGTAAAAATGTATGCAAGTTAATTTTCAGTTGAAATATGATTCAATTCAATTTCACCATTGGATATATGATCCCTAATGAAATGATATATTATGTCTATATGTTTGCTTCTATAATGTTTAATATGATTTTTTTGAAATGCAAATGGCACTAGTGTTATTATAATCAATTGGAATTATGCCTATTATAAATCCTAAATCAATTAAATTTTATTTCAACCAAAGAACTTATGCCACACAACTTCCTAAGGCAATGTATTCAGCTTCAGTAGTAGATAGGGCTATGAAATTATATTTTCTACTGGACTAAGAAACTAAAGAATTTCTAATAAATTGACAAGTTCTAGATGACTATTACGATCAATCATAAAACCTACAAAATCTGAATCTTAATATCCAACAATTTCAAATAAAGAGTTATACTTAGGATATCATTTTCCTATGTTCTGAGTTCCTAAGAGATATCTCAAAATCCATTTTACTGCTATCAAATGTGATTATTTTGGATTTGATTGAAACTTAGCACACAAACAAACACTAAATATAATATCGGGCATGCTAGTAGTCAAACAAAGCAAAGATATAATAATTTCTCTAAATTTCTTTTGATCAACAAATTTTTTCTTTGGGTCCTTATCAAATTGAACTAAGGAACTCATAGGTGTACTAACAAGTTTAGTATTATCCATTTCAAACTTCTTGAGAGTATCCTTAACATACTTTAATTGATTAAGAAATATACCTTCCTCAATTTACTTAATGCTAAAACCTAGAAAGTAACTAAGATCTCTCATTAGGTTCATCTAAAATTCACTACTCATTATTTTAGAAAAATAATCACAAAAATTTTTATTTGTAGATCAAAAGATAATATCATCAACATAAATTTATACAATGAGTATATCATCTCCTAATTTCTTCAAAAAGAGAGTGGTATCCACACTTCTTTTTTTAAAAGATCTCTCAAGTAAGATAGTGCTCAACCTCTAATATCAAGTCCTAGGTGCATGTTTCAATTCATATAATATCTTTTTCAATTTAAAAACATGATTTGGTAATTTAAAAATTTCAAAACCTGGAGGTTATTTAACATAAACATCCTCTTCAATCACCCCATTCAAAAAGGCGCTTTTTACATCCATTTGAAATAATTTAAATCATTTAAAGCATGCAAAGGCTAACAAAATCCTAATTGCTTCAAGTCTCACTATAGGGGTAAAAGTCTACAACAACAACAACAACAACATCAAGCCTTTATCCCACTACGTGGGGTCAGCTACATGAATCCTTTTTCTCCATTGTGTCCTATTAAAAGTCAAATTCTCGTTTAAATCTAATAAAGAAAGGTCATTCCTAATAATTTCAAACCAAGTCTTTTTAGGTCTACCCCTACCTTTCTTAACATAAGTCAAATCTAATACCTCTACTCTCCTAACCGGGTCATCGCAAGGCCGCCTTTTTATGTGACCAAACCATCTAAGGCGACTCTCTCTAATCTTATCTTCTACTGGAGCTACTCCAACCTTTTCATGTATATGTTCATTTCGTATCTTATCTCTAAGGGTAAAGCCACTCATCCACCTGAGCATCCTCATCTCTGCCACACTTAACTTAGTATTATGCTTCTCTTTTAATGGCCAACATTCGGCACCATAAAGCATTGCAGGCCTCACTATCATCTTATAGAATTTTCCCTTAAGTTTGAGGGGTACATTTCTATCACATAACAAGCCCGATGCATTCCTCCACTTCAACCATCCAACTTGAATTCTGCTGATAATATCCCCATCTATTTCACCATCACTCTGAACAATAGATTCAAGATATCTAAAACGTGTACTCTTATTAATGACTTGATCGCCCAAAGTCACAATCCCTTCAGTAGGTCTATTACTACTAAAATTACACTCCATATATTCTGTTTTAGATCTACTCAAGCGAAAACCTTTAGACTCTAAGGTTGACCTCCATAATTCAAGTTTACCTTCAACTCCCTCTCTAGTCTTATCAACAAGAAGAATATCATCAGCAAAAAGCATACACCAAGGTACATCCTCTTGCAAATGTCTAGTGAGAACATCCATGACTAAAGTAAAAAGATATGGGCTTAAGGCTGATCCTTGATGTAACCCAACCGAAATAGGGAAATACTTGGTCAATCCACCTTGTGTTTGAACACATGTAATAGCTCCTGCATACATATCTTTAATGATTTGAATATAAGCATTATTGACTCCTTTCTTTTCAAGAACTCTCCATAGCACTTCTCTTGGAACTTTATCATATGCTTTTTCTAAATCAATAAATATCATATGTAGATCCTCCTTATTTTCTCTATATTTCTCCATCAAACCTCTTAATAAATGTATGGCTTCCATAGTCGACCTACCCGGCATGAATCCAAATTGATTTTGAGAAACATTAGTATCACGCCGCAACCTATGCTCCATAACTCGCTCCCATAGTTTTAAAGTATGACACATTAACTTAATACCTCTATAATTCGCACAATCTTGTACATCACCTTTATTCTTAAAAATAGGAATTAACACACTCATTCTCCACTCATCTGGCATCTTTTTAGTCTTCAAAATAGTATTAAAAAGTTTAGTAAGCCATGAAATTCCTTCATCTCCTAAGCATTTCCACACCTCTATTGGGATATCATCAGGTCCAACAGCTTTTCCACCCTTCATTTTCTTTAAAGCCTCTCTAACTTCAGTTTTACTAATACGCCGATAAAAACATAAATCTTTATTTTCATCTAGGGTGCTAAGGTCACTATAGTCAATCTTATTTTCACAATCTTCATTAAAAAGTTTAGCAAAATATCTCATCCATCTTTGTTGAATATCATCTTCTAAGAAAAGTATTTTTTGATCTTCATCTTTAATACACTTCACTTGAACTAAATCCTTACTACTCCTATCTCTTTGTTTGGCTAATTTATACATATATCTTTCTCCCTCTTTAGTATCTAATCTATTATATAAATCACTAAAAGCTAATGTCTTTGCATCGCATATGGCTTTCTTAGCATCCTTACGAGCAATTTTATATATTTCCCAATTATCGGAATTTTTAAAATTAAACCAATTTTTATAACAAAGCTTCTTATTTTTAATTTTTTCTTGCACATTAGGATTCCACCACCAACTATTTTTACTATTGGGAGCTTTTCCCTTTGATACTCCAAGGACATCTTTTGCAATATTCTTAATATCACTAGCCACTTTTTCCCACATAATATTAGCATCCTCATGCACAGACAAAATCTTAAGATCTAAAATCTTATTTCCAAAAATATTTTTGTTAATATTCTTTAAATGCCCCCATTTAATCCTAGAAAATTGTTTTACTTTATTTTTTATTTTATGCCCCTTTATCTTAAAGTCCAAAACTAATAATCGATGTTGGTTACATAAATTTTCACTCGGAATAACTTTACAATCTTTGCAATCTAAACGATTTATTTTTCTAATAAGAAAATAGTCAATCTGAGTTGTACTATATCCATTTTTATAAGTGATGAGATGCTCATTCCTTTTCTTAAATAAGGTATTAGCAATTGAAAAATCATAAGCTAAACAAAAATCCAATATAGTCTTGCCACCTTCATTCGTCGTTCCAAATCCATAGCCACCATGAATGCTTTTAAAATCATCTATCTCTCTACCAACATGTCCATTTAAATCTCCTCCAATAAAAACTCTTTCTTCAATAGGTATATTTTGTATTAATTCTTCTAAGTCATTCTAAAAATTTAATTTAGAACTCATATCCAAACCTACTTGAGGAGCATAAGCACTTATAATATTAACAATCTTATCATCAACAATAATCTTTAAAGCTATAATTATATCTCCAATCCTATTAATTTTTATAACATTATCCTTTAAACTCTTATCTATAATAACACCTACACCATTTATAGTACGACTCCTACCCGAATACCAAAGTTAAAATCCTAAACTATCAATTTCCTTAGCCTTATCTCCAACCCATTTAGTTTCCTGAATGCACAAAATATTTAACTTCCTATGAATCATAATATCTATTAATTCCATTAATTTTTACAGGGGCAAAAGTCTTCTCAAAATTAATCCCTTTAATTTGATTATATCCCATTAGCTACCAATCTAGCCTTATTTCTAACAAGAACTCTTAAGTCATTGATTTTATTTTTAAATACCCACTTAGTTCCAACATTTAGTTTCCTGAATGCACAAAATATTTAACTTCCTATGAATCATAATATCTATTAATTCCATTAATTTTTACAGGGGCAAAAGTCTTCTCAAAATTAATCCCTTTAATTTGATTATATCCCATTAGCTACCAATCTAGCCTTATTTCTAACAAGAACTCTTAAGTCATTGATTTTATTTTTAAATACCCACTTAGTTCCAACTACACTTTGATCCTTTGGCCTTATAATTAATTATCAAACATTATTTCTTACAAATTAATTTAGTTCTTCTTGCATTGCCAAAATCCAAAATTCATTCAAAAGTGCTTGATTTATATTTGTGGGTTCAATTATAAAAATAAAGGCAGAATGATTAACTTCTTTGATTAGTCCACACATAATCCTAACACCCTAACTAGGTACACTTAAAATTAATTCCTTAGTGTAGTTTTTAAAATTTCAAATCTCAAAGCAATGGGTTTTCTTTCTCCAAATTTTCTTCCAAAATAATCTTCTCAATTTTCTGAGAGTTATTTTATATTACATCCTCTTCCAAATTTTGCTCTTCTAAAATTTCAGATTCATCAACTACAACATGTGTGATCTCCTCAACTACCAAATTTCTTTTGTTAAATACTTTATAAGATTTTTCAATACTAGAGTATCCAAGAAAAATTCCTTCATCTAATTTTGGATCAAATTCTCCTAAGGTAGATTTTCTATTATTATGTATGAATACCTTACATCTAAAAACATGTAAATGTAACAAATTAGGTGTTCTCCCTTTAAGAAGCTCATAGGGTGTTTTATTTAATTTTGATTTAATATTCATCATTTTAAGAACATAACATACAGTACTGATCGCTTCAATTCAAAAATATTTAGAAAGTAACCATGATTCATCAGAATTCAAGTCAAAATTTTTTTGAACTCTAAAAATGATACAATTTTATGAAATAAAAATTTAACCCATGTGAGCCTTGAGAATTCATCTACAGTTACAAATTCGTATACCTTTCCTCCAAGACTAATAGTGTCAACCGGCCCAAAAAGATCCATATGTAAAATCTCTAAAGGTTTACTAGTTCTAAGATCTTTATTGTAATGAAAAGAGGACTTCACTTGTTTTCCTAACTGACATGCATCGCAAAAGTGATCCTTAGTAAAGTCTAGTTTTAATATATCTCTAGCTAAATTCTTTTGGGAAATTTTCCTTAGGTTTTTCATGCTAGAGTGACAAAGTCTTTTATGCCATAACCATGATTCATCAGAAATAGTTTTCAAACAGAAAGCATTAAGAGTTTTAATACAATTTAATCTAGCATATAAATATAATTTATCCTTAATCCATGCAAAACATCATTTCCATTTAGGCTTAATATGCAGCTAGTGGGAAAAATTTTTATATTGTATCAGTTATCACATAGTTGGCTAATACTTAATAAATTATGCTTTAATCCTTTTACAAGCAACACATTTTTAATGAAAAATTTTTGCAAGTTTTCAATCATACCTGTGCCAACTACTTTCCTAGTGGTATTATCTCCCAGTGTAACCCTACCTCCATTCCTGGCTTCTAGCATTATAAATTGTGTAGTGTCTCCAGTCATATGCTTTAACCAGCCGCTGTCCATGTACCAAATGCTCTCACGAGATTTTGTATGAGAGCGTGCCTGCAAAATAATAAAATATTAGACTTGGGAATCTAAACAAGTTTGGGTTCTCCTTTTAGCAAAATTAAATTAGATACATGTATGATATGACTAGGTTTATGTATCTTTGGTTTCAAAAATAAATGAGTTTTTCTATGCAAAGTACAAGTCTATATAATATGTTCAATCATCCCACAAGAATAACATTTTACTCCAAGAAATAGGTTTCTCAATTTTTTATAATAACTTTGAGTTTAAAAAATTTTGACCACAAAATAGGATTAGTAAAATCTCAAGTATTGGTGATTTCTTATTTTTTTCAAGAGCTTGTACTTTCAATTTTAGAAATGTATTTAAATATTCCAACATATTCTTATCAAAATTAAAATAGTGCTCTCTGTTCTCAGATTCATCCTTAAAATCTTTGAATTCTTTTTCCAATTTAGCATAGGATGATTTTAAAATTTTATTTTTCTTATTCAAGTAATCAAATTCATCAAGTAAGCTCATGTGATTGTTATCTATCATTGCATGATCTTTCCTAAGAATTTCATGTTCTCTTTGTAATTCTTACATTTCTAAATTCAGACTTACATGCATTTTCCTTAATTTTCTATATGCATCATGAATTCTTTTTAAAAACTTCTAACAGTTCATTATAGGTCAAGTCACATACCTCTTCTTGATTTGATTGATCAAAATTATTGGCCACTAAGCACAAGTTGGTGACTTCCTCCTCCTTTTCTGTTTCTGATGAATCCGAAGCTGAGTTCACCTAAAAAACTCTTTAGAATCTCTTCTTGTCCTTTTTCACATTTGATTTATCCTCTATATTCTCTTGGCTAAGAGTGGATTTTAGATTTGGGCAATCTGATTTTATATGCCCGGGTTTCCTGTACATAGCAAATCATATCATTAAAAACCTTAATATTCTTATTAAACTTACCTTTGTTCAACTGTTAGTGTCTCTTCTACTTCCTCTTTAGAAAACTTTTAAATTACCTTGTCATTAAGACAATGTCGTCCTTATCCTTATGTTGTGATAGATCACTCTCTGACTCCTCCACTTTTACTGCAATGTTCTTCTTATTTCGCTGTTCACCTGCATCAATCTTCCTTTGACTCACTTCTTGCTCGTAGTTAATTAGAGAACTAAGAATATTATCAATAGAGTAAAGATTTAAATATTTAGACTCTGTAATAGAAATTATTTTAGCAACATATGCAGTAGGTAAACAACGAAGAATTTAATTAACCATTTCAACATTCGACAATTCCTTACCCAATGCATATAAAGAAATTACAATTTGAGTAAATATTGTATACATTTTAAAAATGGATTCTTTTGGTTTCATGCGAAATAATTCATAATCATGTAACAAGATATTTAATATAGACTACTTTACTTTATTAGTCCCTTCGTAAGTAATATAAAGTCTTTCCCATATGTCCTTTCTACTTTTGCAAGTAGAAATCCGTATGTAGACTTTTGACTTAAGTGTATAAAAGAAAATGTTTAAACATTTTGCATTAAGTTGTGCTATGTCATGTTCTTCTACAGTCCAATCCGCAAAGGGTATTTCAACTCTGATACCATCAACTAATCTAGTTGGTTTTGTATACCCTTCTTGAATTAAGATTCACATATGATAATCTAGTGACTATAAAAATATAGACATACGTCTCTTCCAAAAATCAAAAGGGATATTTTCAAATAACGGAGGTCTAGTGATCGAGTACCATTCAGGTGTGTTTCAATTTCCAAAAGTAGCCATGCTCATTTGTAAAAAGTAGTCTAAACTTATGATTTTGAAACAATGCTCTGATGGCACTTGTTGAATATTAATTAAGTTGTTAAACCTAAGCTAATATCCAAAGGCTAACTAAGAGGGGGTGAATTGGTAATTTTAAAAATTACTTTTGTATTTAAAGATTGAAAGCCTTTTGATTTAGTTAGCAAGTTAATTGAGAATTTTTAAAAATAAAATTTCAACCATAGAATAAAAACTTTCTATAGATAAAATGCAGTAATTTAAATAATATAAAGATTTATAGTGGTTCGGTCAAACACGACCTACATCCACTCCTTGAAGAATTCCTCTTTAGCTATTGCACTATTACCAAAAACGTCTCTCTTTTTGCTTCCACAGTAAGGTGGAGAAGCCTTTATAAAACTCTCTTTCACCAATCCCTAGTACGGTAGAGAACTGTTGTCCTTTCATACTCTCCAAGTGTCGACAGAGAACTGTTGTCTATTCACACTCTCTAAGTGTCAGCAGAGAACCGTCATTTGCTCACACTCTCCAAATGTCGGCAAAGAACTGGATCTTCTTTAAAGATCTTCTCACGAGAAATCTAGAAAGACAAGAGGAAGAGTGAAAAACCAAAATCATATAGAGAACCTTACCTTTGACTAACCTTCTGAACCCTTCACACTCCACTTGTAAGAAATCTCTCTCAAACACTCTCTCACACTCTCTCTTTCAAATTCCCTTGAAAAATCATGAAGATAAGACTTTTTTTATGTTAGTTTTAGTGGACTTTTTATACTTGAGACATGAAAAATCGTCTAGAAAAAACTAAAATTTTCAATTTTGAGCTTACATGATTATAAAGTACGATCGTATTTTATATGTACAAATAATTCAAAAACTATTGCATATGAACCTGATGTGAATCATTACAAAACCATTTCATACACGATCATTATTCGGTACTAATCAAGTTCTTCTGGGATGAACAGTTAGAAATTTTTTCATCTTCGTCGGGACGAAGGGAGACCCTACAATTTCATACTCTGATCGACGTACGTATGATGACAACATCGTCCAGTATGATTATTTATAAAAAAATATCAAGTTCATAAGGATGAAAAGTCGGGATGAAAAGTCGGGATGAAAATGAACCTCACAATTTCGTACTCTAGAAGGCATGTACGAACTATGTCATTACAGTATGATCCTTACAAAAAATTCTTTTTATGTGACCAGGAACCCGTCCATTTTGTACTCTGGAAGGCATGTACGAACTGTGTTCATATAGTATGATCCATACTTAGAAAAATTCTTTTTACGCGATCATGAACCATCCTTTTTGTACTCTAGAAGGCATGTACGAACTTTGTTCGTATAGTACGATCCATACTTAGAAAAATTTTCATTTCTGTTTGTTTGTCTGCTCAATGGGAAAATAACTGAATAAATCATCCCGTACGAACTTAATTCGTATAGTATGATTAGTTTAAAAATTTTAAGTTTTAATCTCTCCCCCTATATGTGTGTGTGCACAGTTACTCAATTATAATCACACTCTCTCAGACTCAATAAAATAAAAAAATACATACTTCATATACGATAAACTTTAAACTGATCTGATTTAAAGTCTTCAACAATCTAGAGTATGATTTTCCTGAAACGTTAGTACACACAAACAACAAAGTAATGCATCCAAAATATGTTAGGAGAAATAATAATTAAAACAATAATTTTAGAATCATCAAAAATAGTCATGCTATAAGAATATCAATAATAAAGAACTAAGTTACAACAATCTCAATAAAAAAGATTGTAGTAGGTGATAGAGGTCAGAAGGACCGTAGTCGATAAGAGATAGGGGTCCGAAAGATCGTAGTTGGTAAGAGACTGGAGTTAAGAAGATCGTTCTCTGGTGATGGAGGTCGAAAAGACCATAGTATGTGACAGAGGTCAAAAGGATCATAGTTAGGAGGAGATAGGGGTATGAAAGATCGTAGTTGGCAGGAAACTAGGATTTGAAAGATCATAATTATAGGGAGGTACTCCGATAGAACTCTGGATGTCAAGTGGTGTCCCAATAGAAGTTTGGGCCTCAGTTTGTGGTTTAATTGAACCCAGGGCCTCAAGTTGTGGTTCGGTAGAGCTCAAAACCTCAAGTGGTAGTCTGGTGGAGCAACGACATCAGGTGGTGGTCCGACAAAGATGAGGGCCTCCAATGGTGGTTCGACGGAGGTGAGGGCCTCCAGTGGTGGTCCGAAGGAGTAATGACATCAACCGGTTTTCAAGTGAAGGTGAGGGCCTCCAGTGGTGGTACCACAAAAGTAAGGGCCTGCATGGTAGTCTGATAGAGGTGAGGGCCTCCAGTGGTGGTTCGGTGGAGTAACGACATCAGGCGGTGGTCCGGCAGAGGTGAAGGCCACAAGTGGTGGTACGGCTGAGGTAAGGGCCTTTAGTAGTGGTTTGACAGAGTAACGATGTAAGGTAGTGGTCCGGTGGAGATGAGGGCCTCAAGTAGTGGTCTAACAGAGTAACAAAGTCAGGCGGTGGTCCGGTGGAGGTGAGGGCCTCCAGTGGTGATCTAATAGAGTAATGATTTTAGGCAATGGTCCGGCGGAGGTGAGGGCCTCTAGTGGTAGTCCAGTGGAGTAACAACATTAGGCAGTGGTCTGGAGGAGGTGCGAGCCTCCAGTGGTGGTCCAACGAGACTTCAGCAGTGGTCCAGAAAAACCCAAGCAATAGTCAAGGAGGAGCTTCTTCCTTCTCTTCTTACTTTTCTTCTCTTCTTATATTCTTTCTTTGATCCCTTTTTAAGAGAAATGAGGCATCTATTTATATATTTTTGGAGTGACATGACCTGTAAATAGGTGAGAGATCAAGGGTAAATGAGGAGTGGTTGAATGGAAGGCCGATGTTGAACCCTTAATCATATATCATTTGATAGATATTTGAATGTCTAAGTGATTTCAGATTTTGGTGATATTGGGATAGTTGGATTTGTCTCGTTGAGCTACTCGATTATACTGTAAACACATTATGTTTGGAAACTATTTGGCAATCCAATATGTGGTTCAAACCTTCCAATAGTGCTTCTAACCCTTAATTTGAACCTGTTTGGGCTCGGATTGGGTTTAGTTTGGTGTCGATGGGCTCGTATTCTCGAGACGCACGGTTCGACTATAAGTTTGCTGAAATTGGAGTTTGGATGGTCCAAATTTTAATTTTGAAAGTTTCCAACTTGATTTTACATCGAGATTCCTGCTCGATAAAGATATTCTTTGATGACATATTAGTTTCCCCCTATTTTCAGACATCGATGTTCAAGAAGTCTAAAAATATGCATTATATCTCCTGGGAAAATTTTTATGCGATTCAAAACTTGGAAAAAAATCTAATCTTTGGCGTAGAGTTCACGAACGACTTTAAAAGTATCAAAATTGAGTCCGGGACATCAAAAAATGATTCTCAGACCCCAAAAATGTCCAATTTGGCCTCTTCAGGGTCAAAAATGGGCCTAGAAAAGAATCAGGATGGTGAAATAGCTTCTGGCTGCCGCCGCACCGCCTGCAGCGCCCGCATTGCCGCCCATGCCACCGAGTCGCGTGCTCACACACCCATACCCTCTCGAGCATTATGGCTGACCTACGGCCCATGCGTAGATGCCTAGCCAGCGCTCATCTGCGTTCTTGTGGCCCATATGGCTCGTTTGCCGGCTCGGCCATTCGTGGTTTGGCAATCACCAGCTAACCGCTAGAGGTTTTCAATTTTTTTTGAACTTATATATATATATACACTTTTTTTTCATGACCTCCCTAACTCCTCCAACTTCCCCTCATGCCTATAAATACCCCCCTTGGGGGTATAAAAACTTGTCCCATCTCTTCTCCCTCTATTTTTTTTAATTGAGGCATTCCCTTTTCCCTGTATGGGTGGTATTCCTCGTCTAGGCCCATGGCCTCTCTCTATGCAAGAAGGATCGGAGATCTCCCCTTCTCTCCCTAACGCCCTCTATCTTTTCTTTCAATTGATACCTTCTCTTGGCCATGTATGGGTGGTATCCGTCATCCAGGCTCAAGGCCCCTCTCTTTACAAGAAGGTGATTCTCCTCCTTTTTTGTCCCTCATGCAAAGGCATTCCCCTAGTCCTATTTAGGTCTAGGGCACCTCACTGAGTAGGAGTCTAAGCCTTTTTCTTCGAGACATCCTACAGTTGTTTGATGTTAGTTGGTTGGCGATGGAGGAAGAAGAGATCGTTACAAGGAGAGAGGTTGAAAAGATTGTTGACATATAGAAATTCGACATTGGGTAGGAGTCTGATGACGGACAAAAGTCCGACGAAGGGTGGAAATTCAACGTCTGGTAGAAGCCTGGCGAATGTCTATCAATAGGCAGGAGTTCAATATCTGGTAGAAGTCCAATGAATATTTAGCGACATGCATGATTCTGGCATCAGGTAGAAGTACGACATCGATTAGAAGACTAATGATATGCAGAAGTTCAATGTTGGGTAGAAGTACAATGATGGAAAGAAGATTGATGATAGTCTTGTGATAGGCAAAATTCCATTATAGGGTAAGTGCACGACATCAGGTAGAAGACCGACTAAAGTCCATCAACGGGTAGAAGTCCCACGACCAGTAGTAGTCCGATGACGGGTAGAAGTCTAATATCGGGCAGAAGCTCTATATCAGGTAGAAGTCCGACGAAAGTCATAAAATGGGTAGAAGTCTAACAACGGGAAGAAGCTCGGTGTTGGGAAGAAATCTATTTGAGATTGTATGTTAGAGCCTTTACTTGATGACGTTAACCCGTGTAGAAGAGGTCAGGAGAATCCACCAAGGATGTGTGACCTATTCGAGGTTTTATATCAGAGCCTTTGCTCGATGACGTTAACCTGTGTAGAAGAGGTCGAGAGAATATATCAAGAATATAAAACCTATTTGAGGTTGTATGTAAAAGCTTTTGCTCTATGATGTTAACATGTATGGAAGAGGTTGATAGAATCTACCAAGGATGTAAGTCCTATCCAAGGTTATATTTTGGAGCCTTTTCTCGATGACGTTAACTTGTATGGAAGATGCCGAGAGAATCCACCAAGGATGTAATACCAATCCAAGGTTGTATGTCAGAGCATTTGCTCGATGACATTAACCTGTATGGAAGAGGTCAATAGAATCCACCAAGGATGTAACACTTATTCATAGTTATTTTTCAGAGCCTTTGCTCGATGATATTAACCTGTATGGAAGAGGTCGAGAGAATCCACCAAGAATGTAAGACCTATCCAGGGTTACTTGTCAGTGCCTTTGCTCAATGATGCTAACCTGTATGAAATAGGTTGAGAGAATTCAACGATATAAGACCTATCCGAGGTTCTATGTCATAGCCTTTCCTCGATGATGTAACCTATATGGAAGAGGTCGAGAGAATCCTCCAAGGATGTAAGACCTATCCGAGATTGTATGGCAGGCTTTTGCTCGATGACATTAACCTGTGTGAAAGAGGTTCGAGAGAATCCACCAAGGATGTAAGACCTATCCAAGGTTTTGTGTCAGACCCTTAGCTCGATGATGTTAACTTGTATGGAAAAGGTTGAGAGAATCCACCAAGGATTGATCATCCAGTGATTGAGATATAATAAAGAGTACGTATTTCTCGAATCAATGATTTAAGATTTTATTGATATCCTTTTAAGATGTTTGACTTATCCAAGGATTTATGTCATAACCCTACTTAATAATATTAACTTGTATGAAAGAGGTATAATTGAATCCCCTAGGGATTAGTTTTGCCTTGATTGTGAGAGGGAAAATGATGCATATATCTCAAATCAAAGATAAATAAGGGTCTATCTTTAGACCATTACTACATTTTTAAGGTCAAGATTAAGACCTTACCCAAGGAGTAGATGTCCAGTAGGGGACTGTATGAAGCTTATAATTGATTGGAAGTAACCTTTCATTTGCTAGGATTTTCTAGAAATACCATCTTATTGTTGAAAATATTTGAGGGATCATCTTGAACATAGTTGGAGTCAAAGATACCCCCCAGTCCAGATCTAATTCTCATGAAATTGATGCAATAATGACAAATGAATGATCTTTGGAGATTGGAGCAATCATTACCCCCAGTTTGGGGCCACATTCTCACAGACGACGCTAAATAGTTACGTCATGGAGTATTCGCGGTGGTAGAGAAATATATAGTTTAACGTCTTAGCATTGTATGAAGATCCAACACATAATCAGATAAGAGAGAGGGAGTAACATTCATAAGAGACACTAGAGTTTTTACATGGAAAGCCTTGAAATGGGGGAAAAACCATGAGGCCTATCCATATTTGAATGAATGGGCTAGTATTTATATTTGATTACAAATGAGGCCTTTCCTTAGGAGAAGGCCTTGGCTTGAAATCACAAATTTACATTGTATAGATCACATTACATGATGGGAGATATATATACATGTTTTTTTGGTTGACAGGACCATAGCCGATGGGATAGAGGTAAGAAAGAACATAGTTAGTATGAGATCGAATTCAAGAAGACAGTTGTTTGGTAATGGAGGTCTAAAAGATCATAGTAGGCGACAGAGGTTTGAAGGATCGTAGTCGGCAGGAGATAGGGTTTCGAAAGAACGTAGTTGGCAGGAGACCGGAGTTAGAAAGACTGTTGTCTGGTGATGGAGGTTAAAAAGACCGTAATAAGGAATAAAGGTCAGAAGGAACATAGTCGGTAGGAGACAGGGGTCCAAAAGATCATAGTTGGAAAAACACCAGGGCCTGAAAGATAGTAATTGTAAGGTGGTAATCCGGTAGAACCCTGGCTGTTAGGTGGTGGCCTAGCAAAAGTTTGGGCCTAAGGTCGTGGTCCGACTGAACCCAGGGCCTCAAGTGGTGGTTCAGTGGAGCTTAGGGCCTCAAGTGATGGTCCGGTAGAGCAACAATGTCAGGCGGTGGTCTAGCAGAGGTGAGGGCCTCCAGTGGTGGTTCGTTAGAGGCGAGGGCCTCCAGTGGTTGTCCGATAAAGTAACAACGTCAGCCGGTAGTTCGGCAGAGGTGAGAGTTTCTAATGGTGGTACAGCAGAGGTAAGGGCCTATAGTGGTGGTACGGTAGAGGTGAGGGCCTCCAGTGATGGTCCGGCAGAGTAACGATGTCAGGTGGTGGTTTGGTGGAGGTGAGGGCCTCCAATGGTGGTATGGTTGAGGTAAGGGCCTCCAGTAGTGGTCCGATAGAGTAACGATTTAAAGTAGTGGTTTGGTAGAGGCGAGGGCCTCAAATGGTGGTCTAAAAGAGTAACGACATCAGGCAGTGGTCCGGTGGAGGTGAGGGCCTCCAATGGTGGTTCGGTGGAGTAACGACGTCAGGCGGTGGTTCGGCAAAGGTGAGGGCCTCTAGTGGTGGTCCGGTAGAGTAACGATGTTAGGTGGTGGTTTAGCGTTGGTGAGGGCCTCTAATGGTGGTCCAGCGAGACTCCAGCGGTGGTCTGGTGGAACCCAAGGCCTCAAGTGATGGTTCGGTGGAGCTTAGGGCCGCAAGTGGTGGTCGGGTAGAGCAACGACGTCAGGCGGTGGTCCGGCGGAGGTGAGGGCCTCCAGTGGTGGTTCATAAGAGGTGAGGGCTTCTAGTGGTGGTCCGATGAAGTAATGATATCAAGTTATGGTTGGACGAAGGTGAGGGCCTCCAGTGGTGGTCCGGCGGAGTAATGATGTCAAGCGGTGGTTTGGTGGAGGTGAGGGCCTCCAGTGGTGGTACGACTGAGGTAAGGGCCTCCAATGGTGGTCCGAAAGAGTAATGACATCAGGCAGTGGTCTAACTGAGGTGAGGGCCTCCAATGGTGGTTCAATGGAGTAACGATGTTAGGTAGTGGTCTGGAGGAGGTGAAGGCCTCCAGTGGTGGTCCCGGGGAGTAATGACATCAAGTGGCAGTCTGGCTGAGGTGAGGGCCTCTAGTGGTGGTTTAGCGGAGTAACGATGTTAGGCGGTGGTCCGGTGGAGGTGAGGCCTCCAGTGGTGGTCCAGCAAGACTCCGGCGGTGGTCCAGCGGAACTCCGGCGGTGGTCGAGGAGGAGCTTCTTCCTTTTCTTCTCTTCTCGCTTCGGTCCTTTTTAAGAGAGATGATGGGTCTATTTATAGATTTTTGGAGTGGCATGACCCGTAAATAGGTGAGAGATCAAGGGTAAATGGAGAGTGGTTGGATGGACGACCGATGTTGAATCCCTTGATCATAGACCGTTTGATGGATATTTGAATGTTTTAGTGATGTCAGATTTTGGTGATCTTTGGCTCGTTGGATTTGTTTCGTCGAGCCGCTCGATTTGACTATAAACACGTTAAGGTTAGAAACTATTTGGCAATCCAATTTGTGATTCAAATTTTCCAATAGCGCTTATAACCCTTAATTTGGACCCGTTTGGTCTTGAATTGAGTTGAATTTGGTGTGGTGTCGTTGGGCTCATATTCTCGAGATGCACAGTTCGACTATAAGTTTGCTAAAATTAGAGTTCGGATGGTCCCAATTTTAATTTTAGAAGTTTTCAACTTGAGTTTGCATCGAGATTCGTGCCCGATCAAGATAATTCTTTGATGAATTATCAAGTCTATATCCCATAAAGACAAAAAACTGAGAGAAACCATATACCAATCACCAAAAAAATCCTCCAAAATTTCATAAAATTCTAGAAAATTGCTCTTTAATCTGAACAAAATGCTTCCAACCTCTGATTTTATATCTGATTATGTTATTGATATTATAAATAATGGAATGAGGATTCTCCCAAGTGCCAGAGAATTTACGCCTATTCCTTTCCCTTCAAATGTGATAAATGGAGCTACAAATAACCAAGAAACTAAACAATTTCACAAGAAACTAAACTCCCAATGATTCAACAAAAGAGAATGCTCAAGAAAATCAAAATCTTGAAGCACGTTTGGTCTAAGAAGAAATGAATCTGAAGAAGGAACAAGAAATGATGCCACCATAAATGAGAAATCACAATAAAAAAGAGGTGACTATGAGATTCATGCGCACTATTGTAAAAAACTGTACTCCAGCCTAGGTTCAATGGATCTCCTAATAAGTAAGTTAGTTATTTTAAGCTTCCCAAGAATAGCCATTCAGATGAAAATAGAGAATCGGAGGGAATGATACTTATGCCATATAAATTTGAACTAAGACACCTGCTCAAAATTATAGTAAAAGTGTGCAATTAAGTTTTTAAAAATAGGTGAATTGGGGCCATCCCAAGCAACCACTAGTTGATCCAAAATAGGAACAGAAGAAATAATTTCATGAATTTGTTCAGGTATATAATCAGGGAGAGCCCATTGATTGCCTAAAATAAAATCTTTTATCTGTTGAAGAGAGTAACGAGGCAGAGTGAAGAAATCCACAAGAGATTTTCCATTACACCAAGGGTCCCAAAACATCAAAAAATTGCAATATGACCATATAGCAAACAAAATTTTATCCAAAATCTTGCTAGCATTGAGACAGATGTGCTTCCAAAATTTAGTGGCACAAATTAGGGCCTTCTTCCAATGAGAAATATACTTAGCTCTAACCCAGGAGCTAATAATAGATTTTTTACCGTACAAATGCCAGCTAAAAGAGCATGCACCCCTATGATACAAAGAATTAAAAGAGGGAATACCAAGCCCACCAGGATGTTTGGGAAGATTGGTGGATTTCCAAGCAATTAAGTGAATTTTTATACCCTTAATATCCCCGTGATATAAGAACCTGGAGAAAATTTTTGGTCTTACAGATAGTATTAGGTAAGATGGATCCTCTAATCTTGTAAGCTAGAGTATTGGAAATAGTAAACTTCAGAAACTTAACCCTACCTGCAAAAGAGAAAAAATTGGCTTTCCAACCTTTAAGTATAGTAGAAATTTAACTTAGGACAGTAGGAAGTGAGTAAATTTAAGATTTTTATAAGATATGGGAAGCCCCAAATAATGTAAGATAGTATCCACTTGGGTGATATTGAGAATGCTGCAAATATCAAAGAACAAATAATGAGGAAGACTCTTAAAAAAAGAATTGTGCTTTTGGCAGGATTAATATAGAGTCTCGAAGCATTGGAAAATCGTGTGTGTGCATCATTCAGTGAGGAAGCATTGGAAGAGGAGGCCACCCCAAAAACCAGCAAGTTATCTGCATACAAAAGGTGGTTAAGGTTAAGCCCATTGAACTCAACACCTTAACTGACTAGGAGAGTTTAGGTTAAAAAGGATTGGATCCTTGTCCAAGGAAGGATTAGGTGAGATCAAAAGCGGACCATCCGGAGCAACAGAGGGGGTGGGAGTGGATGAGATAGCAGAAGGTATGGGGGAAGGAATAGGAATGCACATTACTGGTTTACGACTAGTGCTCCTACCCCGGGGACGAGAGGGGGGAGGCATGGTTGGTTTAGGATTGGGGTTTGAGGGGCAAAGGGAGAAGGAATGAATGAGCGATCCACATCCTCTGCATCGAGTTGGCTTCCAGTCATACTAGACTTTAAGAACCAATTCTTCACCATCAATGAGTAGAGTAATTTCATCACGAAAGGATGAATCTTTAGATACTTGAACAAAAATTCTGGCGAAACTAAGGCATGTTCTATTAGGAGTAAGAAAATCCACAAACAAGGGAATGCCAATGTAGATGCAATTTTGGAGATACCCAAAGGAGTCCAAAAAGTCAAAGGGAGGTTTATAATTTTTATCCAAAGAGGAATAGAGGCATATTCTTCCCCTTTGGGTTTGAATTTCGGTGACCATTTTTGAAGAATAAATGGTTTACCAAGGAGAAACCAAGGGGCACCTGACCAAACCATGTAATAGTCTTTAGAAGTGGAGAATTTCAACAAAAAAAAAAAAAAAAAATCTGCTAAGGAGAGTAAAGTAAGCTCACCTTTAAAGTCCAAACCTTTTTCATGGCCTCTAAAAGCCTTTCATAGTAAGGCCTTTGCCCAATCGAATAACCCACAAGAAACAATGACCATAGAGCTGCACTTTCTAAAAGGTCTTCAGCTACAAAGGCAAGCTTCTTACTTGGAGAGGAACAAAAGCCACTAGAAACCTGTTAGGCTTTGCAAAAGAAAAGGAAAGGTAGTTGGCATAAAAAGTAGTCTGGGGAACTAGAAGCCGACACAAAATAGAAGAGTTAGGAAGAGGAGGAAAATCATTTGGATTTAGGGCCATGGAGAAAGGGAGAGGAAAAACCCCTCCCTATCATCGGCGAGAAGCCAAGGAGCCCTAGAAAATCAATGAAGATAAGGAAATACTAGACGCCAGAGGAGCGCACAGTTATCCATTGCATGAGAGATCTAAATGCCCAAAGAAGCAAAGTAACAAAGCTCTTTTGTTCACTGCATCAACATTGCATGATTTCAAAATAAATTTTAATTGAATTAAGTAGTTTTAAAAGTAGAAAAAATTAGTTGAATTAATTAGGTGTAATTCTATTTTATGTTTCAATCTTTTTAATTAAATTCTATTTATAATCGTAAATATTTCATTGAAATTTTCAATTTGAACTGATTTTCAAGTATTCAACAAGTAGGGGGGAATGCAGAGGCATATGTGAGACACATGCCCCCTCAAAAAATTAGAAAAGCCCGCTTCATGTTTTCAAAAAAAAAAAAAAATCCTATTTCACGTAACTACATCGCTCTTGGGCAGCTCCGCTCGATGCAAAAGCCCTAATTTATATTTCCTGAGGCAATTCCTTCTCCAATGATTCGTCTTCCCCATTCCGCTCTCATGACAACTCAGCTCTGCGTGATTCCCTTCGTGCTCAGCTGCTCCATCTACAACTCCATAGAGGAAAAATAACAAGGCAAAACTCAATAGACTTCAAGGTAATCTTTCTAGGCTTCCTTTGGAACAACTTTCATGTTGCTTCTTAAAACAACTTTTCAATATAAAAATTAAAAATTTTGTACTTAAAAGCTGCTTTAAGAAGCAGTAAAAAAGTCGTCCCAAACGAAGCCTTATTCTCCTCTAGAGCTTTTCTTAGAAGAAAAACATCTTTTTTATTAGAAGAAAAACATGCCGCTTTTCACGTTTCTGTTTAGGTCATTTGTGTATAATTAGATTCATTATTTTAGATTCATGGGATCTTTGTTAATTACGATGAATCAGTCAGTTTAAAGCCTTTCTATTGAAGTTTGATTGGTTTATGGGTTGTGATATAGTTTAAAAAAAAAAAAAACAACTGCAGGTTGTTGGATTTTAAACAGGTCCAGAACAAAAAAGGGCAGTAGATTCGTTATCTAGTTATTGAGTATATGGACGTTGATCTTAAGAAATATATCGAAAGCTTTCGCCAGAATCACAAGCTGATTCCGTCCCATTCTTCCAAATTGTTAAGGTTAGTGTTTTAATCAATCATAAAGTTAAGGCAACCTATTATAATTTTGTAGAAATGTACACTGGGCTAATTTTCCCTTGTTTAACTGATAAATCTCGTTCTCGAATTGTTGGAATTATTAGAATTATTTAGAGTTATTGAATTATTCATTATCATATAAGTATTTGGACGTGGTCCTAAGTCGAGTCGTCCAGACTAATAAAATTGAGGGATATTTATAAAAACAAAAATAAAATTGAGGGATATTTAAAAAAAAAGGGTCATTATTAAAAATTATATTAGTTAGTATTAAAAATTAGAAAAAGAGAGCGAATAAATGAATTTTGTAAAACATTAAACGTTATTTTCTCGTTTATAGGCATTCTAATTAACTTCTAATAAGGTAATCCTAATCAAATTTGAATTTTTAGTTTCTTAGCCTTTCAAATTTAAGTTTATAAAGCTTTTTTGTTGGTGAGTCATGAGACTTTCTATTGATATAAAGTGCAAATTTAAACATAAGATGTGCATATCGAGATATTTAGAAAGATAAAAAAAAATGACTGAATTTAGTTAAATTTATGGATAGAGAAAAATCGAATTTGAAGAAGGAAAATAACTTATTTACTGGATTGTGTTTTTCACCCCGAGTTCAAAAATAGGATAGCTGAAAGGCTGCGAACTAGTTGAACAGTCTTGACTTGGGCAAGATTGTCTTGGCCTAATCAACGACTCATTTGTCATGGGTATCAATTCACACAAGAGGGAGGAGAGGCCATGGGCTACCTGCGACCTCCTGAGCTCACTTTGGCACAAGCATTCCATCAAAGGCTTTCAATCACACAGATGCTCTCTCTTTTTGTACAATATATATTATGAGATATTTATATATTTCAATGCTGTTGCGTTTTCTTTGCCTCTTCATGTTATACGTTCATTTCAAAACGCTCCTATCAAGGAGAGAATGTAAGAATATAAATGGCTGAAATCTATGAAACCACTTAGAAGCATGAATTTGACATTTAATAATTTAATTAATGAAAACTTATTTTTAAAACTATCACAACTTAGAAGAATTGGGAAAGGTTGTGATAAATTTTTTTTCTCAAGAATATGCTTTTTTTAATATTAAAATAACAATTTTACTTTTTTAACTATAATTAATTTAAAAAAGTAACCCATAATTTTAACACAATGATCAGTCTTGTAAACAATAATCACCACACAAATAAGATGCTATTGAAATATAATATGACAACCAAAAAGAGAAATCAAAAAGAAAAAAAAAAGGGAGAGACGTAAATCCATTTACAGTCTTCCAACGAATCTACTTATGTTCACTTCAAAGTCCTCAACTTGAGAATTTCACTAAAACTCTCGCAGACTGCTCCAAGCAAGGCAAAAAATTATCTTTTCTTTTATGGGTAATGGAGAAACATTACACCACTTTCTCTTCAAAAGGTACACCAATCTCTAGCCATATTGGCTAGATCCACAGTGTACAAGAACGCCTTGAGATCTCCTCAATCTGTCTAATCATAACCTTAAGAAGTTATCCAGAGCTTTAGTTTCTCAAATCAGAGGATCGCATTGCTATGATTTGAGAACACTTAGAAGTGTTACCTCACATAAAGAATATCCAAGAACTTTTAAAAGCTTGAGGGAAAGAGAGAGAGAGTCTCAAGCAACTAATTTTCTAGTGTGAGAAACTCTGCTAGGGTTTTTTTCATTCCCGCATCGCGAACTTCTTCGCCTCCGCTTCCCGCCTCTCCCGGAGGGATCCTTTCCTATGGATCCCTCCCTCCACCCATCCTCCTTCCCTCCTCTGCCAAATACTTCTTCTTCCACTTTCGCTGGCTCTCCTTCCCCTTTACCTTGGGACCGGGTTTTTTCCAACCCGCCTTCTGTAGGTGAGTTTTCTATCTCCTCCCTGCCGACGCCTGAAGAGATTATCGACTTTCCGACGGTCGATATTGCCGATGCAGTTGAAGAATGGAATCTTGCGCTGGTTGGGTACTCCTTGGGTAAACGACCTTTCTATGAATCTCTACTTAGCGCTGTTAAGAAGCTCTGGGCCCTCAAAGGTAATATCAAGCTAACTTCCCTCAGCGACGGTTTTTGGCCACGCATATTTTGCAAAAGTCTCTCTAGGATTGATTCTATATCATATTTATATGATTAGTAAATTTAAAACCCTAAAAATTTTTATTTTTCAAATTTGATGGTTAGATCACAGTTAATTCTTTTGATCGTATAACATGATTAGTACCGTCCTTCTTAAAATCCAAAAAAAATTATTTGTGTGTTTGGACTATACGATAAACATCATATAATAGAAATAGCTTATTTGTTGCATCCTAGACATGTAATTGGTTTGTATAATTGGGGATCATACTAAACTATGTTTAATTCATTCATACTCTACAATATGGTTCGTATAGTATGTCGTTTTCTATTATTGACATAATTTTTCTATGAGGTCAATTTAGATAATATTTCTCATTCAATCAAATTCCAATACTAAATCCTTAAAATTTTGATAATTCAATTATTACACTCAAAATATTCCATCACCATTTAATCATGCAATATTTATTGATGATTCCTTCAAACTCAATTTAAACTTCTCAAACACCCTTAGTCAATAAACATAAATTCTTCAGTCCATGTCAATCATTTAATCAAAATCTAGTATAATAACCAATGTTCAAAATCCAGCTGAAGTTTAAACCCTAAAGCCCTTTGAAATTTTCCCTTTAAAAAAAAGTGTTAAATTGCATTAAATCCCTAGGTAAAGCCTTTGAAATTACATTTAATCCTTCACATTTTAATTAGACTTATCACTATAGTGTCTACCTAGTCATTTAGAAATCTTCCATGGCCCTCTAAACCCTAAAACTTAAAGCCTTCATCAAGCATTCAAAATTTTCAAATATTTACAATCCATGACACTCACCTAGTATCTTGATTTAAACAACCTTGTAAAATTTTCAAAGTAGCCTAAACATGTTTACAATCATCCTTGCAATAATTTGAATATATTTTGGGTCATGGTTCGCTATGGGTGAACTACTTTGACCATGGAGACCCTTAAACCCTAAATCCTTACTCGATGCATAAATTATATTATAAATTTATGTTAAAATTATATATATATAAGGCTAAATACTAGGTTAGAGCCCTAGACAACCTAAAATCATCCTTTATAATGCATATGTTATAATCTATGATCCCTAGTTTGAGATTTTGATGATGACAAATAATGTTGTCTGAATTACTATTCATTGAATACATTTGATTTATACTATTGTCTGTGAGTAATAACATTTCAAGAAGATCACAAGTTACTCAGGACAACAAGAAGACTCAAGACTGAGTAGAGTAGGAGTGTGAGTTTATAACATTGTAATTTTTCATTTATTTTTACTTTTCCTTTCTTTTTGAGTTTGGACACAAATTGCATATAAGACCGAGCAACTGCACGCACACAGGGGTAGAGATTTTTTTTTTAAAAGAAAATGCAAAAATTTTCTCTCTTGATCGTACTGTACGAGTTTATATCGTGCTGTACGATCTGATATGGCTGAAACATCTTTCTGTGAACATGTCATACTGTATGATTTATATCATGTATGATATGTTTCTAATCCAAAACCCTAGCTACCAGATTAGTTTAAGTAAGTTTATTTTGCCGTTCCTACTATATGATGTATTTTGAATACTTACTTAAATTAACCTGTGATTAGTGGAATAAATCAAGAATTAATTTCTGATTGGTCATCGTACTGTACGAACAAGTTCATATCATACGATGAACCGAGGCTATTTTTGATCATCCCAGACTTCGTCCTGGACTATCCCTTCATTTTGACTAATTGTACTGTACTAAGTAGGTTGTACCCTACGATGTATAGAGATGAGTTTTGATCGTCCCAGCTAACGTCCTATACTAACAAAAGAGATTTGATTGTCCCAGCTATCTCAGTTGAATGCAAAGTGCTTAAACTATTTCTTTTATGCATTAAAATCTGGCAAAGTGCTTAAACTATTTCTTTTATGCATTAAAATCTGAGGACTACATGAGAGTAATTACCTATGCAACTGGTAAGGAGATTTGGGATAGACTGTGCATCACGTACGAATGAACTAGTGAAGTTAAACAATCTAGGCTTAATATTCTATTGCATGATTATGAAGTCTTCCGTATGAAACATAGCAAAATAATACATGACATGCACACTAGGTTCACCTAAATTGTGACATCCTTGCATGCATTAGGTAGAGAAATTTCAAATTCTGAAAAAATTAATAAGATTCTAAGATGCTTACCTAGTTCCTACTATACTAAAATTACTACTATCACTGAGTCTAAAGACCTAAATATTTATTCTATTGATAATTTTTTTGGGTCACTCATTGCGTACGAGCAAGGGGTGATTCAAAGGCAAAGTGATGCAGGTGAAAAGAAGGAGCGAACGGTGACATTAAAAGTAAATAACTCAGAAAGTGAGAAGAAAATAAAGACATCATCAGAACAACTGGAATAAAGGTAAAAGCTCGAGAACTACTAAAGTTTCAGCTGACACAATTTATTTTGAGTGCAGGAAACCAGGTCACCTTCAAGCTGATTGCCCCAACTTAAAGAGTCAACCAACTAAGGAAAAAGGTGAGGACAAAGCTAAGTACAAGAAGGGGATGATGAAGAGACTAAAGGCTTTTTGGGCCGACTCCGCCTCAGAATCATCAGAAGAAGAAGCAGAGGAGGAGGTAAAAAATTTGTGTCTAATGGCTAATAATAATCTTGATCAATCGGATCAAGACGAGGTATGTAAACTTTCATATGAAGATCTATTACTTATTTCTGAAAAAATCCATAACTCGTATAGAAAATTGAAAATGATGCATGCTAGTTTTAATATTGATTTTAGTACTTTACAAAATAAGCATAATAACTTAGTTCAAGAATAATCTGATTTAGATAGAGATCACATGTCCCTGCTTGAAGAGTATGATACATTAAATAAGAAGCATATTGAATTAACAGAAGTGCTTGAATCCTTAAAAATAATGCATATTGAATTAGAAGAGGCTTTTGACAGACTAGATAAACTTGCATTGGAGGTAGATCACATTGAACATCTATTAAAATGGAAAGTTGACAGATTGATATATCAAAATAACACATTTAAAGAAAAAATTAAGGAACTAGAAAAGGAAAAGGCATCACTCATATTAGCTCAATCTAGCAAACCCCCAGCACTACATGTATCATAAAACTTTAGGAAGAGGTAAAACCACTCACATAGGTTAGTAAACCCATTTCCTGGTGTTAGGTGCTTCTCTTGTGGCATGCTAGGTCACATAGCCCACACATGCACGATTCACTGTAGGACACACCTAGTATGGAGACCTAAATTGCATCCATCACAGCATAACATGCATACATCTTATTCATGTAAGCATAAGGAGGAACCCAAACTCACTTGGGTTCCCAAATCTAACCCTTGAATGAAATTTAAGGGATGTTGATCTCACAAAAGACCTAGTGAGAGCATGTGGTACTTGGATAGTGGCTACTCGAAACACATGACTAGAGACATGAAGAAGTTCATTTTATTGGGAGACAATACTACCAGGAAAGTGGTAGGCTCAGGTATTGTTAAAAATGCTATGAATTTTTTAATTAAAAATATTTTATTAGTTGATGGTTTGAAGCATAACTTATTCAACATTAATCAATTATGTGATAAATGTTTTGACATTAAATTTCTCTCTAACAAATGCTTGGTTAGTTTAAATGACAAACTTGTTTTAGAAAGAAAATGAATGAACAATATTTACATATTAGACCTTGATTGCATTGATAACTCAAATTATTTATGCTTAAAAATAATAGTAGATGACTCATAGCTATAGTATAGGAGACTATGCCATACTAGTATGAAAACACTTAGAAACATCACTCAGAAAAACTTAGTTAGAGACGTACCTAAGTTAGGCTTCATTAAGGACCATTTATGTGATGCTTGCCAACTAGGAAAATAAATCAAAGCATCATTTCATTTAATTAAAGATGTGATCACCTCTAGACCATTACAAATCCTACACATGGACTTATTTGGACCCGTTAGCATATCTAGCCTAGGTGGGAAAAATTATGGATTTGTGATTGTAGAAGACTTCATTAGATTCACTTGGGTAAGATTCCTAGTACATAAGAATGAGTCATTTGAGGAATTTAAGATATTATTTACTTAGATTCAACAAAAATTAGGAAGTAAAATCTCAACAATTCATAGTGATCATGATGGAGAGTTTCAAAATAAAAGATTTGAATCATTTTGTCAAGAGATAGGAATAGAGCATAATTTCTTAGCCCCTAGAACACCTCAACAAAATGAAATAGCAAAAAGAAGGAATAAAACCTTGGTAGAAGCTACTAGGGCAATGTTAACTGAGTACACCCTTCCTAGATATTTTTGGGAAGAAGTAATAAACACGACGTGTTATGTCTTAAATAAGGTGAACATTAGGTCAAAGATGAATAAAACTCCTTATGAACTCCTTAAGGGTTAGACCCCGAATCTCACACTTATATTTATTTGGTTGTAAGTGCTTCATCTTGATTAATGGCAAACTTCCCTTAGGAAAATTTGATCCCAAGTCTGATGAGGGTGTCTTCTTAGGTTATTCATCTGTAGGTAAGGCCTATAGAATCCTTAATAGGAGAACCCTAATAGTAGAAGAGTCCACCTATATAGTATTTGATGAATCAGATAAGCCCTCTGAATCTAAAATTAAAGAAGATAAAATAGAGGTAATTCAAGGAGTAGAAACTATGATTATAGGAGAAAGGGTAGAACCTCTAGAATCTTTGCCTAGAGAATGGAGATATTATTTTAGTCATCTAAATAGTTAATTTTAGGAGACCCTTTAGAAGGTGTAAGAACTAGGCATGGACATAAGAAGGAGATTAGTCTTTCAGCATTCATCTCTATGATAGAACCCACGAGTATAGATCAAGCCTTAGGAGATGAATTATGGATCCTAGCAATGCAAGAATAACTGAACCAATTCATCAGGAATGATGTTCGGGAGTTAGTCAAGAGACCTAAAGAATAGAGTGTAGTTGGAACAAAATAGGTCTTTAAAAATAAGGTGAATGATTCAGGAACCATAATAAAAAATAAAGTCAGACTAGTAGCTAAGGGGTATAACGAAATTGAGGGAATAGACTTTAAAGAAACCTTTGCCCCATTGCTAGACTAGAAGCTATAAGAGTGCTCTTAGCTTTTTCTTGCTTCAAGAATTTCAAACTATACCAAATGGACATAAAGAGTGCTTTTTTAAATGGGGTAATCAAGGAAGATGTTTATGTTGAGCAACCCCCAAGATTTGAAAGTTCATAATTTTCAAACCATGTCTTCAAATTAAAAAGGCACTTTATGGACTAAAGCAAGCACCTAGAGCCTGGTTTGAAAGACTTAGCTCATTCTTACTAGATAGAGGATTTATAAAGGGTAGTGTGTACACTACGCTCTTTTTACAAAAAGCCAAACAAGAAATTCTCATTGTTCAGATTTATGTAGATGATATTCTATTTGGATCCTCACATAAAAATTTATGTGATGAATTTTAAAAAATAATAAGTAATGAGTTTAAAATGAACATGATGGGAGAGCTTAATTATTTTATTGGTTTTAGTGTAAAATAAATGGATAATAGAACATTTCTTAGCCAAATGAAATATATTAAGGATATTTTGAAAAAATATGAAATGGATAGCGCTAAGCTCATTAACAGTCCAATGAGCTCCATGATTTAACTGGACAAAGACCCGAATGGAAAATGAGTAGACTAGAAAAAATATAGAGGAATGATTGGATCTCTCCTCTACCTAATTGCTAGTAGACCGGATATAATGTTTAGTGTGTGCCTCTGTGCTCATTTTCAAGCTGATCCTAAAGAGTCTCACCTAACTACGATAAAGAGAATCCTTAGATATATACTAGGCACCCTAAACATAGGAATTTGGTTTCCGAGGCACAACACTTTTTTTGAAATCTTAGGGTACTCAGATTCTAATTTTTCAGAATGTAGCGTAGACAAAAAAAACACCTTTGGTTCCTGCCAATTCATAGGACAATTGTTAGTTTCTTGGTCCTGTGGGAAGCTAAATTTGGTAGGCCCTCTCCATAGCCGAGGCAGAGTATATTATAGTAGGAAATTGTGTTGCATATGTTAAGAGAGTTGCTATTTGAATGTTTTACATTATTGCAACTTGTATAGTTTTGATGATTTCAAATATTATTATTTTATGAATAGTATCTCCTAACACTTTTTGGAAAGTTGTTTTTGCTTTTGTGTGTACTAACATTTCAGGAAAATGAAACTCCAGACTACAATGACTTCAAATCAAATTTAGCATGAGATACTTTGTGTATTTTAAACTTGTATTTTTATTTGAATTAAGTTTGAGAGGGAGTGATTGTAATGGAAGGAATATACACACACACACCTTAGGAGATCTTGAGAAATTTGTACTGATCGTACAGGATAAACATAGTTCATAAGGGACGATCAAGTCAGTTATCTCCTCGTAAGAGCAATGGAACGAACAGAAATTGAAGAAAATTTTTCTAAGTCCTAATCATCCAGGATGAAGTGTATTTGTCCCAGGACGAAATGTTCTCTAGAAAATTTTCGTTCAAGAATGAAGTGTATTCGTTCCAGGACGAAGTGTATTAATGTCGGGATAATTTGCTCTATATAAAACTTTCATCCAGATGAACCTTAACTTCGTCCTAGGACGAAGTGAATTGACTCTGAAAAATTAAGTGACATTTTGCAATTTTTGGTAACTGACCTATGGAATAACTGTTCGTACAGGACGAACCAAGTTCGTACTGCATGATATGTGTGTACGAAGTCATTTCGTACCCATATACATTAGGATCATTTTCAACGCATTTAAGTAAAATCGTCCAGGACAATCCACGATCGTACGGGACGATCCAATTCGTATTGACTTGAAAATTTGCAGTTTTTGGATGGTTTTTATGTCTTTCCTATAAATAGTCCAAACTAAACTGCCACATAATCTTTTGCCTACTGATCTTCATGCCTATTGAAAGAAGAGTCAAGGAGAGAGTGTGAGAGAGTGTTTGAAGGAGATTTCTTGCCATTGGAGCGTGAAGGTTTCACTTGGTACTCAAAGGTAAGAGTCTTTACTCTTGGTTTGTGATTACTTCACTCTTTTCTTTCTTCCTTATAGAATTGTTGTGAGAAGATCTGTCAAGGAGATCCGGTTCTCTACCGACACTTGGAGAGTGTGAACAGCTGAAGGATTCTCTTCCCACACTTGGAGAGTGTGAACAGCTGACGGGTTCTCTGCCCACACTAAGAATAGTGTAAAAGGATGAAGAGTTCTCTGCCTACACTTCGAGAGTGTGAACAGTCGAGGGTTCTATGCCTACACTGGAAGAGTATAAAAGGACGATAGTTCTCTGCCAAAACTGGGGATAGTGTAAAAGGATGAAGGTTCTCTGCCAACACTGGGAATAGTGTAAAATGATGACGGTTCTCTGCCACACCGGGTAGTGGTGGGAAGAGTGTTTGTAAAGGCTTCTCCACCTTGCTGTGGGTGTAAAAGGAGAGTCACTATTGGTATTAGTGCAATACTCGGAGGGTGCCTCCAGGGAGTGGATGTAGGTCTTGTTTTGACCGAACCATTATAAACCTTCTGTCTTTATTTTTTCGCAGCCTTTTTATTTTTGTGTTTTTACTTTTAAAATTGTGGTTGAAAAACGTTTTCTACAAAACTCATTAAAGTTTATTTTTTGGTTTAAAAATTAAAAAGAAGAATTAATTTTTTAATTACCAATTCACCCCCCTCTTGGTTAGCCGCTGGGACATAAGCTTAGGTTTAACAACCTAATTCATAGTGAATGAGTTTCAACAGCATAAGTACTATGGTCAAAGCAATAAATTCTTGATCTTGAAATACTTGTAGGAACCATCTCAATCATGTGCGACAACACAAGTGAATTTTTTATCTATAAAAATCCAATTCAACACTCTCGAACAAAATATATAGACATTAGACACTATTTCATAAGAGATCATGTTGCTAAAGGAGATATAGAATTACATCACATAGTTATAAGAGATCAATTGGCAGACATCTTCATAAAACCACTAGCGTACATCACCTTTAGCGCTTTGAGGACAAGACTGGGTGTCATAGATTTTGATACGTAATTCAAAAAAAAAAATTCTAAAGTGTTTATGTTTTTATGATATTTTTCTTAGTGTTGTTTGTACCTCTTATTTTTGGTGATGTCAAAAGGGGGAGAAGTCTGTTGTAGTTTGTTGTCTTGCTTGCTTAGGCTTATGTTCACGTATGTTCTTATGGTTACTTATGTTTCAATGAAATGCATTTTTCCTTTTCTGTCTATTTTGTGATATTTCTATTAATAAAAAAAATGACACTCAAATTTGCTTATACTAAATATTATTTGACATCATAAAAATATGGAGATTGTTGTAATCCATGACCCCTAATTTGAGATTTGCTGATGACAAATAATGTCGTCTAAATTACTATTCATCGAATACCTTTGATTTCTGCTATTATCTATTAGTACTAATATTTTAGAAAGATCACAAGTTACTCAGGACAACAAGAAGACTCAAGACTAGGAAGAGTAGGAGTATGAGTTTATAACATCATAATTTTTTATTTATTTTTATTTTTCTTTTTTTTTTTAGTCTGGCCACAAATTGCATATAAGAGTGAGCAACCATGCACACACATAGGGGGAGAGGGTTTTTTTTTTAAATGTAGATTTTTTCTCTGTTAATCATACTGTATGAGTTTATATCGTACTGTATGATTAGATATGGCTGAAACATCTTTCTGTGAATAGGTCGTACTGTAGGATTTATATCATACTGTACGATGTGTTTCTAATCTAAAACCCTAGACGCCAGATTAGTTTAAGAAAGTTTATTTAGCCTTTCGTACTGTACGAAATGATTCATACTTTATGATGTATTTTGAATACTTACTTAAATTAACCCATGATTTGTGGAATAAATCAAGGATTAATTTTTGATTGGTCTTTATATTATACGAATAAGTTTGTACCGTATGATGAAATGAAGCTATTTTTGATCATCCCGAACTTTGTCTTGGACGATCCCTTGATTTTGACTAATCATACTGTACTAAATAGGTTATACCCTATGATGTATAGAGAGAGTTTTGATCATCCCAACTATCATACTGTACGAATAGAAGAGATTTGTTGATTGTACGGTACAAGTTTACATCGTAATGTATGATTGTATTCAGAATTTTTAACTTGTTCATAAACCTTCATACCAGGATGAAGCTCATTTATACTAATCGTATTATATGATAGTAAATCGTACTGTATGATAGTAACAGCTACTTTAAAAAATTTAGGGTTTTTTGGAGCCCATTTTAAGTATCAAACAGTTATATTTTTTGTGTGTGACTGAGAAAGGGGATCATGATTAAAGAGGGTTTTCTTGGGAGAGAGCTCTTGAGAAGATTTTAGGGTTTGAGAGAGGAAGGAGAAGGTGAGCTTGGTGAGGGAGAAGTAGTGTGAGGGCGATCACACGGTTGCTCAATTCTTGCTGCACTTATTCCTCCTGTGGCCCGAGAAGATCTTGTGGGAGGCTCTCTAAGGGGGAGACCCTTCTACATCCATGTCCTCTAAGGTACTCTGCCTTCTCCAGGAGGGAGAAAAATGAAAAGGTACGCTGTCGTCACCTGGAGGGTGACAAATCGCTTGGCACTCCGCCACGCTGGGTTGGTGAAAGTGAGTCTTGTAAGGGCTTCTTCGCCTTTCCAAGGGAGAAAAAGAAGAACTATTGTTTAGTAGTGAAATTCCCAAAGTAGAGGACTCCTTGGAGTGGACGTAAGTCATGTGACCGAACCAATATAAAATCTCAGGTGTGATTTTTTCCTTTATCGCTTTTATTTTTTTCTTGCATTTTATTTTCATTAAAATTTCTTGATGAAATTCATTGTTGAATTCATTATTGCTATTTATGTTCAAGTACTCACTTTCTCATTAGTTAAATTTTTCTGTTAAAAATTTAAAAATATAAAAAATATTAGAACTCATGTTTAGGATTTCGTTATTGCAACAAGTTTTTTGCAATTCACCCCCTCCCCTCTTGGCGCATATAGTAACTTTAGCATAGACATAAATGTACCCATGAATGAGCTAGATTGAACATGATTCGTCAGATTTACCATTAATGACCCATATACCTTCAATTATGCATATGAGTTCCTATAAACCATGCTAAGGCTTTTAAAATCTCTTTAAAACCTAGACTATACTTACTGATGCAAGGGCTTGCTTTGATTTGATATTGATATATACTTAAGTTTTCTTTGATATATAAATAGTGAAAGCCCACTAAATACGTAAGTATGCGTGTCGATCAAGTCATAAAATTATATAGAAGAGTATCAATTCCACAAGGAAGTGTTCTTCTGAATTTTAACTAAACCATTGCTACTTAATCGAAATTCATAATTTATCCTGCTTAATATAAAATGGTTATTCTTGAGTTTTTGCCGCCTAATGAAAACTTACAAGAAATTTGGATATTAATGGAAATTATATATTTTGGACTAATAATAGCTAGATAATATATTTTCCTAATGAGACTCTTAATTTTTAGAAATGGACCATTGCATATGCACCCCTAAATCTATGTCGGGCTTATAAGGGTAGAAAGGGAGGTTTTAAAGACTTTCTATAATTTTAGTATCTCCATGGAACCTAGAAGGTTTAACATCCTATGTCTAGGGTAGGAGGTAATCCTCCTAACTATTAAGCTATGGACAATTTTAATCATATATTGAATTGTAATATTCAAGATATTGGTTTTTCTAGTAATGTTTTTACCTGGAATTATGGCACTATATGGCAAAGATTGGACCGCATTCTTTTCGATGACTATTGTATTTCTTCTTATTAAAAGACTCATATTAAACATTTAACTAGAAATTTATCTGATCATTCACCTTTATTATTAGGTATTTCTATGAACTGTCTAAATATATTTCAACCTTTTAGATTCCAAAACATGTGGCTTCTTGATGATGACTTTTTAAATGTGGTGCAAAGCAATTAGCATGTTCCCCTTTTTCCTTCTGATAATGTTTCTGTTATAACTTGATTATGGTTTAAACTTAAGAGACTTAAACAAAATTATTACGATGGAATAAATGCATTTTTAAGAATATATTATCTAGAATTTTTCTTGCTAAAAAGACGTGGAAAATGCTGATATTACTTACATGCAGTATTCTTCATTTGAAAACTTATCTGTTCTTAATGAAGCTAAGGCTATTTTATTCAAACTTCAAGAAAAAGAAGAGACTTATTGGAGGTAGAAAGCATCTTCTAAATTTCTTGTTGAGGTTGATTGTAATACTTTAATTTTTTTTCATAATATTGCTAATCATAATAAAGTGATTAGGAAAATTCATATGGTCACTTCTCCTGATGTTATTGTTATCTATAATCCTGATTTTGTTATTGCTTCTGGTATTGATTATTTTGAGAAAGTTTTCAATAAAGATTTTAGTACAGATTTAAACATTAATTTTTCTTTCAATCCTTCTATTATTATGGAGGAGGATAACATTCTTGTCTAAGACTCCTTCTGAAGAGAAATTTTGGTTAACCATGAAAGGTATGAATTTTGATTTTGTGGCTGGTCCAAATGGTTTCACCACTAACTTCTTTCAAAAATTTTGGGCTATTATTAAAGAAGATCTTGTTAATGTTGTAATTGATTTCTTTTTGGGCAATTATACTTCGATAGCTTTAATTCTAAAATCTAATGTCTTTAACATTTGGACTGATTACCAACCCATTATTTTATGTACTTTTTTCAATAAAATTCTTATTAAAATCATGATGGGTAGGTTAACCTTTATTTTACAGAATATAATCTCTTTGAATCAAACAAGATTTGTCAAAGGTTGATCAATATTTGATAATGTTTTGATTGCTCAAGAATTAGTTCATGACTTGCATGCTTAGGTTTATGGAGGCAATATTATTTTCAAAGTTGATATAACTAAAGCTTATGATAATTTAAATTTGAATTTTCTTTATATTATTTTAAAGCATTTTTGTTTTGGTTTAAACATGCATTTCATTAAACTGGTCAAAAATAACATTGATCATTGCTTCTTCTATGTTATTATCAATAGTAAGACTCATGGTTTTTTCAAATCTTCGCATGGCTTGAGATAAGGAAATCCTCTATCTCCTGGTCTTTTCATTATTGCTGTGGAATTCTTATCCAGAGGTATTAATAATCTATTTAGAATTCAAACTAATCTATAATTTAAAATTACTGTGTCTTTCCTATTACTCATTTGAGTTTTGCTGATGATTTCATTATTTTTTTTTAATGGGTTTATTAAGATGCTTCACATTATATTTAAATTTCTCAACATATTTCAGCATGTTAGTGGGTTGATTTTTAACCCCTCCAAAAGTTATTTTTATTCCTACTAAATCTATCTCTCTTATTAGAGTTACTAGTATTTAAAAACAAATTTAGGTTCATAAAAAAACATGTCCTTGAAATACTTGGGCACACCTCTCTTTAAGCGTAAGAAATGCTCATACTTATTTGATGACATTTTCTCTATGATTAAAAATAAACTCTCTTCTTGGGCTTTTAATTTTCTTTCTTTTGGTGGTACACTTGTTCTTGTTAAGCATGTGTTATGTTCTATTCCTATTTACTTGTTTCACACTTTATGTGCTACTCTTTATGATTGTAATAGAATGGAGATTTTGTTTAATAAATTCATCTAAGGTGCCAATGAGGGTAAACACATTATTTTGTTTGGTTCTTGAAATAACATTTTTGGGAATGTTGATAAAGGTAGATTAGGATTTAAAGCTATGACTAAGATGTCTAAAGATTTTTCTTATAAACTTTGGTTTGCTTTTAGAGAGAAGATCAGCTTGTGGGCCAAGTTTATGACCTCTAAGTACTGTGCTAGTAAACACTATTGCAACTCAGAAGTCCATCTTGAGAATAAATTTTTGTTGATAAAAAATATTATTATTCTGATTAATTTTATCATTTCTCCTGAGCATGTACTTGACATTTTCTATTTATTATTTTTGTGTACTAATACTTTAGGGAAATTATACTCCAGAATGCTTAAGACTTCATGATAGTATAGATTAGAGTCTCATATAATGAAGTCTATAAATTTTTTAATTTCTTGAGTCTGAGAGTGTGTGATTGTAATTAGGTAACCGTGCACACACACATTAGAGGAGAAAGAGAGTCAAAACTTAAAATTTTAAAACTAATCATATTGTACAATTTATAATTATATTGAAGTTCGTTAGGGATGTTAAGCCCTATAGAACTGACCCGAGGGTAACCAAGAGGGGAGGGGGGGGGGGGGAATTGGTATTTAAAAATTTCTTTGAGCCAAAAAGACATATTTATCACAAAGCCAAATCACCACAAAAATAAGTGCAAAGAAATAAATTGGAAGCAGTAAAAATAAGAACACAATGTTTTAGGGGTTCGGTCAACCTCCGACCTACATCCACTCCCAAGAAGTGCCCTCTGAGTATTGGCACTACAATCGTGACTCTTCTTTAGCCCCAACAGCTAGGCAAAGAAGCCCTTACAAACACCCTTTCTGCCACCCACGGCAAGGCAGAGAACCTCCCTCATTTTGCCCTCCTGAAGCAGGCAGAGAACTTCGATCGATCGCTGCAGCTTACCTCTCCCAACCTCTCAAGGAAAAGATACTCTAGGAAGAAATAAGTTGGAACAATGCTTGGAAACAACCCTTGTGAATCCCCTCACAAGCTCCCCCTCACAAGATCCTCTCTCTCTCTCTCTCTCTCCTTTAGGTTTTCTCAGGTTAAGACAGTAGCCAAGGATGTTTAAAAATGTTGAACAAGAGCTCTTAAATAGAAGAGATTCAAAGGAGCTTATTAATTGCAAGTTGCCGACTTTATCGTCTAGGACGATATGTAAATCGTCCTGCCGATCAGTAAAAACCTCATAAGATTAGCCAGAGCATCGCCTTGAATGCAAACTGGATGATTAAAAATTTTTTTGATCATCCCGGACGATCTCATGATCGTCCTGGCCGATCAGTTCTAATAAGAGGAAAATCGTCATGAGCATCCCCTTGAATTTGAGCTGGCTAATATTTATCATCCAGGAGCAACCAATGGTTTTTGAATGGATCATCCAGGATGATCTTGCAATCGTCCAGGATGATGTGATCGTATCAATCATCCTTAATTACTCCCATGATTGCCGGATCTATTTAGGCATAATTATATAATATCATCTAGGCCAATCAAAGAATCATCCTGGCCGATTTCCAAAAATATAAAATACTTAAATTGATCATGGCGGCAAATTCTTTCTGAATTGAGTCTATCGTCCTGGCCGATACAAAATCATCCAGGACGATGTGTTTTGCATAATGACGGCTACTTTAATGAGGATGCTCTAATTAGGGTTTCTACTTTTAGACAGATCGTCCAGGACGATATAAATATCGTCATGGAGGATGTTATCAAAAAAAGAAATCTTTAGGGAGCAACAGAAAATGTTCCAAGTTAAAAAACATCAGGAGCCACACCAAATACAATAGACGCAAGAAAGGAAAAAATATACAAACTGACTCAAACCTTGTCTACCAAATCTTGAGATGATTCCAAATTACAGTCCGATCGTGTGAACCTGAAATGTCAGTACATAAGGCAGTCGTAGAGAAATAAGAATGTTTGCTATCATCAAAATCATAAAACATTGATCCACAATAATCTCCCTCTTTTTGATGATGGCAAAAAATTCAATTTGAATTTTCAAAAAAAGCAATTTCTCCTAATCTCCCCCTCACTAGAATAAACCCTTTTAAAAAATAGGGGAGATAAAAAATATTTTTGTTGTTTTTAATTTTTTTAAAAGAGAAAAAAGGGATACAAATTCAACATTATGTTCTCCCCCTTTGACATTATCAAAAAGAGAGGTGGCATAAAAAATAAAATGAATAAAAGAAAAAAAAAATGTTCCCTGATCTGGTGAAAAAGCAAATATTCTTAAAATGAGAAAGTTATCTCTCAGTTTTAATAAAAAAACTTAGTAGAATTGGATTGACAATGCATAGCCCAGAAAAGGTTAGAAATTCCGAATTTGATAATCCAAACTAAAGTTCTTTTAAAAAGGCTAAAAAACTTTTTAATTCAATATTAAAATCATGGAATAAATTAGAGAAAGAAACAATCATATTTCAAAAACTCCTTCCATAAAATATATCTAATAGAAGATCAATGCATGAATTATTGTATCAAGAATAAAGATTTTCAAACTCAAGTATCAAAGTATCAAGGGTTTTCTAAAGCTTTTAAGAAGTACAAGAATGGTAAACATTAAATTTGTGGGCTCATTTTATACCTCTTGACAATTGGTTGGCGCACTGCGCATCTTTTTATACACTTTGTGTATTCTATTTTTTTCAATTTGGTGTCTTTGTGCATCTTTTATTTTTGGCATCATTGACAAATTTTTTGAATATGCCACCTTTCTGAAATCTGAAAAACCAAAAGTAAACCCATACTATTAACAAAAACAAAATTTTTGATTAAGAAAATTATGATGTAGATTCAGCACCTTTCAAAAGAAACCTATGTGATAAATAAAATATAGGGAGATAAAAAAAAATTGTTTCAAAAACCAATTTAAAAGATGAAAAAGATTTTAAATCAAAAGTAGAATAACCTCTTTTAGGAAACAGAGATTGAGAGTCAAACACATGAGTTTCCTTCCTTTGACTGTTTTTAGAGAAGTCAATCACAACTTACCAAAGAGTTCAAGAAAAAACATGAAGTAGATTTTTTTCATTTTTAGAAAAAGTGAATGTGTGGTGTGATTAGAAAACAAATTTCAGCGAAATAAGAAATGAAAAAAAAAGAAAAAAAAAGTAAAACAAAACACAACAAGAAACTTTTTAACCAATTATCTCTCTCCTGTTCCGATGCTTTAGAAACCAGGTCTGCCCCATTTGAGATTTTTTTGCTTTTCATTATTTTCCCAATTTTAAATTTAGCTTTGCCTTTACCTGCTTTTCTTTTGTAGGAAGAATTCTTAAATTAGGGATTGTGATTTTTTCATATGTCCAAGCTTCCTAAAACAATGAAAGCAAATAACATCAGAAGAAATATAGAATCCTTGTCATTTTAACCTTTTTTCACTTTTTCTTTATGCTTTGGTGAGCTTTTTTGGATTTGCTTGAACAGTCATCACTAACTAAGCTATCTTCTTCTCTATCTTCCATTTTTAAAAATCGTTTCACCTGCATCAAAAGTCTTTGACCCAATCCTTGCTCGTAGGCAATGAGTGAAGCATATCTAAATTTATCAATAAGAGATATACATTCAAATCTTTAGATTCACAAATCGCAATAACTTTAGTATCAAATTTATGTAATAGACAACGAAGAATTTTGTTAACTTTTTCAAAATTTAAAAAATCTTTTCCTAAGGCATGCAATGATGTTACAATTTGAATGAACCTAGTATACATGTCTAAGATCGTCTCATAAGGTTTCATGGAAAATAGTTCAAAATCATGCATTAACATATTCAACTTGGATTGCTTGATTTCACTAGTGCCTTTGTATATGGTGTGTAGTTTATCCCAAATTTCCTTACCAGTAGTGCACATGGATACTAACCTAAAATCTTCAAAATTTAAAGCACAGAAAAAGGAATTTAAAGATATTACATTCAATTTAGCATCGATTCGTTCATCTCTATTCCATTGACTAAAAGGAATGTCAGTTTTAATTCCATCTAAAATACGTGACAGTGATGAATAACCAGTTAAAATCATATGCCACATGCGAAAATCAATCGATTGCAAAAAAAATAGATATGCAAATTTTCCAAAAAACAAATGTAATATTTTCAAATAAAGGAGGTTGGTGATTGAATAACCTTCTGCAATATTATGATTTGAAAAATTAGTCATGGATCGAAATTCAAAAGCTTTTAAAAACTATATTTTATGAATACTGCTCTGATACCACTTGAAAGTTCGTTAGGGATGTTTAGCCCTATAAAATTGGCCCGAGGCTAACCAAGAGGGGGGGGGGGGGTGAATTGGTATTTAAAAATTTCTTTAAGCTAAAAGAACGATTATCACAAACCAAATCACCACAAAAAAAGTGTGGAAGAAAATAAATGCGGAAGTAGTAAAAACAAGAATAAAAGGGTTTATAGTGGTTCGGTCAACTCGACCTACGTCCACTCCCTGGAGGTGCCGTTCGAGTATTGCACTACAATCGTGACTCTCCTTTAGCCCCCACAGCTAGGCGGAGAAGCCCTTACAAACACCTCATTTCTACCACTTCCAACATAGTAGAGAACCTCCCTCCTTTTACTTCCTCCTGAAGCAGGAAGAGAACCTCGATCGATCGCTGAATCTTACCTCTCCCAACCTCTCCAAGGACAAGATACTCTAGGAAGAAGAAGTGGAACAATGCTTGGAGCAACCCTTATGAATCCCCTCACAAGCCCCCCCTCAAAAGATCATCTCTCTCTCTCTCTCTCCCTCTCTATATTTTCTCAGGTCAAGACAGCAGCCAAGGATGCTCAAAAATGTTGAATAAGAGCTCTTAAATAGAAGAGCTTCAAAGGAGCTCATTAATTGCATGTTGTCGACTTTATCGTCCAGGATGATATGTAAATCGTCCTGGCCGATCAGTACAAACCTCATAAGATCGACCAGAGCATCACCTTGAATACAAACTGGATGATTGAAAATTTGCTTGATCGTCCCGGATGATCTCACGATCATCCTGGCTGATCAGTTCAAATCAGAGGAAAATCGTCCAGAGCATTGCCCTGAATTTGAGCTGGCCAATATTTATCATCCAAGAGCAACTAATGGTTTTTGAATGGATCATCCAGGATGATCTTGCGATCGTCCAGTATGATGTGATCGTATCAATCATCCTTGATTACTCCCATGATAGCCGGATCAATTTAGGCATAATTATACAATATCATACAGGCCGATCAAAGAATCGTCCTGGCCGATTTCCAAAAATATAGAATACTTAAATTGATCATGGCGGCAAATTCTTTCTGAATTGAGCCTATCATCCTGGACGATACAAATTCATCTAGGATGATGTGTTTTGCATAATGATGGCTGCTTTAATAAGGATGCTCTAATTAGGATTTCTACTTTTGGACAAATCGTCCAAGATAATATAAATATTGTCCTGGACGATGTTACTAAAAATAAAAATCTTTAGGGATCAACAGAAATCTTTGAAGTTACAAAATATCAGGAGCCACACCAAATACATAGACTCATGAAAGGAAAAAAATGTACAAACTGACTCAGATCCAGTCTACCCAATCTTGAGCTGATTCCCAATTGCAGTCTGATCGTGTGAACCTGAAATGTCAGTACATAAGGAAGTCGTAGGGAAATAAAAATGTTTGCTATTATCAAAATCATAAACTATTGATCCACAACATATACTAGATGATTTGTTACATTTTTTCTTCCAAAAAAATGTTATTCAAATCAAGTCATATATTTTTGCACTATTCATATTGTACGATGTTAGTTCATACAGATGACTCATAGAGTAAAAAATGGGTGCGTACCAATTTATCCCTTAATTAATTTTTTTAATATTTTCATACTATATGATGTAAAATTATACAGATGATTGATAGAGTACAAAATCAGGTGCGTATCAGTTAATTCCAAATGAATTAATTTATTTTTGTATTATTCATACTGTATAAAGTCAGTTCATACAAATGACTGATTGAGCACAAAATGGGGTCATCCACATTCATACCAAAATAAAGCATGATTTGTGCTAATTGTTCATACTGTACAATGTTAGTTAATACATAAAACTGGCAGAGTATGAGATTAGATTTATACAGGATCATAACACATGAATAGGTTCAATTTTAAATTATTCATACAGTATGATGTTAGTTCATACAGATGACTAATATGGTATAAAATAAGGATAGTGCAGGATCATACATTAATTTTTTGAACTATTCATACAGACGATCCTCAATTGTACTACATGATCTTGGTCAGTTGACTTGTAAATTTCAATTTTTTGGCAGTTTTTCTTATTTTTCATATATAAATATTAAAAAAAAGAACATTTTATACCTTTGCTACAATTTTCTCTTGTGACTGTCCATTAAATCTGAGTGTTTGGGAGAGATTATGAGAGTGAAGAGTGAAAGAACAAGTGAGGGGGAGTTTTGAGGGTTCACAAGGTTGGCTAAAGCGAGGATCTCTTTCCTTCTTCTAAATTTTGGCCCATTTCCTTTAGAGGCTTTTGAGAGAAGATCTTCAATATTGAGTCGCGATACTCTTTGGTCACCAAGAGGGTGAGAAAGGGTGTTGGAACTCTACCATCACCAAGGGGTGAGAAAGGACATCAATACTCTACCATCACCAAGAGGGTGAGAAGAACACCGATACTCTATCGCATCAGGGTTGGTGGAAGAGAGTTTGTGAAGGCTTCTCCACTTTACTGTGGGGGAAAAAGGAGAGTCACTTTGATTTAGTATAATACTTAGAGAAGGAGTCTCAAGGGAGTGGACGTGGGTCTAGTTTGGACCGAACCACTATAAATTTGTTATTCTTCTATTTACTTTACTCTTTAGTCTTTATATTTTTCTATTTTTCAAAAATTTATGGTTGAAATATTTATTATGATAATTAATCTACTACATGATTTCATACTTTTGGATCATTCTTTAAACATTCTAAAAATGGTTTTTGAAAATCTAAGAAATTTTTAAAATTACTAATTCACCCCTCTCTTGGTTAGCCTTGGGCCAGTTTAATAAGATCTATTAACTTACTCAAACTTTCAAGTGGTATTAGAGCCTATTTCATAAAATAAAGTTTAGACTACTTTTTGAAAAATGATTATGGCTACTTTTAGAAACTGTAACACTTCTAAAGGATACTCTATTACTAGACCACCTTTTTTCGATAATAATCCTTTTGATTTTTGGAAAGCTCATTTGTCTACTTTTATGCAATCACTTGATTATCGCATATGGATATTAGTATAAGAAGGTTAAACTAGACCCACTTGACTTATTAATGGTATTAGAGTTGAAAGACCTTTCACTAATTAGACACAAGATGAAAAAGACTTAGCACAGCTAAATGCAAAATATTTAAATAATTTTTTTTGTGCATTGTAATCAAAAGACTATATGCATATTCTACCTGTAAATTTCAAAAAGAAATTTGGGATAGACTTTGCATAACTTATGAAGGGACAAATGAGGTTAAATAATTTAGATTAAATATTTTATTACATGACTATAAACTATTTTGCATTAAATCAAATGAAATATTTTTTGATATGTATACACATTTTACTCAGATTATTATCTCATTGTATGCTTTAGGTAGAGAATTAACTAATTTAAAAATGGTTAATAAAATCCTACATTGTTTACCTACTACTTATGATGTAAGATAACTGCCATAATAGAGTTTAAAGATCAGAATGTATATTCTATTGATAATTTGATGCTTGGATCACTAATTTCTTATGAGTAAAGAGTGAATCAAAGATAGATTTGCTGGAACTCGTTCAATATGAATTAGGATGTTAAGCCTAAGTAATTGTCCCAAGGCTAAGCAAGAGGGGGGGTGAATTGGTAATTTAAAAATTATACATCTACTCTTGGATTTTTAGAAAACCTTTTTAATTATTAATGCAAGTTAAATTTAAAGTTTAAAAATAAACTTTTCAATCAGAGTAAACAACTTGCAATTAAATTAAATACGGAAGAAAAATAAGAAAGAATACACCAGATTTATAGTGGTTCGGTCAAACCTTGACCTACGTCCACTCCCCGGAGGCACCCTCTGAGTATTGCACTAATACCATAAACTGACTCTCCTTTTGCCACCAATGCAAGGTGGAGAAGCCTGTACAAAATCACTTTCACCTTCCCCAGTGCGGCGGAGTAGCCGGGTTCTTTGACACTAAAGAGATCTTCTTCTCACCAAAACTTCCCTCAAGACGACCCTTGAATCTGATGGTATTGAAGTGCAAGTTGTCCGGAGCAACCGTGTGAATATCCCCTCCACACTCCCTTGAAATCCCCTCCAAGGATCTTCTCCCTCTCAAACTCCACCCTTTCCTCTCTCCCTTTCAAGTTCTCTCTTCTAGTTTTCTCCAAAAGAACAAAGACACAATGACTACCAAAGATAAGGACGAAAGGAACGATATGGCTGTTTTCTGGCAATGTTTCTGCAGTTTTTGGAACGACCTTTGATATAATATTTCGCTCCGGATGAAATTACTTTCATCCCGGGACACCTATTCTTCCAAGGACAAAATGGTGTACTGATGCATAAATGGTTTGTACGGGACAGTTTTTTACATAGTTTCATCGTACTAACTCAGGTTCGTACGGGCGATTCAGTGTGCAAAGAAAACATGATTCTTAGCATGTTTTTGGCGAGGTTTGTTTCATGTCCTTTTCTATATTAAGGAGTCCTTGAAACTATTACATATTGGAGTTGTTTCCTTTAGAGTGTGACATTGAGGGTGTGCATTGATTGTGTTAGGAAGATTGATAAAAAGATGTGAGAGGAGAATAAGTGAGCAGTTGTGAGGGATTTCACTAAGTTATCTGAAGAAGAAGATCTCTTTGTTCTGCCCTTGACTCCTCTGAAGGCTTCAATTGAAGTTCAACAACATGGTCCGGTTCACTGCCGACACTTGAGGAAGTGTAAAGATTGACAAAGTGATATCTTTGACAGTTCATTGTTCGTTCGTTGCTTTTGGAAATAGAGAGAAACTTAGGAGTGGATGAGAAGAACTTGAAGGAGTAGTGGAAGGTGGAGTGAGAGACAGAATCCTTGGAAGGCGATTCGAAGAGTTATGGATGGGATATTCACATTGTTTCTCCGGCAAACTGCACCTCATATACACGCGATTTCTAGGGTCGTCTTGAGGGAAGATTTGCGTTAGAAGAAATCTCTTTGTGTCATAAAACCCGGCTATCCCCGCCGCACGGGGAAGTTGAAATGCATTTGTACAGGCTTCGATGCCTTGGGTTGGGTGGTGCCAAGAAGGAGACAGTACTTTGCTTGTATTTAGTGCAAACTCAGGGAGGGTTGCCTCCAGGGGGGTACGCTAGTCAATGGTTTTACCGAAAACCACTATAAATTGTCTTTTCTTATCTTACTTTTTCTTCCCATTTTAATTAATTGCAAGTTGTATTACTCATTATGAAAAAAGTTTATTTTTTAAACTAATTTAAAAATTGCATTAATAATTAAGAAAGGTTTTCAAAAATCCTAGAGTAAAGATAATTTTTTTAAATTACCAATTTCCCCCCCCCTTATCTTAGTTAAGCACTTGGACTTTTAATTATGGCCATTTGACATCCTATTCATAGTTTGAAACGAGTTTCCAACATAGTGGTATCAGAGCTTTGTTTTCAAATTTCATAATTATCTAGACTAACTGTTTGAAAATATTGAGTAATGTGGCTAATTTTAGAAATCGTATAAAACATTATATAGGGATATGTCGATTGTTAGACTACCTTTATTGAAAATATGTTGCTTTGATTTTTGGAAAATTCATGTCTTACTTTCGTTGCATCAAAGATTTCGATGTGGCATTGATGATTCCAAAGTGCATTATTTTACCTCGCGATTATAGGTGAAATCAAATTGAGACCCCTTTTTCTGAAATGGAGTAGATGTATAGAACAAATTTATGCTGAATTAAATGGCTAATTGTTATGAATTATTTATTCTGTGCTATAAATTTTGAAGATTATATGAGAATCTCTACATGTACTACCGGCCAAGAAAATTTGGGAACATTATTCTTTACATTATGAAGGTACTAGTAAATCAAGCTAATCTAAGTTGAATTTTTTATGCCATGACTCATGAACTATTATCATGAAACCTTATGAGACTTACTTATAATATGTATACTAGGTTTTATTCAAATTGAATATCATGCATGCTTTAGGTAAAGAATTTCAAACTTTAAATAGGTCAATGTAAAATTCTACGTTGTTTACTTGAAAAGTTTTTGATGCCAAAATTGTTTCTTTTGCGAGATCAAATTTGAAATGAAATATTCTATTGATGAATTTGATTGCTCACTTATGCCTACGAACATATTTGGGTCTAAGACTTTTGGATTCGCTGATGAAACAATAATGCTAAAAGCGCGGACAGACATGGAGATAAAGTTGCGTTGTTGGTGAGGGAAAGACGATGACTTAACAAACAAATTTGAAAAGTCATCTAAACACAAGGCATAAGCGATCACAAAGTGGAAATAAGGCTAAAAATGTTAAGAGATGTTCAAATGTTCTTTCAAATATTATTGCTTGGATGATAGGAAATCTGGACATCTGAAAAGTCAGTGCCCTAATGTTGAGAACTCTTCCGGCTAAAGAAAAGGGCAGCTAAGCAAATATTATAAAATGGGTAAATAATGAAAAGGAAAAATCTCTTGGGGCAGATTCTAGCTTCTGAATCATCAGACCAGGAGTAATAATAATGTTTAACCCTTGTAGTGTTTATGTGTTTTGTTGTGCATATATTTATTTATATAATTTTATTTTTGTATTTTAGTGATTTTCATATCTTTATCTTTTTAGTCATTTTTGTATGATTTTTGAAATGTTTTCACATCTTGATTTCATGTTTTAGATCGACGTTTGCTAATTTTCTCTAAGTATTCTTACTTCGTACTCTGACAAAATATTCTTATTGGATTATACAATTCCTGTTAGCAAATGAAAATTGTTTTGACTGATTGTGTATTGTTTAATTTTTCAATACATATGTTACTGTACGCACTCTCTGATTCGCGCTGGATGTGTATCTCTTCTTCTATACGCATATAAATGGCTGGACTGGAGTTAAAATATTGAGACGAATCTTTTGTTGAGTACCATTTGATGTGATATGAAGAATTTTTATATGTTTATGTATTGTGTTTTGTACTAGTTGCTTAGATTTTTGATATTTAAGTGAGTTTATTGGTGTTTGAAAGTCAGTTAGCCGTATATAGATCCTTATAATTTTTTATCTTACGAAGTGTTGATCATCTTTGAGACGGTGCAACATAAAAGATTAAATTCTCATTGAGAAAATCTAATTTTTCTAATTTAAGTTGTGTTTACTTGATATTATTAAGATTAATCATTTCATGGCTATTATTTAGACTACAAATTTAAGGTGTAATTCTCTCC